>NC_067459.1:4624230-4932692 GCF_025434085.1 Hippocampus zosterae | reverse complement strand
GAGGCATGTCACAGTTGTGAACCAAATGATGGGCATGCATCCATCCATTCGCTGCATTGCTTACCCCCATTAGGTTGACGGTTGTGTTAGAGCTAATAGCCGACTTGGACAAGGGGCAGGGTCCACCCAGAAAAAGGTTGTCATCTAATTACAGGGCACATATAGAAAAACATTCAACTCTACCTATAGACAATTTAGGAAATGGCCTTCAATTAGGCTAACATGCATGTTTTTGGAACACAGGCGCAAAAGGAACATGCAACCTCCCCACACAGGAAGGCCAGAGCTTGTGTTGGAACCCACCAACTGCTTGGTGGATGTGCAAACCAGTCTTTCGCTACACAGCCAATTGACACACAATACATTGGAGGAAAGAAGAAAATGATCCATACATTTTTATGATCTTTATTTAGACTGTGTATTTTATTTTGTTGAGATTGTATATACAGTACATATACCGGTACATAGCATGTTTGTACGATCTCTCTTGCTCTTCATGGCATTGCCATCGTGATGGGAAAAAAAAGGCAGCGGTTTCCGTCGGATGTGGAACAACTTGACCTATTTTTTGCAGCAACTGTTTCTTTATTATGCTATTTTAGCTTAATGGACACAAATAACAGTATCCATGTTTTAATATATGGATGACTCGATAGAGGGGGTGACATATGGTTTGGTTCATCCATGATTGATAATCAAACAGTGATGATGATGAAATGCATCAAAACAAATGTTGATTTCAGGAGCAGAAGCAGGAGTAGAGAAGGTGTTGATCAGTCACCACTAGGTATCACCAATGAGCAACATTAAACCTCCGGAGCGTATGGAACCCTTCCAGAAACCTGCAACTGTGCTTAATATAACACCAGAACACACCCCTGAAAGTTTCTTTTTTCTTCTTTTTTTACAATTTATTTATTTTAATGTCATTGTATCTTTGCTCTCCAGATGCCTTTGCAACCGAACAAATGTAATATTACATTTCCCAGAAACATGACATACAGCTCACTAACCTGACGACTGAGTCAAAAAGCTGTTGCACTGGTACGGTTTGTTTTGGCCTGTGCAACTAAACTTGGCACGGATCTCAAAAATGCGTTTAAACGTCAATTAGAAACTGTAAGTCACAATGCCAGGATCAACATTACAACACTGAACACACAGTCAGACCCGATACAGTAATCAGAAGAAGTCAGTTATGTTTGCGCATGGAGATAAACGTAGGTATGCGTGGCAATCAATATAAACACTGAACACACAAGGTCTCTCTTATTATTATTCTTAGCACCACAGTACTTGTATTGCACACCAAAAATAGCAACGACTATACGAAATACATGTTGAAAATCGGGTTGATAAAACTATCCAGCTCTACCGACAATTCCAGCAGTGACATTTTCATCATGCAAAAGTGGCAGAATAAATTACGTCGTGTATGTGAAAAAGACAAAATCATGAAACATCCATCAATCCATTTTCAATACCACCTGTACTGTTTGATGTAATTGGGAGATGGGGGCGGGCAAAAGGCAGTCTGGTTGAGAGGCAGTCGCAGGGAACACACACACACACAGCCAACCTTTCTCACGCTCACACTGTCACTCAGTTAGAGCCAGGTCAGACACTCATATGTAATATATATATATATGTGTGTGTGTGTGTGTGTGTGTGTGTGTGTGTGTGCGTGTGTGTGTACAGTATCCAGCACTGCTATCATACATGCTGTGAGCAAAGTTCCTACCAAACAGCAGAGAGCCGAAAAACATGACTTGTGAAATGCATCCCATTTTATTTTGTTGGGTCGTTGCTCACAATAAAATTATCTGGGTCTTGAGACATTTTCTAAATAGATGCGTCGTCCACTTAAAAAAGGTATCTCGATCCAGATGATTATGTTTCAACCACTTGACAAAATCAAATGGAGTACTGTGTATTTAACGAACCATTTTCTTTCCCTCTGTGTAATTGGATACACAAATATGTTAATGAGCCTCATTGTTGGTGACATACTTGAAAACGTGGGAGGTTTAAGGTGTTGATCAACGTGCTTAGAGCGGAGGATGAGATGAGGAGAATTGGAGGTGTGGCTTACTTCATCTGGAATTCCCCTGAACTCACCTGTGACCACCCCCACCACTGCACCGGAGTATTAAATCTTCTCGCAGGCTGAACGAGGCAACAGGTGCATTTTTGCCAAAGAGACTATACGTTACGGAGAAATTAGTCAACCAAGATATCAAGAAGAAAACCAAATACTCCACATCCGTCGTGTTCTCTTGGATCATAATTGTATTGCATCATCCCGTGGCACACACAAGGTAAAAAATACATTCAAATAGTGTGGATTTAATTTGAATGTTAGGATCTGTCTTGACAGAAGTGACTTTTATTTTCAATTTGAATAGATTTCAATTGCAATTTGTTCAGATTTGAAATGGGACTCACGTACACTTTTTAAATTATTCCCAGGTTGTTGTTTTTTTTCCATGGCATCACAGTGCCTCAGTAGCGTGCTGACCAACGCAAACTTCACGATGTACCAGAACAGTCTTCCTGATATTCTGCCTCATCAACCCAACATCAACAATCAGCAAAACAGCAACCTGGGCTACGGCTCCAACAATGGTGAGAGAAACATGATCTTCACATGTATATGAGAATGCGCCAATGGAAATTGTGTTTTGTGCCTGGGCGATGAGGCTAGTGTTTACCATAAGAGTCAAAAACAAACGATGTACCGATAGTATTTTGAAAATACCATCGGTACTTTCACGTGACACTCCTCATACCAGACATCATCCCTTATTTTCAACGTAGCCAGGCCCTTACTTCATGGAACATTTCTTTGACCTCAATTAGACGCTGCTGCTAATCATTTACCAGAGAGTCAATGTTTAACTTATTTTAAGCGTCAAGCGGTGCCACCTAGTTGCTAAAACAGTTCGTTCTTTGTTTTTCTGACCTTAGAGAAATAAAGCCCCACCTGGGAGTGATGCAGATTGGTATTAATCAATATCCAAGCTGGCACCGCATTGCAGAAGTTTTCAGTAGGATGTAGTTTCAGAGGTTATATCAAATTTCAATTCTTTTCAACTATCTGTCTCAGTGAAACTTAGCATTATATATTTAATGTTAAATCCAGAGGGTGTAGGGATCATCCTTTTAATGGAGCACTTTTACACTGCTGAAGTAACTGCTTCCTCTCTACACAGGTCTTTGGTATGGTCAGATGAATCCTCACTTCTGGACGGCGGAAAACGTTATGGAGTGGATCAGTGCCCAAGCTGACAGCACCAAGTTTGATGCCAGTACCCTGACTCTGTCCTATTGTGCCATGGACGGCCACAGCTTCTGTCAGATGAGCCTGGACCAGATGATCATGGCGTTTGGACCTCAGCTTGGACTGCACCTCCACCAAAACCTGCAAGAATACAAAGCTAAATATGGTAAATCTGCATTTTTCTCCCACAAAATATGATTCCAGTCACTTCAGATAACCTCGAATAGATTCACATTTTTGAGTAGCAACGCAACGCTGAGTAAAAGGGATTTTCTTTTTCTTCCTAGAACTGACGAGCCTATCGGTACCAGAGCTAAACGAAACCTGCCAACTCCTGGATAGGTTCTTGCACAACCTAAACCTCCCAGACAACCTAACCTTCCCCCTTATCAGCACCGTCAAATTTGGTCAAGGTACAAGAGTTTGAAAAGTGTTTGTAAATTTTAGTATCTGGAGGTCAAAATCCTAAAGGTGCTTTGTTCCATAAAACAGGTGAAGACTCGGTCAGCAAAATGGAGTTCGACAATGGTGACAATTGCGATCTGCTCAGCCTGACCATGGGGGCCATGACACCTCTGCAAGACGGGTATCTGTCTGATAATCAGTCTGATAGCGAGTGGAGCACCTCATCCAATAGTCAGTAGTTCATTATTTTATTTATACATCTACCTGTGGAAATAAATTTAAGGGTCTACAATTCAACCCTTAACTTCTGTGTTATATTTCATCAGGTGGCCCATTTGGCTTCTCGAACCTTGGCTCACCAGAGTCTGGCAGTGGAGAATCTGACCCAGAGTTCTCCTACCCTGTGATTTCAAGTGAGTTGAAAACCGTGAGATTTGTTTGAATTCCTCCATAGTGTGAGTAGTTTTCAATAAACATCTGAACATGTCCTGTTTGGGTGACAGAGACACTGATTAAGAAGGAGAAAGCAGAGTCACAAATTAAACGACCTCGGGGGCGACCTCCTAAAGTCAGCAGGGATCACAGCATTTATGACACGTCAAAGAAAAGTAAACACGGTAAGAATACGATTTGGGAATAAGCAATAGCATCTTCAGATTTTAATAACACATGTATCGGATTTGGTTTATCTTATTCGACCTGTACACAAATTCGCTTGCCTACACATTGAGTCTAGCTCACAGTGCCGTGTGCCTTGTCTGCAGCACCTCGGGGCACTCATCTTTGGGAGTTCATCAGAGATATTCTGATTCACCCAGAGAAGAACCAGGGCCTGATGAAATGGGAAGATCGCCATGAGGGTGTTTTCAAGTTCCTCAAATCGGAGGCTGTGGCTCAAATGTGGGGCCAGAAGAAGAAGAACAGCAGCATGACATACGAGAAACTCAGTCGTGCTATGAGGTCAGTATGCAACATTGAAGCGTTTTGATGCGATATCTAGACTACCACATTGATCGTGGCCAATCCAGTTTATTACCTGCACGCATTTTCATGACAAGCATACATAACACCCCTGTCCCAATTCTGTGTGGAAAAAAAATACATTTTAGAGGAAGTGGGCTGCATACTAAAAATGGACTTATTGATGTCTTCCATCCATAGGTACTACTATAAACGAGAAATCCTTGAGCGGGTTGATGGACGGCGGCTGGTGTACAAGTTTGGAAAGAATTCCAGTGGTTGGAAAGTTGAAGAGATTGGAATGGGCATCTAAATTCTTCATGGCAGTTGAAACGAAAAAGCCAAAGTCGTTCAGAACTTGACTTACCTGCTTATCCTGTCATGGAGAAGATCTTGCTGCCCAAATGTTAAGACACTAACTTCCTTTTCGAGGGAAGGTGTTAAAGAAAATGTAAGCCAGTGTTGTGGGCTCTAGTAGGTTTTGTGAACCAATTTTAATGTTATGTCGTGTATGTAATTGATTGTCATCAAAGAGTCGTTTGAAGTAACTGAAATGGATATTGTTTTGTTCTCTTGCATTGAAATTCAGATTTTTTTTAAGACTTAGAAAAGTGGGAATTCTTAAGTATAAGTAATATTGCTGCCATGTGTACCTGGGATAGGCTGCAGCCTGTGACCCCAACGAGGACAACTGGTCGAGAAAATTGATAAAATGATTGTAACCACGTACACGACATTTTTGGTGTCATATATTAGTAAGTGTTTTACACAGTGTTTTAAAGAAAAATGAGTGGTAATTCTATCGCACAATTTACATCTGGTTTAGCTCTCAGAATTAAAAAAAAAATCAGTTATACTCTTTTTTTATGATCGTCATTGCATCATGCCTCCACAATTCTGGATCATTGTATGTGCACTACAGGGGAGGAGGGACTCTTCTTGATATGTCCTGAAGGTTGAAATTTTGTATTTATTTCATTTTTATACCGTTTATATTTGTCTATATTACCTGTTTTTCAATGTATTTCTAAAGCTGTGTTAGTGCGCAACAATGAAAACAATGAATTGTTGAATAAAAGCACTGCCTGGTTTGTTGACAACTGAGTACCTATTTGGGGGATTTGGTGACACTTAAAATGAGGAGGATGATGGGATCAAGTCAGATACCACAAGTTAATTATGGACCAATTCTGAAACATATTGGTGTGAAAACAATAAAATAAATGCATTGACCATGTTGTCTAGAAACACCCATCCATCAATTTTCTGATCTGCTTACCCTCTGAAGGGTCATGGGGTGTGCTGGAGCCTATCCAAGCTGTCCTTGGGGTACCCCCTGAACTGGTTGCCAGCCAATCGCAGGGCACACATAGACGAACATCCATCCACGCTCACGCTCACACTGAGGGACAATTGAGAGTGTTCCATTAACCTGCCATGCATGTTTTGGAAATGTGGGAGGAAACCAGAGTACCCGGAGAAAACCCATGCAGGCACGGGGAGAACATGGAAACTCCACAGAGGAAGGCCGGAGCCAGACTCGAAGCCTGCACTTCTGCACTGTGAGGCAGACGCGATAACCAGCTGTCCACCGTGCCGCCCGGTCTTGAAACGTGGGACGGAAATCTTTTATATATTTACTGGACGAAATCATTATCAAGAGGTTCTAAATTTGGACCAAAGCACATAGTCATTTTTATTCATTCTACCATGATTTTTTCTCATGAGGTTTTGTTGCTTGTTATTTTAGAATTGAAAGATTACACCTTGTTCTGGTCAAACCAGAAGACTGAAAGTAATTAATTAATGATGACTCAAAAATAACAAACTTATTGACAATACTGATGAACTTTAAAATACTTTAAAATATACTTTTGTACTGCTTGATAATCAACCTCATGCTTCTGCCAAATTTATCTTGGGAAATACTGGGTGTGACACTTTTACTTTCCTTTTCATTGATACACTAATTTCACAGGGTACTAAAAATGTACTTTTGCATGATTGCTGGGAGGAGCATACGGGTGGAAAAAAAGGTGGCACTGCAATGCCTTTGCTGCAGAATCTCGGACATCAAAGTTTTGAATCGCATTAAATTATTATTTTCATCACTGTCCAGACACAAAGCCTGTATTTTGACCTTTTGACTTTTTCTTGTTCAGGAAAGGCAAACCAATCTTGATTTTTGTCCCATTTTTTTAGAAGACTGTCCTCAGCAGCAGCATTCTGGAGTAGCTGGAGAGTTTTCCGAGACTTGCGGCAGTCCCACAAACAGAAGTCGAACAATTAATTCGGGTTTGGTTTAAATTGGACAGCATGTTCGCGTTCCCATGCTGAAGATTACTTGTCAAGTTATTGTAAACGTGTATGATATATCTTTCTTTTGGAAAGTCACTCACTCATCCGTGGGGAAGACTTCATCTGGATATTACTCAATCGTGAAGCAATGTTTTCTTTTTGTCTTCATTTATTTTGACATTCAGTAGTTAAGTTTGACAGTTCATAAAGAAGATTTATTCATTTCGCCAGTCACTGGCATGGAGGTGCATGAAGTGCATTGGGTGCACTGCAATTAGATGTAAGGTTCTGATGATATATATAAAAAAATAGTACCAGAGCATATGCTGTTCTCATTGGAAGTAGTAACAGAAAACTAAAACACATACAGGTATTACAATTTGTTATGTCATCACGCTCCAGCCTTAGATGAAGTCATTGTGTACATTTCTCCACAGCAAGAGAGGCTGTCATTGTTAATTTTCCCCAGTAATATGAAATATCTGACTAAAATGTATGTTCTTTCATATTTCATACCATTTGAAGTATAATTGCCATCATAAATCCAAAAGTATGCAGTAACGAGAAAGAGTTGATTCAAGAACACTCAAATGTTCATTCACAACATGCATGCCTTCTGCGTACACAGGAAATGGGCCTCAAATGAGTGTTTTACTGGATGCCTCTTTGGGGTTTGAGATTATTCAGTTCTGTTCCATTGGAGCAATACCTTCATGAAACCTTTGTCCCATTCAGTAGTTGCTTGTTTACTTCCAGGTTACTTACTGTCAGCTGTGGCTGGCGATATTGCCTTTTATGCCCCAGGCCGTTAAACTGATTTCAAACTACTGATGGCTCCTCTTTGGTTATTTAATGAATTGGTGATATGAATTTCAATTAATTTCTCTTTGCTGTTGCTTCAAGTAGAAATATTTTGACTTGAAATGAATGGACAGTAGTATATTCATTTGATATTGAAGGTCAATTTTCACCCAATTTTTTGGGATGCCCCTTAGAATCTGCGGGGCTCTTACTAACCAACTATATTGTCTAATGGGCAAGCCAGATTAGGGTGTGTTTGCAAAGTAGGTCTGTACTTGTCATCGATCAGTGCATTGTGATTAGAATCAGGCCTAATTGACAGAACAGATCTGTCTGTTTCCAGAGCACTGACATTGCAAGGCAGTCAAATATCCGACTTTTGGCCAGTTATTTTGAAATTGTAATGCATTAAATAAACAAATAAAGGCCCTGCACAATAGAAGTAAGAAACAAAGTCAGGAAATTGGCAGTGAAGAGTCATCTAATTGGCACTAGATGAAGCATCTAGTGAATGCGTGCGTGTTTGTGTGTGTTCGTGTATTTCACTCAACTCTAACTTCCCATGTCCCAATTTATTTTAGAAAATAAAAATTGAGACTTTCACGACCAAAATAGACAAACTTCAGCAAAAGGTTCAAATAATGCAGAAACCACAAACTAGTGACTCATCCACCCACTTACATGTCAAAATCAAAGCCTGTGGGCCAGATGTGGCTCGCCATCTCATTTAATGTGGCCCATAAAAACTGAAAAGGTTCATGCACTGGCCATCAACTAGAAATACATTCATGAAAGTACACCCATCCTGTAGAATACACAAACTTCACTACACGGCGGCGGTGGAGAATACGGCGGACACAATTGTTATCAAAGACTTCCAGATTGCGCTGGTCAGCCAGCGCATTACGATAAAGACACAAACATCCATGCATCAATCAATTTTCGAATTCTCTTATCCTCACGAGGGTCATGGGCGTGCTGGAGCCAATTCCAACTGTCTTCGGGCAGTAGGTGGGGTACACCTTGAACGGTTTGCCAGCCAATCGCAGGGCACACATAGATGAAAACACAAAGAGTCTCGTAAAAATCTCATGAGTTGCATGAGTGAGATGTGTTGCCCTCGACACTCTCAGGATAGAATTGCATAAATATATTCCTAACTACTACTGCAGAAAAAAATTGAGTGACATTTACATAAGAAAACCTGGCCAGGGCAATCACAGGCCCACACTGTGAGGTATGCACTGCAACACTGCCTTTCGAACCAAACGTTCGTGCGTGACTGATATCTGTCTGTGTGGGACCAAATGTTAAATGTTCACTCGAATTGCTATTTTTAGGACTTACGCTTTGGGAACAGCTTGACTTGACTTCGGACTTGGTATCTAAGTGACTTGCCTTGGATTTGAACTATATGATTTGAAAGGTCATTGTTTTTATAGTTTGAAATTAGCATTTTAACACAGTTTGCCTTTTTAGGAAGGAAAGAAAGCAAGAAAGAAAATAAAAATTTTGTTCCAGTCACATCAACCTGGCAGCCTAGTCAGTTTCACTTGTTGGTGTGAAGGAGCGATGTAAACATCAAAAGCATTGGAGCAAGTCCGGGGATCATTAATTTGAATTATTTTCTTGGTGACGGTGTAAAACACGTGTGTCAAAGTCAAGGCCTGTGGGCCAGATCTGGCCCGCCACATCATTTTATGTGGCCCGCAAAAACAAATCAAGCATGTCAAGTTCCATGATGCTTGCTAAAGTCAGAACAAAATATCAAATTGTCACATGTAATCCACAATAACAGTCACTATTCTTGACTTCTGATTTTAAAACTAGTTATTCATCAATTTGTTGTGCGCTAGGTATGTAAGATGTGGAGGGGATTAAACATTGATATGGTTTCCCAAAATTCATAACAAGCCCTTCAAGGGAAACCGGAACTACAATGTGGCCCGCGACAAAAATGATTTAGACCCCCCTGTGTAAAACATAGGATGCAAAACACATGTTCGGCATCTCACAGAAGAAATACACAACGAGAATTTCCTTCGTCATTACAACACCCATGGACAGGTAAGCTAACCTTACAGTTTAGCTAGCAATACGAACATTGGTTTAGGACGAGTAAAAGATAGCCGAATGTGATCATGTGAACATTCAGACCCAGCTAGGTAACGTGACCAGGTGTGGGATGGTGTGTGAAAACTATCCAAACTGTTCCTTTTGCTTGTGGCATTTCCGATCGCATAATCATGCCCCCCGCTTTCAATTCAATCATGACGTGAAGCCATCTACACATCGAAAGCAGCTTATATGCACCGAAACAACAACTCAACGCAAAAGAAGCAAAGTGGTTACTAGAAGTCAATTGTGGTAAACGGTCTTTCATTTCTAAAGCACTTTTCCACTTACAGTGCGCTCATAGAGCTTCACACTGACTCCTCATTTACCTCCTGATGACATGGTATCAGGAAGCACAGGAGCTTCAGTGTCTTACTCAAGAACACTTCCACATCGTCACAGGGGCAGAGGATAATTCCTATGACCTGTGAGTTGGGAGATTATCAAATTACCGCTGAGCCATGCGGCTGTACAGAGTGAAAACGAGTGAGTTTTAGATTCAAGAATGATTGTTTTGGTGAAACCGGAAAAAAGACAATCGCAACGTGCAAGGTTTGGAACTTGAAGAAAAGTGAGACAATATTGGCGGTTCCTTTCATTTGTGTGACACAGAAGAGTTCTCTGAACCTAAGCGAGCCAGGTAAACTCCAAAGTTTAGTTGGTCAAATAATTCGTCAGTACTGCAGTGAGAAGTCAATAAAGTGACAGATTAGGCACCTGTAATCTTGAATCTTGATCTTTATTCAAGCATAGCCATCGATACACAAAGTCCCAACTGGAGTCGTTTTCCGACATAGAGTCCATAAAACGGTAGTTCACTGCTCGTGAGTGTGTCCACCATATTTAATGTGACAGCGCTCCCGTAAACTGATGCACGTCAACTTCAAAAAGCAACAACCTGTGAAGTACAAAAGTGCACAAAGTTGATGCCTTTCATTGACCCTTTTATGCATGTAATTTCGATTTGGGTAACAGAGTGGCATGAGAAAAAACACAGACGGTTTTTATATCTGAAAATCTGACAATTATCCAGGTTTACTCCCCATTCAGCATATTTCTGTGTTTCTCAGTACATTTATTGTGCCACTCATATATAAACATTGGCATGAAAAACATAACATGGATAATTCGAAATAATTTAAAGGTCAAGAGTGAAGTAAACTTGGCCAACCATCCTTTGAGTAATACTTGGAGCCAAAACTATTTTGAGCATAGTTTTGAAAGGGGTTTTTTTCTTCTTTTTTTTTTTTTTTTTTTTGCAACTCACCCAGATTCATAGTTAGAGCCATAGCAACACGCTAAGCAACGAAAATGCTATTGTTCGGCAATCTCTGGCGAGTGACGTCATTTACAGAATGCTGAGTCGGCGGTCATTGTACTGCATTGTTGATTGTCACGCTCACTGCTCTTTGTTGTCAAATTATTCGGCGAAATGCATTGGCGGTGTGTGGCGATACACTGTTCACATTCAGGCAAACAATTATTTGGATGGCCAAAAGAAAAGAATAGGGCACGTAAATGGACTAGAAAATTGGAAGGATACAGTTTCATTCTCGCAAGGTGAATGAATTTCACGCCGGTGTCGACGAGCGTTCTTTAATTCAAGCACTTTGAGGGCCTCTGTTTTTCCGCATCCTCAGATAAATTGAAAACCTTCCTTCCAAATTGATATCTGACTGGCTTTGTACACTTTACAAAGTGAGCCCCACGAGTGGTGTCTTAAAGTGACGTCACACTTCCGGGTTTGTTTTATTATTTCATTTTGGATTTTCTAAAATTACTTCAGTTGACCTCTAAGGATAGGCATTCATTTCATTTCATTTTTAGGAATGTCCAGTAAATGTTAATATATTTTTTAGCAATAATGTATCTTTTTTGTAGTATGCTTAAAGAAAATATTCCATCCATCCATCCATCTTCTACCGCTCATCCGGGGCCGGGTCGCGGGGGCAACAGCTTTAGCAGGGAAGCCCAGACTTCCCTCTCCCCAGCTACTTCTTCCAGCTCTCCCCGGGGGATCCCGAGGCGTTCCCAGGCCAGCTGGGTGACATAGTCTCTCCAGCGTGTCCTGGGTCTTCCTCGGGGTCTCCTCCCGGTGGGACATGCCCGGAACACCTCACCAGGGAGGCGTTCAGGAGGCATCCGAATCAGATGCCCAAGCCACCTCATCTGGCTCCTCTCGATGTGGAGGAGAAGCGGCTCGACTCGGAGCCCCTCCCGGATGACCGAGCTTCTCACCTTATCTCTAAGGGAGAGCCCGGACACCCTGCGGAGAAAACTCATTTCGGCCGCTTGTATCCGGGATCTCGTTCTTTCGGTCACGACCCATAGCTCGTGACCATAGATGAGGGTTGGAACGTAGATCGACCGGTAAATTGAGAGCTTCGCCCTTTGCCTCAGCTCCTTCTTCACCACGACAGACCGATACAACGTCCGCATCACAGCAGACGCTGCACCGATCCGCCTGTCGATCTCTCGCTCCCTCCTGCCCTCACTCGTGAACAAGACCCCAAGATACTTAAACTCCTCCACTTGGGGCAAGATCTCCCCCCCGACCTGGAGGGGGCACTCCACCCTTTTCCGACTGAGGACCATGGTTTCAGATTTGGAGGTGCTGATTTTCATCCCAACCGCTTCACACTCGGCTGCGAAACGCTCCAGTGAGAGTTGGAGAGCCCCGTTTGAAGGAGCCAACAGCACCACATCATCTGCAAAAAGCAGGGATGACATACTGAGGCCACCAAAACGTACCCTCTCAACGCTTCGGCTGCGCCTAGAGATTCTGTCCATGAAGGTTATGAACAGAATCGGTGACAAAGGGCAGCCTTGGCGGAGTCCTACCCTCACTGGAAACGATTCCGACTTACTGCCGGCAATGCGGACCAAACTCTGACATCGGTGGTATAGTGACCGAACATCCCGTATCAGGGGGTTCGGTACACCATACCCACGAAGCACCCCCCACAGAACTCCCCGACGGACACGGTCAAACGCCTTCTCCAAGTCCACAAAACACATGTAGACTGGTTGGGCGAATTCCCACATACCCTCGAGAACCCTGCTAAGGGTGTAGAGCTGGTCCACTGTTCCACGGCCGGGACGAAAACCACACTGCTCCTCCTCAATCTGAGGCTCGACTTCCTGACGGACCCTCCTGTTCAGCACCCCTGAATAGACCTTACCAGGGAGGCTGAGGAGTGTGATCCCTCTGTAGTTGGAACACACCCTCCGGTCCCCCTTTTTAAAAAGAGGGACTACCACCCCGGTCTGCCAATCCAGAGGCACTCTCCCCGTTGACCACGCGATGTTGCAGAGGCGTGTCAACCAGGACAGCCCCACAACATCCAGAACCTTGAGGAACTCCGGGCGGATCTCATCCACCCCTGGGGCCTTGCCACCGAGGAGCTTTTTAACCACATCGGTGACTTCAACCACAGAGATAGGAGAGCCCACCTCAGAGTCCCCAGGCTCTGCTTCCTCCAAGGAAGGCATGTTGGTGGAGTTGAGGAGGTCTTCGAAGTACTCTGCCCACCGGTTCACAACGTCCCGAGTCGAAGTCAGCAGCGCCCCATCCCCACTGTACACAGTGTTCGTGGTGCACTGCTTCCCCCTCCTGAGACGTCGGATGGTGGACCAGAATTTCCTCGAAGCCGTCCGGAAGTCGGCTTCCATGGCCTCACCGAACTCTTCCCATGCTCTGGTTTTTGCCTCGGCGACCACCGTAGCTGCGTTCCGCTTGGCCAGTCGGTACCCGTCAGCTGCCTCTGGGGTCCCACAGGCCATAAAGGCTCGATAGGACTCCTTCTTCAGCTTGACGGTATCCCTTACTGCTGGTGTCCACCAGCGAGTACGAGGGTTGCCGCCACGACAGGCGCCAACCACCTTACGGCCACAACTCAGATTGGCCGCCTCAACAATAGAGGCACGGAACATGGTCCACTCGGACTCAATGTCCCCCGTCTCCCCCGGAACATGGGAAAAGCTCTGTCGGAGGTGGGAGTTGAAACTCCTTCTGACAGGGGATTCCGCCAGACGCTCCCAACAAACCCTCACAATACGTTTGGGTCTGCCAGGACGGACCGGCATCTTCCCCCACCATCGGAGCCTACTCACCACCAGGTGGTGATCAGTTGACAGCTCCGCCCCTCTCTTCACCCGAGTGTCCAGAACATGCGGCCGCAAATCCGATGATACAACTACAAAGTCGATCATCGAACTACGGCCTAGGGTGTCCTGGTGCCAAGTGCACATGTGGACACCCTGATGTTTGAACAAAGTGTTTGTTATGGACAGTCCGTGACGAGCACAGAAGTCCAATAACAAAACACCACTCGAGTTCTGATCGGGGGAGCCGTTCCTCCCAATCACGCCCCTACAGGTCTCACTTTCATTGCCCACGTGAGCATTGAAGTCCCCCAGTAGAACAAGGGAGTCCCCAGCAGGAGTACTCTCCAGCACACCCTCCAAGGACTCCAAAAAGGGTGGGTATGCTGAGCTGCTGTTTGGTGCATATGCACAAACAACAGTCAGGACCCGTCCCCCCACCCGCAGGCGGAGGGATGCAACCATCTCGTCCACCGGTGTGAACCCCAATGTGCAGGCACTGAGCCGGGGGGCAATAAGTATGCCCACACCTGCTCTGCGCCTCTCACCGTGAGCAACTCCAGAGTGAAAGAGAGTCCAACCCCTCTCGAGAGGACTGGTACCAGAACCTAGGCTGTGTGTGGAGTCAAGTCCGACTATATCCAGTCGGAACTTCTCTGCCTCACACACCAGTTCGGGCTCCTTCCCTGCCAGAGAGGTGACATTCCATGTCCCAAGAGCTAGCTTCTGCAGCCGAGGATCGGACCGCCAGGGTCCCCGCCTTTGGCTGCCGCCCAGCTCGCATTGCACCCGACCCCTTTGACCCCTCCCACGGGTGGTGAGACCATGAGAAGGGGGACCCACGTTGCCTCTTCGGGCTGAGCCCGGCTGGGCCCCATGGGTGTAGGCCCGGCCACCAGGCGCTCGCCAACGAGCCCCACCTCCAGGCCTGGCTCCAGAGGGGGGCCCCGGTGACCCGCGTCCGGGCAAGGGAAACTGGGTATCATCGATTTTATTTGTCATAAGGGGCTTTGTGAGCCGTGCTTTGTCTGGTACCTCACCTAGGACCTGTTTGCCATGGGTGACCCTGCCAGGGGCATAAAGCCCCAGACAACTTAGCTCCTAGGATCATTGGGACACACAAACCCCTCCACCACGGTAAGGTGACGGCTCACGGAGGGGAAATATTAAAGAAAGAAAAGAAAATATTTTATTCCATTAACATATGCTGTGACTGAGAAAGATTTTATGACTTGACTGACTGACTGAGTTCCTTGAAATTTGGTGGCAGCCTGCATTTATTTATTTTTTCCCCACAGTGACTTGGGACTTGCTTGAGGCTTGTGACTTACTCCCACCACTATCTTGTCATGGGGTACATCAATAGATTATTCTTTGACATTTCCCAGTAATAAGATTGTTTAATTGCAACATTTTATATGCAGTATTATTATTATTTTTAAATGATGATTATTATTATAGCGGCCCGGTAGTCCAGTGGTTAGCACGTCGGCTTCACAGTGCAGAGGTACCGGGTTCGATTCCAGCTCCAGCCTCCCTGAGTGGAGTTTGCATGTTCTCCCTGGGCCTGCGTGGGTTTTCTCCGGGTGCTCCGGTTTCCTCCCACATTCCAAAAACATGCATGGCAGGCTGATTGGGCGCTTGTCCCTTGGTGTGAGTGTGAGCGTGGGTGGTGGTTCGTCTCTGTGTGCCCTGTGATTGGCTGGCAACCGATTCAGGGTGTCCCCCGCCTACGCCCGAAGACAGCTGGGATAGGCTCCAGCACCCCCCCCGACCCTGGTGAGGATCAAGCGGCTCGGAAGATGAATGAATGAATGAATGCTCTCAATTAGTGCACCAGACTCCCTCTTATGCTGTTGATTTACACAGTACAGCTGCACGTTTGTTTTTATCTTGCCACCGAGTTGTATTGAACATTTTTTACATACCGGTACATTTACAAAAGTGAAGTGCCAGACCAAATAGTTGGTCGGATCAATAATTGTGATTTCTGAATTTTTAAAAAAAAGTTGACAAAAGGTGCTGCACAATGCTGATGAACACCAGAAATTGCTCTGATACAAGGCCATTGCTAGACCTGTTAATCCACCTGCCGTGTCAAACACTCTCAACCAAAAGCCCGACACGCACATGCACACATAGTTAGACCTCCTTCAAGGTCAACATACCTGTCTAGCGGGTGAGTTTACGGGAAACGTTATCGTCTGTGCCAGAGAAATACAGGAAAGGAAGGGAGGGGTGGATTTTTACTGCCGTGATCTCACTGCATTGTCACAAGATAAACACAAAGGGACGCATTATGCCCTTCCCTATAGTTTATCATTAAGCTAAAACGTAATACTTTCGCTTTAGAAAACACAGTCTTACCACTGAAACTCGAAACAAACACCATTCCTACAGGCATTCCAACACCTATTAAATAAACAAATTTTATATATATATACTGTATACACACACATATATAAAATCATCTTAATTTTTATGGTAGCCACATGTTCTACATACATTCACATGTTTTTGCTTCACAGGCAAAGAATAAATAACTTCAGGTTATACAGCTTCATCCTGTTTTCCCCTGACATAACCGTCGTCGGATTGTTGTTTGGAGTCAAGTAGCAAAGACCCAGATACGGGTGTTATTATTTTTGGCTATTGTGCTTTGCCATTCTAGTTACAGCTGTACAGCCAAAAGAACCTGATTTGCCACGGATTGACCTATTTTGCATAAGTGATCAGTCAGATGTGGAAGGTTGCTTACAATATAAATACAAACACAACATTTATTGTTTGAAGGAAAGGTTATAAACATTTCCCGACAATGACCAGATAATGCAGGTAATGTCCAAGGAGTGGCCTCTGTCCCAATATAGACTTTCGGGGGTTATCAGCATAGGCATGACTACTGAAACAATAAATGAAGTTCATGGAGCACATTGGTCAAGGCAATGGAATATACAGTAAAATACTCATCAGGATACATCAATATGAAATATTACCACAAGTTGAATTAAGCTCCGATACTGCTCTGATAGATCGGCCACTGATCGTGATCAGACAATTTCTGCGGAAAAGTATGTGATCGAAATATGTCTTTTGTTGCCGATCACAAAACCTGATCACCTGCAGCTTGTATGCAGCATGCATCCAACCTGGGACCAGCTTGTGTGGAGTGCAGTGTCCCCAACTCCTTTCCTTATGTTGCAGACCAAACCAACAACGGAATCATAACGTGTTTTTCTGTGTTTTGATACACTTTTTTTTACAGTGTTAATTTGAAATAAAGTCGTACTTTTGTATCCTAAAGGGATACAAATATGGGTATTTAAAAAATCTGCTGAATTAATTAATTGAAAAAAAAGTGACAAATGTGAAGCTGTTGGGATGAAAATCAGCACCTCCAAATCTGGTCCTCAGTTGGAAAAGGGTGAAGTGCCCTATTCCGGGTCAGGAATGTGATCTTGCCCAAAGTGGAGGAGTTTAAGTATCTTAGGGTCTTGTACGCAAGTGAGGGCAGGGGGAGCGGGAGATCAACAGGCGGATCGGTGCATTGCCTTCTGTGATTGTCTCCTCTCACATGAACACTTTGAGACAGTAATTCATGCCTTTGTCACATCCCGGCTCGATTACTGCAATGCCTTGTACTTTGGAGTCAGCCAGTCCTCCATTAAGCGCATTCAGCTGCTCCAGAATGCCGGTGCTCGCCTCTTGACTGGTACTCGTAAGAGGGAGCATATAACTCCTACTCTGGCATCCCTTCACTGGCTCCCCATTCATTTTAGAGTTATTTTCAAGATCCTCCTCTTTGTTTTCAAATCTCTGTATAATCTCGCGCCACCTTACCTCTCTGAGCTCATCCGCCCCTACACAACTGCCCGGCGCCTCAGATCTGTGGACCAGTCTTTGTTAGAAGTACCAAGAACTAAACCGAGGCTCAGAGGGGATCGTGCATTTTATGTTGCTGGTCCCTCTCTCTGGAATGACCTCCCACTGAACATTTGGCAAGCCTCCTGGCTGCCCATCTTTAAAGCCCTCCTCAAAACTCACTTGTATTCTTTGGCGTTCGACTCAGCATGACTTAGATTTGTTCTTGATTTTACTGCTTGGTGCTTTCTACCGCCTTTATTACAGATTCGTCTTGCTGTTTATTGTGTATGTTAAATCGCTCCATGTACAACACTTTGTATGCAGCGATGGCTGTTTGAAAGTGCTCTATAAATACTGTTTACTTGACTTGATTTGACTTGATGTGTCGGTCTGATGGTGTAGAAGGAGTTGAGCCAAAAGGCAAAGCTCTCAATTTACCTGTTGATGGTTCCAACCATCACCTATGGTCAGGAGCTATAGTTTGTGACCGAAAGAATGAGATCCTGGATACAAGCTGCTGAAATAAGTTTTCTCTGCAGTGTGTCCAGGCTCTCCCTTAGAGATAAGGTGAGAAGAGTCGAGCCGCTTCTCCTCCACGTCGATGTCGAGTGGAGCCAGATGAGGTGGCTTGGGCATCTGATTAGGATGCCTTCTGGACGGCTCCCTGCTGAGGTGTTCCGGGCATGTCCCACCGGCCCGAGGCCCCAGGGACGACCCAGGACAACCTGGAGAGACTATGTGTCCCAGCTGGCCTGGGAAAGCCTCAGGACCCCCCGCAAGAGCTGGACGAAGTGGCTGGGGAGAGAGAAGGCTGGGATTTCTGCTAAAGCTGCGACCCGACCCTGGTTATGTGCTAAAAAATGGATGATGGATGGACAGTAATCGATTATTAAAATAAATGTTCGTGAGCAACTCTATAATTGAAAGAGAAAAATGTAGGTAATCTATGAGACTGGGACCGTTATCAGCCGATCTCACGAATGGGTGATCTGTTTCGGAAACGGAAGCATACGACCCTGATCGGAAACCCCTAATAGCTTACTGTTGTGTTGATGTGTTCATAACACACAGGACTGAATAATATGCAAACTAAAGTTTATGTTGGAATTTGAGAGAACACCGGTCTAGTTTTTTTTCCTCCAAACTTTGAAAACGGATCTGAATTCGAGCTCAGATTTATTCTATCACACCACGTTTTGCCATCTGCATCTTGCATAATAATGATTTACACAAAACCTGCTCATTCACTCACGAGTTTGACGCCACAGTCATGCACAAAAACAGCTTTTAAAGCACAGTTTTTAAACCGGGTTGGCAAAATGTAAACAAATGATCATTGTATCCTTTCTGGTGCCAAAGTGTGTGAGACTGCAGCTTTTGTTTCAATGCTTGATAGAAGAAGTAAACCACCAAGTTTAAAGTACGCAAACATCAAGGTTGTGCTTGAAAGATTAAAATACTGCGGTCACAAGGGGTTGCTCTGCATGGATTTGAACATGAAACCTTTTGTGAAAGCAAAACAGGTTCAATGTCAGGCTTCCGCAGAGCTTGCTGATGATCAGATCATTTGAATCAGGTGTGTTGCAACAGGGAGACTTGGAAAACATGCAGGGCAGCGGCCCTCCAGGACCTGAGTTTGACAACTATGCACAGTCTAGCACGTCCCGGAACCCTCGTGAGGATAAGGGGATTAGAAAATGGATGGATAGACGAATGGATGTAACAAATTATGTAATTTAAACTATTAGTTTGGCTGAAACATCAAGACATGGTGTGATTAAAAAGAAAACAACAACAACAACAAACAAAAAACAAAACGACTGAGTAATTCTCAATTATGGCCAGCTTGCAAGTTTAACTGGAAAGCTATTCACTTTCCAGTTAGGGATTACTGCCCTCTAAGGGATGAACCATGAAATGCATTTATCTGATCCAATATATCAGGCTTTTCAGGGGCACATTTTTTTATACTTTGCACTTGTAAGTAATAGAAGGCTCAACATTTCCTGTATATAGGATACATTTGCTTTTACAGGTTTGCCACCTGCATGCTTTCTGACGAAGTGTTCTGGGCACATCCCAGCGGGAGGAGGCCTCTGGGATGACACTATTTGGGTGGATAATAATAAGAAAAATAAAAATTATTATTAGTCTTATTATTATTCATAATTACAATAATAATTGTTATTATTGTTATGATAATAATGATGATGATGATGATGAAAACCTGATGTGCTGGAAAAAATACAAGGGCAGTTTCAGAATCAGCGCATAAAATTACTCTTGAAAACGTTATTTGCATCTCTGGTTAATAAACAATGGTAAACTCTGATGACCAGTGTAATCGTTGATGGTGAAAAAACAAAAATCTTCTTTTAGTCCAAATATAGTTAGGTCTATGGCATTATGGCATTGTTCTTGAATGAACTTTCCACCTGAACATAATTTTACATTCAACACAATTACCAGAAAAGCTCTGTTAAACGCTTATTGATCTATTTCAATGACCTTTATTTCAAGACAATACAAAGCAAATATTAACGTCAGCACACAATTTGCATTCACACTCACTATTGTGAAGCATCTTCTGCACATGCACTCCAAACAAATTAGCTGGTTTGCATATGCTGTTGCTGAATGTCTTACAACAGCTTCCCAGAATTCAAAGCTATGACTGCATTTGCGGTAAATGCCAGACAATTGCAGGTGTGACTCTGCTTTTATTGGCAGGAGACTAATTTTGGAGCTACATTTTGAGAACCGGTTTCATCTTTCGTCTCCTTGGTTCTCCCCAATTTGATTGAGATATTAATGAGAGTAATTGGAAGACGAATCAATACGTAACAACCGTTTGTGAATGTGTGTGTGTGTGTGTGGCAAGGGGTGTGGATTTGACTTGTGATCCCAGCCAACTGACTCAGGCATACGGTATTCCATCTACCCCCTTCCATCCCATATAGACGATTGGTTTTTGACTGAGAAAATTACGTCCGCAATCGATGCCACGTTGACGCATAGTTGGCATCGAGCATCAAAATACTTCCACACGCCATTCCAATCAGTAACACTTGGCCGAGTAGGAAACAAATTGCACTGGATAGTTTAATCCTCCAGGCCAAGTACACTATGCAACTGTCACAATCATAATAATGCTCCTGTGGTGGCGAATAGAGAAAAATAGACATGAATGAGATTTTTATCTGAAGTTTAAGTTAAGGTGTTTAAGTTAAAGTTAAAATTATTTTTGACACAACAAACAAAAAAGTGTGATTTTGAGGCAAGGCAAGGGAGTTTTATTTATCTTGCAAATTTCATACACAAGGCATCGTCAATGTGCTTCACACAAGCAAAGTCACCATAACAACACTCAAAAGCAAAGCAGAGAAAACAAAAGTAGTTCATAAAAATTACTAGAAAGTACATTGATAACACACATTGATAGAAAACTTTAAAAGTCAAGTGTGAAGTAATTTTATAAAATCCTAAATGAAATATCAGTAATTAACCTTAATACATTAAGTAAAGCATGAAAAAAAAACTATTTTGTAAATTTGCCAAAGGAATTGTTTTCCCAAAGTGAGATTCTGACGAGTGATAAACCCTGAATTGTGATATCATTTTAAGACACCAATCTTGGGGTTCTCTCTATGGAAAGTGTACAAATCCAGATTTTTTTTCGGAAAACGTTTCAAACTTATCTGAGGGGATCCAGGTGTTTGAAAAGTTGGAGGAAGAGGATGTTGTTGGAAACATGTACACTAGACCATACATGTACGAGCCAGATGTACAGGATGCAGAAAATGTTGTACCCTAACAGTCGACATGGAGTGGAGATGAGACCCATTGGGATTGGAAGAACGGTAAACAATGTCGGCTGTGGTTAATAGCTTGACATTATTGTTGGAAATTTAATGCTGTGCCGTGCTTTAAATCGCCTGTGATGGGATTACCTACTTGGTCCATGTATTCCCGCTGCCATTGAGAGCACACGACATAGTGGGTTGGTGTCCTACATTGTCATTGCTAAGGTAGTTCTGCTGCGTTGTCAGCTACTCACACATTACATTGGCAGCATTGTTAGGTGCAAACCATTACGGAGTATTCTATCCATGCTCACATATAGTTTGAATGATTTCATCCATCGACACAAATATTTTGAATCAAATGTTTTCATAAACAACAGCCAGCCAGTTATTAATGGATTATTCCACCTACTTTTTTGCAAATTCTTTACCATAAGCAAAAACGTTGAGAAAACACAGGTTTTCGAAGTGCTTGTATCAAAGAATGCTCGTCCACAACCGTGTGAAATTCATTCGCTTTGTGAGAGCGAAACTGTATCGTTCCAAATTTCTGGTCCATTTACATGCCGGATCCTTTTCTTTTGGCCACTCAAACAACTGTTTGCCTGAATGTGAACAGTGCATCGCCGAACCGTGCCAATGCATTTCGTGGACTAATTCGATGACAATGGCAAAGAGCAGTGAGTTACAATCAACAATGCAGTGCAATAGCTAGCTGACTGGTGACTCTGCATTTTATAAATGAACACACTCGCCGCAGAATGCCGAAAAAAAGCATTTTTGTTGTAAAGCACATGCTATGCGTCTAACTTTGAATCTGGGTGGAGTGTGTTAAAAAGTAACGAACGTATGCTTGGAGATATTTCAAACCCTTTAGAGCTGGGATCTCCAACCGTCGGGTCATTTGGTGGCGGGCCGCACAGAAAGAATAAATAACTTATATTCCTTCCGTTTTATTCATTTTGGAATCTGAAAGATGTTGTATTTTGAAAAATTACCAAATCTTCTGTTATATCAGTCTACAACAGTGGTCACCAACATGGTGCCCGCGGGCACCAGGTAGCCCGTGAAGACCACTTGAGTAGCCCGCCAGTGCCTGGACATTGTGATTTGCTAGTAGAAATTATGATTTAAAAATGCAAACATTGGCAGTACTGTGAGACATTTCGAAACACGATCAAAGTCTGACAATTTAAATCATCAAGTATTAAAAATAACCCATCCTCATATTATTGAAGGTATTTTGGACAAATATGTTATTTCAGACGTGTATCAATTTGGTAGCCCTTCACACAATCGGTACACATGAAGTTGCTCTCACCCTCAAAAATGTTGGTGACACCTGGTCTACAATATGTCACTATTGACGCGGGTGAATGCGCGCTTCTCAGACACGTGATAGGTTACTGCTAATATGAAACCCAGGAGCTAGCAAAATGAATAAAAAACAAACGTCTTTGAAAACATTTTTTCAGGAAGAACAAAAGACCCAGCCAGGAGACAGAAGAGGAGTCTACGACTTTCAAGAAAGAGATGCCTACATTTAATAAACAGTATCAGGAGTCCTATTTCAAATACGGCTTTATCTCAATGGGAGATTCACACGCACCAAGCCTACTCTGCCTAATAAGCGGTGATGGTGAGTCGTATTTTTCATGCACTCTTTATTTGTGGCGTATCTTATTTTGAAGGCACGTTTAAACGTTACCATAGCGACCAGAGAATGTTGCGGCCAGATAGGACGTTCCTCGTGTCATGATTCGTGTTAATTATTATGTTTCGAAAATACTACACTTTTCATGCAGGTCCTATGATTATTTTCTTGTATCTATTCGGCCTTAAACGCCGGTCCCTGAAACCAGATCGTGAGGCAAAAAAGGTTGGGGACCTCTGCTTTAGAGGACATTAATCAAAGGTCTATGAATAAAGCAAATTTTTCAACCTGGATTTCAAAGCGTTTACAGTCTGTGCCTACCTTCACTTCTGTTGATAGTTTATTCCTTTTGTGCGCAGCATAACGGCGAGATGAATCTTCTCCGTGTTTACTTTGAACTCTCAGGTCCACTAAATGACTCAGGTCTGCAGATCTCAAAGCCCGACTGAGTTTATATTCAATTAGGATTTCTTTCATGTATTCCGAACCCAACAATTCAGTGATTTGTAGACCAGTCACATAATTTTCTAATCTCTTGTACACCTAATTGCGAGCCAGTGTAATGTCTGTGGGACGGGAGTAATATGGTTTGATCTCTTTGTTGTGGTCAAAACCTGAGCTACAGCATTCTGAATGAGCTGAAGCTGTATTTTTTGAGGGAGTCCAGTATGAAGACCGTTAGAAACATCCAAGTCTGCTGGAGGTAAATGCATGGATAAGTTTGTCCTGGTCTGCTTGGAGCATGCTTCCCTTTTTTCCGGATGGTAAAATGCTATTTTCGTGATTGATTTTATATGATTGCTGTAATCGGTCTAAGTCTATCAGTGACCTGAAATTTTGAACTTGGGCTTTGGTTTCTCAAGCCAGTGACTTTAAATGTTTTCTAACAGAAATTCTCTTTTCTTCATTTCCAAAAGCAATTACCTCTGTTTTGTAAATGTGACGTTAACACAGGACAGTGTAAATGCATTTAGACACTTTAAAAATTTAATTCAAATTAACACCCTCTGGTGTTAAATCGACACCAGGACATTTGCAGTAGATGTGACCTTAGCTGCCCCTTGTCACATACCTTGCTCTTTTTAATGCAGTTCATACAAGTTCAGAGAAGAAACCAAAAAAGTAAATGGATAAACAGATAACAGACAAAACAACCACTTTTTAAAGGTATCTTGTACACCTTAATCTACACATTAAAATAAAAAATAGAAACTGAAAATAATTATGAATACCTCCAAAGTAGAGTTGGCAGATGGGGTTTGTGACATGGGAACTTGTAGTGATAAGGGTGGGATTAGCAGGAGGTAGGTCCAGGGGCACTTGACCATTTTTTGTTCTCATCACTTTACTTTTTCTATATTACATATTTGTTTGAAATTGAACATTTGGTGTACAAATAATGAAAGCTGGTCAATCCAGCAGGATAAAACAAGAGAAAAAATGTGCTTGCAAAAGGCAAGGAAAATATGGACATTGTTTGTCTCTAAAGGACAAGAGAACCAAATCATGGCAAACACCAACCAAGAATAACTTGCCAAACAAAATGACTATTGAGAGAAATAAGAGAGCAAGGGACAAGAATAACGGGGGAAACTCTGGTCTGTCGAAAGAATTGCATGTGAACAACGACTTGAGCAAGGCGGCTGTCGGAATGAATCCTTAAATCGTTGCTTGATCATGATATGAGACAGGTGTGCGGTGAAGGGAAACGCCCACTGCTCAAAAACAGACAGAAGATGACAGTTCTTATTCACCAGCAGGTATTTTCAAAAACTCAAACAGCCCAAATGAAGTCACCACAAACGTTTTGGGAATATCTGGGGGGTCCACCTTGGCACCATGTCTGTTGAACAAAACGGGACTGTCAAAATGCTGTTCATTAAAAGCACAGAAAACACCAGCACTCTGCTGCCATCAAGTGGCGGAAGTCAAATTGTACGGACATTTCCCCCATCGAGATCAGTTTTAGTGCAAACATGCTGCCAAAAACGCGCAAACATGAAGCAACGGTATTCTAGTTCGGTAGATGTCACACCCAAAATGCTGAAAATAGTCCACAATGGGGCCACACAAAGGAAAGGAAATATAATATGGCATGCAAATGGCAGAAAAAACTCAACAAAAACGCAGAGCTCTTGAAGAGGAATCCCAATCCAGGGTGTCATCCTTAATGTTTGTGTGATGTTGTCTTCTTTTAAATGGCATTTCATGAATCAGCAGATTCTGAATTGTCTGAAAATCTGAATGTTTTGGAAATGAAACTAGGCCAGGACACTTCAGCAGGCGCGGCCAAACAAGTTTGAATGTCTCATACGAAAAGTAAGTGGTGAGCAGTCAGAGAGGCCTACTTTGCTGTCTTAAACACGATCAGAAGCACATAACTACATTTAGAAACTCAATTCTAATATCTGTTCCAAAAATTTTCATTTATTCATTCCCAACAGTCTATTCTCCTCATTTTGTAGCGATTTTCTTGACTGCAAAGGTTCTCGTACTGACACGTGGAAGTTAGATTACTTTTTTTTTTTTCAGATTTCATTCTCTGTGTGTTGCTTCATCAATCTAATCTGCCTCAGGCCAATATGACGTCAACTACATTAGCATGTCTTTTATTTAAACAGAAGTCTGATTGGTTGGCCTATAGAGCCAAATTTGACTTGCGAAACACACCCATAACAATTTGCGCACACTCATACATTTAATGAGTATCCTTAGTGAGGATGATGTCTTTGTTTTGCTTTTATTGTTTTTGTCGCGTTATTAAATAAACTTGGATTCTGAACTGCTTCAGAGGATATAGGTGGCACAGTTGCATGCTGTTATACAATCTTTTTTTGTAGTATGGATGGTTTCTACGATTGCAACGGGATATTGGTGGGATTAAGTGGTGGGTTAAATCAAGCGAATCCCCAATGAAGGCCCAGGTATCAAATGCACAGCCACCAAGGCCGGAGCTACTGGTGGCCACCCCCACACCTAGGGAATTTAAATGTATACAGTATATATATAACCATCCATCCATCCATTTCCCAATCCGCATTATCCCTACCAGGGTCGCGGGGCGTGCCTATCCCAGCTGTCTTCGGGCAGTAGGCGGGGGACACCCTGAAATGATTGCCAGCCCAATCACAGGGCACACACAGACGAACAACCATCCGCACTCACGCTCACACCAAGACATCCTGACACGCATGTTTTTGGAATGTGGGAGGCTGATATATCAATATCTATATATATATATATATATATATATATATATATATTCGGTGGTTCGAATCCCGCTTGGGGCAAAAAATGAGCACATAACACCATCCAGTGTGGGTCCTTGGGCAAGATCCTTCACGCTAATGCCTACCTCATACAATGATGAGAGACAATAAAACGAATGACATGCCGGCTCAGACGTCGCCCGGCCAAACAAGGTCTGCGTCAGGTGCTGGGGAACCAGAGCACCTTGATGAAAAATGGGCTACTGGAACAAAGCGGAGATGGGCGAGAGGCGATAACATGGCTCTGTTGGAATGCTACTACTCAAGCAACCCTAGTCAGAGGGGTTACATGCAGAGAATGTGGGCTGAATGGTTACTTCGAAACCCACAGTCACGGTTGACCACGAAACAACTAGTAGCTCAGTGTTCCAACATCCACAAACGGCAACTGCTGTCACAACTTGAGATTGATGAGGTACAACGCAGGTTCCATGGCGAAGGGCCCCAGGCTGCCAGATCAGAGGAGGACGTCATACAAGAGATTGGGAGGCAAGCCCCAATGAATGCAGATGATGAGATTGGGTGGCCAGCCCCAATGAATGAAATGCTGAGCGAGGCAGCAACTGACCTGAAAGCTAAGATCATGGCGAGAATGAAAGCTGGGCAACCTAGAAACCGATTACAACGGCTATGTGAAGTACCATCTGAAAGTCTCATAGAAAGTGTGAATGCAGCACTGAGGGCGATCCCTACCGTAACGATCACAGAAACCAATGAGCTGATATACGCTTCAGCATCAGTGATCCTGGAGACTCTGGGCTATAAGAGCAACCATGGAAGCCATGAGATACGTTACCCACCATGGAAAAGACGGTTGGAGGCTAAGATCAAGGCGGCCCGTAAAGATGTGAGTCAATTGACAGAGGCCCAGAGAGGTGTAATGAAAAGGCCGATACCCGAGAGGTACATCCAGATGACCATACCTGAAGCACTCGAAACTGCCAAACAAAGGCTCCAAGCCTTGTCCAGTCGCCTAAAGCGGTACACGAAAGAGAATGAGGCCAGACGAATAAACAGGCTGTTCGCAACACAACCTGCGAAAGTGTACGCTCAGTGGCAAGGTCCTAACAACAGAGCCGACCCACCAAGACTAGAAACTGAAAGGTACTGGAAAGGCATATGGGAGAAGGAGGTTGCACATAACAGCAGTGCACAATGGCTGGTGACCCTGAGAGAGGAGCACAGCAACCTCCCTGAACAGAACCCAGTTACCATAACAGTGGCAGACATACAGGAAAGAGTCTCAGATATGAAGAACTGGACAGCACCAGGCCCGGACATGGTCCACACCTACTGGCTAAAGAAACTCACAGCACTCCATGAGCGCCTAGCAGTACAAATGAACCAGCTGCTGAGGGATGGGACTCACCCAGAATGGCTAACCGAAGGGCGAACCATCCTGATCATGAAGGATCCCTCAAAGGGTGCAGTTCCATCCAACTATCGACCAATAACCTGTCTCTCCACAACATGGAAGCTCATGTCAGGCATCATTGCGGCTAAGATAAGTGGACACATGGATCAATACATGAGCGAAGCACAGAAGGGCATTGGTAGAGATACTAGAGGAGCCAAACATCAACTCCTGGTTGACAGAACAGTCGCACACGACTGCAGGTCCCGACGTACCAACCTGTGCACAGCTTGGATTGATTACAAGAAAGCCTATGACTCGATGCCACATACATGGATCACTGAATGCTTGGAGTTGTATAAGGTGAACAGGACTCTAAGATATATATATATATATATATATATATATATATATATATATATATATATATATAAATACAGTATATATAAAAAAAATCCTCGTCTCACCCCCCCTCGGGTGGTGTCCGTCCCTCATTCAGCTCGGGTCCTCTACCAGAGGACAGGAAGCTTGAGGGTTCTGCGCAGTATCCTTGCTGTTCCCAGCACTGCACAGTTCTGGACTGAGATGTCCGATGTTGTTCCTGGGATCTGTTGCAACCACTCATCTAGTTTGGGGGTCACTGCCCCGAGTGCTCCGACCACCACAGGCACCTTTACCTTCCAGGCTCTCTCCAGCTCCTCTCTGAGCCCTTGGTATTTCTCGAGTTTCTCGTGTTCCTTCTTTCTGATGTTTCCATCATTTGGGACCGCTACATCCACTAAAACGGCTTTCCTCTGCCCTTTATCTATGATCACGATATCTGGTTGGTTCGCCATTACCATCTTGTCAGTCTGGATCTGGAAGTCCCACAGGATCTTCGCTCTGTCATTCGCCACCACCTTCGGAGGTGTTTCCCATTTTGACCTTGGGGTTTCCAGTCCATACTGCGCACAGATGTTTCGGTAGACTATGCCAGCCACCTGGTGATGGTGTTCCATGTAGGTTTTCCCTGCCAGCATCTTACACCCTGCAGTTATGTGTTGGATCGTCTCAGGTGCCTCTTTGCACAACCTACACCTTGGGTCTTGTCTGGGCCTCAATGGCTCTGATGCTCAGGGCCTGCTCCTGAGCAGCCAGGATGAGTGCCTCTGTGCTGTCCTTCAGGCCAGCCCTCTCTCGCCACTGATAGGACTTCTTGAGATCGGCCACTTCAGTTATGGTCCGGTGGTACATCCCGTGTAGGGGCTTGTCCTTCCATAATGGTCCCTCTTCAAGCACCTCATCTTCTGTTCCCCATTGTCTGAGACATTCTCTGAATACATCATCCGTTGGAGCCTTCTCCTTGATGTATTCGTGGAGCTTGGATGTTTCATCCTGGACAGTGGCCCTCACACTCACGAGTCCCCGACTTCCTTCCTTTCGGCTTGCGTACAGTCTCAGGGTGCTGGATTTGGGATGGAACCCTCCATTTGTGGTTAGAAGCTTTCGGGTCTTAACGTCCGTGGTCTAAATCTCTTCCTTTGGCCACCTTATTATTCCTGCAGGGTATCTGATCACTGGCAGGGCATAGCTGTTTATTGCCCGGGTCTTATTCTTGCCATTGAGCTGGCTTCTTAGGACTTGCCTCACTCGCTGGAGGTATTTGGCCGTAAGCCGCTTTCCTTGTTGCCAGTTCGAGGTTGCCGTTGGCTTGTGGTATACCGAGGTACTTGTAGCTGTCCTCAATGCCTGCTTTTGTTCCTTCAGGGAGTGAGACCCCTTCAGTGCGGACTACCTTTTCTCTCTTAGTCACCATCCGACTACATTTCTCAAGCCCGAATGACATCCCGATGTCACTGCTGTAGATCCTGGTTTTGTGGATCAGGGAGTATACGTCCCTTTCGCTCTTAGCATACAGCTTTATCTCATCCATGTTGAGGAGGTGACTGATTGTTGATCCATTTCTGAGGCGGTATCCATAGCCTGTCTTGGTGATTACTTGCTTAGGGGGTTCAGTCCTATGCAGAACAGCAGTGGAGAGAGTGCATCACCTTGGTATATGCCACATTTGATGGACACTTGGGTAAGTGATCCCTGAAGGATCCCTTGAGGGATCCTTCATGATCAGGATCATTCGCCCTTCGGTTAGCCATGCTGGGTGAGTCCCATCCCTCAGCAGCTGGTTCATTTGTGCTGCTAGGCGCTCATGGAGTGCTGTGAGTTTCTTTAGCCAGTAGGTGTGGATCATGTCCAGGCCGAGTGCTGTCCAGTTCTTCATATCTGAGACTCTTTCCTGTATGTCTGACACGGTTATGGTAACTGGGTTCTGTTCAGGGAGGTTGCTGTGCTCCTCTCTCAGGGTCACCAGCTATTGTGCACTGCTGTTATGTGCAAACTCCTTCTCCCATATGCCTTCCCAGTACCTTTCAGTTTCCAGTCTTGGTGTGTCAGCTCTATTGTTAGGACCCTGCCACTGAGCGTACACTTTCGCAGGTTGTGTTGCGAACAGCCTGTTTATTCGTCTGGCCTCATTCTCTTTCGTGTAGCGCTTTAGGCGGCTGGCCAAGGCTTGGAGCCTTTGTTTGGCAGTTTCGAGTGCTTCAGATATGGTCATCTGGATGTACCTCTCGGGTATCGGCCTTTTCATCACACCTCTCTGGGCCTCCGTCAATTGACTCACATCTTTCCGAGCCGCCTTGATCTTAGCCTCCAACCGTCTTTTCCATGGTGAGTAACGTATCTCATGGCTTCCATGGTTGCTCTTATAGCCAAGCATCTCAAGGATTACCAATGCTTAAGCGTAGATCAGCTCATTGGTTTCAGTGATCGTTACGGGGTGTATATATATATATCCCATCTCGAAACAGATGAGAGACACTGTTTCAAAAACCTCCAGGGTTATTAAATTCTAACCTACAGGATGTCAACCTCCCTTCAAGGCACGTGAATAAATGTCACACGTGCAGCACTCAAGTTCTCCAAGTCCTTACATATTTCAACAAACTCCTGTTCTTGTGTCACAGAGTCTGACTTTTTGACATTTTTGTGAAAGAGGGGGAAGTACTGAAAATGTATTATTTTTAAATTGCTTGATGTGAAATGACAGCTTTGCTTGTCAGTCCTGAATCCTAACCAGTTCCATCCGTCGGTACGGCAAGATCTCGTCGTCATTCAGGATCTCACACAACAGGGTGTTATTTTCCACAGCTATTGTTCATCTGTATATTGCTATATTTCTGAAGCCCGATGTATTTTAGAACTTGGTGGCACTTGAGCTTGTTTTATTGACAGTTTATTGGAAATTGTCATTTTGTGTTGAAAAAGGTTGGGGGTGAAAGGATTCAAGGATATCTGAGAATGATGAACGTTAAAAATACCAAGGCCCTTCATTTGACCTCTTGATGAGCTACTCAGAAAGAAGACGTTGCCATAGCTACTCGACACATAGTCATTCCTGGTCATATGTAGAATAGATTTTATTATTTTTTTTGTAATTTGTCAAAAATAGGATTTCAATTCAATTCAAATAGCGCATGTTTCCCCACTCAAAAAAAAAAACTTCTAACAAAAATCATATCATCCTTTTCAACGTATGCTTACTGTGTTCACTGCAGAATGTCAGAAAGTTTCTCCTGATAATACTCATAATTGTCTTTGCAGTCTTCCCACAGATTAATAGGTTGATCTTCATTCTCCACAAATGTATCCCAGGTATAGGAGAAGTCCAGAGGCTTCATCATCCTGAGCTTACATCCAGCTCTGTGCAGAGCCTTTAGCCCAGCTTGGATCTCGGCCTCCTCAAACTCAAACAGCCGAGCAGCAAAGATACTCAATTTGATGTTTTTCTTGGTGTTTAACACATCAATTATCTTGGCTGCACACGCAGAGCAGGGACTCGATGACATATACCTGAAAGAAAGGGGGAGACCATTTTATTCCATTCATTGTCAGCGAAAAAGATGATACATTTAGTTCACCGTAAATCCAATTTATCACACGCAACAAGTTGCAATTCTGTTGCACGCTCTTTTGGAAGCTCTGTAAGCACTTTTTGTTTCGATTTTGGTGCAGTTCCTGGAGTAGAACTTGGAAAAAGAAATGTCATGCAGCCCTGAAATAAAAGGTGAGAACTAGTACATTACAAACAATATATTCGATTGTTTTCTGATGTTTCATATTTTGAATGGACTCTGAATTGGAATTTGTTTGTGTTCATCAGATTGGGCATCAAGGCTATTTATGAAGTCACTTTTGCTAACGTCTATTTTCTTTTTATTGCACTCATAATCCTTGAGAAATTAAAATTACACGCTTTGATATTTTTTGTTGCAGACAACACACCAAGAGGAGATGTCGGGGTGAAAGGTGCACACAAACCGTACTACACTTCTTGAGCTGGGTGGCGCCTTGCTAAAGGGCAACCTAAACTGTAGCCAGAAGGCAGACTCGCATTTGAACATGAATAATAATTAAAAACAAAAAGTAATTTCATTTTTTTTCTCCACATTTTGTCTGCAACGGGACTTCAACTTTCACGTTCCGATTCACCACATCCCATCGATCTCTGTGAGGTGCCACCACGGTACATCGCCTTGAGATTTGAATAGCCGTCTCCTTCATTTAGTCATTGTTGCAAGACAGAAAGCCGTGGATGGACTGTGATTGTTCTTTATTTGGTTTCGGTTGGCTCACCTTGTGCGCACTATCTGAGAATGGAAGGTCTATCAAAAGTGTTGTCATGTTGTGTTCTTGTGTATCTCCAGCAGGTGGCAGAGGAGGGCCACTCCTCCCGGTCGCACACTTGTTGCTCATGTCATCAAGCCAACACACTTGATTCAAATGATCAGCTCATCAACAAGCTCTTCAGAAGCCTGATCACGGCCCTGATCATTTGAATCAAGTGTGTTTCAGCAGGAAGAGATGGAAAACATGCAGGAAAGCGGCTGGAGTTTGAGTTCTCTATCTTCATGTCTCTGTCGCGAACATTTGCCTTGCTCACAGCTCTGCTTCCAAGACACACATTCTTCTTGATGTCCCAAGCTTTCAGATTCTCCGTTTTCTGATTCCGCCTTGTCGTCTTCGCTTACCTTTGCTAGTTATTTTTGTTGTCCTTGTTGGTCACGGGTTTGGTATTGTATGTGTTTTGGATTTTCTTGTCTATTTTCTGACAAGCTATTTCTGTTTTGCTCTTTGTCTTTGCAAATGTCTTGGATTCACTCATTATTCTGGTGCTGTACTGGCGACTTTTGTTGTACTTTGTCAGTTTTGCGACCTGTTTTTTCGGTTATAAATATTTTTGTTCATTCTTTCCGAGTTCACCTTTCTGGAGTCCGATTCAATTCTGTCTGAAAATGTGACAATTATGCAGATAAAGTTAAAACAAATTCACCAGGTAATTGTGTATTTGAGTGAAGGGTCATAGTCAGAGAGGCACTGCGTGAAGAAGGCCTCTTCAGCATGAGGTCCGGTGTGTTCATCCTCCAGACAACCTCTCTGAATCCCATCAGCTGTGTTCCCTTTATCAATCAGGTAACACAAGAAGGTCTTATTGCGGCCTGAGGAGTATTCCACATTCTTGAACTGGAACTTGAATGCAGAAGGATCGATCCGATCACTGTGAAATAGAAGAAGCAATTCTGAGGTTATAGTCACATAACTCTTGACTACAACAAAATGCTATGATAATATTAGCCTGTGTTATTTTCGTTACTAAAACTCATTTTTGTCGCGAACCACTTTGGAGTTGCGTCTTCCCTCAGAGGGCCGTTATAACAGTGAAACCACAAAAGTGTTTCATCGTCTCATTGCATTATTACTTTCAAACAACAAATTTATGGATTATTAGTCAAGACGACAATAATAGTTTATTCAATTATTATTCAAGCGAGTGTAAAGAAGGAAACAGAATAATTGACAAAAAAAATCTATGCATTATTTATTACACATGACAATTGTGTAATATGACATTACACACATTTGCTTTTGTGGGCAACAAAAAATGATGTGGTGGGCCAGCTCGGGCCCCCAGGCAATGAGTTTGACACGAGTGTTTTAGTCAATGTACATATTTTTTAACTTACATGAGTAGACTATGACAGATCATATAAAGTGTTTTAAAATCATATAAGAACAGTCCAGAGTTGAAAATGCGAAATTGTCAGTCACAGCCCCAATTGAAAAGTTCTGGGGGAACTTTCACTTGGTACTTTTATATTCAGTGATTGCAATATCATACGAACAGTAACTGCCGCAAGATTTTTTAGTTGAACTGTTTAATGGCTGCCAGAAAGATTCACTGTCATGGAGCCTCTGTTACATGTGAAAGATGGTCTAATTTGTCCAAAATAGATCCTAAAGTTCCCCTGCCATGGCGGCTCCCAAACATTGGAGGCAGCTCTGCCTTGCCCATGTGACAATGTGTCTTGACTGTCTTCAACTAAATATGCGTGCGAGGGCGCAAACAGAGGCAGAGCCAGAAAAACATCACAGCGACACAAGACTAGCTCGGGGGTCACAACCCGCTGCTCCAGATCCGCACGCAGCTCTTTAGCGCCACCCTTGTGGCTCCCTGGAACTTTTTCAAAAATGTAAAAAGATGGGGGAGGAAAATATATATTTTTTCTTTTAATATGGTTTCTGTAAACGATCGATTGCGGTATGTTGGTTGATCAAAAAGTAGATCTTTGGTCAAAAAAGGTTGGGCACCCCTGTTCTACAGGATGCAGTACAGGGAAAAAACAACATTTCATCATGAAGGCTCATTGTGTATTTGGAGCCTATATGGTCCTTCTTTCAACATTTTAGGTTGCCAACCCCTGGTACTAGCTCAAGTCAACAATCTACTTATGTTACTAAGAGGCCAAATCGAACAGTGTGAAAGATGGCATTCCCTGCGATTGACTGTCGACCAGCCCGGTGGACCTCTCCTCTTGTCACCAAGTCAACTGTGATACACTCCAACTCATCCATGACCATATGGACGACAAGCGGTATGGATGTTTCCGAGCCGCGTGAATTAGATTGAATGATATTCTACCATGGGCTTATGTTAAAAAAGCAAAAAACAAACAACCCCCCACCCCCCAACACACACACAGTTACACCCTTTTCTGGCTACGCAGATTCTCACGTTCATTCAGATATGACAATAATCCAACTTTGTGCCAGGTAGTCACTGGGTGGAAAAATTCAAAATGGTGGGCATCCCCTGTCAAAACCGGTCATCGGTGCATTCTCCCGTTGACACACACATTTCCTGTTCCTCATTCCAACGGCTGTTGTAAGTCCAGCGTCCCAACAAGACATAATTTTGCACTTTGAAGTTTTACAATACACCACAACACATTTTAAGACCTTTCCAGAAAGCCATCAAATGCATGTCGAGAAATTTTTTTTTAGCTGATCAAAGAGATATTTTAGTTGTGACATATACTGAAAAAGAATATCGGCGCCAGCTGCCTTTTTTACATCTACCTCTGCACAGAGGAGATCCGCTTCAAACATGCCATGCGACAGCCGGCATTAAATGATAAATCTTTGGACTTTTTTTGAGGAGTGTTGGGTTCATATTATTACAACCACAGTCATAGTAATGGCGCAATGGTATCATATACAGGTATGTAAATATAAAACTTGTTTTTATTCGCTTCTTTGCTGGTTGTCAAAATAGGTCTACATGCTGAAGTGAGTCGCCCAGTTTGTGGCACAAGGAAAGTTGGGCACTGCTGATTTACAGTGACCTATTTTTTTTTAAATAGCTGGACCTTAATAAATAATCACACTGCATTACTATACACACTGTTGTTGAAAGTATGTGTGTGTGGGGGGTTGGGGGGTCCCAACAATTCAGCAATACATGTGTGTGTGGGTGTGGGTGTACTGCATGAATAAAGAGATTCAAAAAACTGCTTCAACTGTATGACCTGAAGCTGTGTAATTGGTGTTGACTAACTAGTCCAGAATTTGTTGCTGCAGCAATAACCCACAGTAGCCATCACACGGAGAGAAAGGATAAGGTTAAGACAACCACACCTGCTCTGTTGAGTGACCTTGCAGTAAAGAGCTTCCATGTTCGCTTGAGGTTGAAACTTGCTGACAAGTTGCAAGCAGCCTGGCGGCGCAGGCAAACTAATTTTACATCAGACTCGAGTTTCAAGGCATTTTCAGTGGGTGTGGTTTTGTCGACAGAAAAAGAAAGTCTTTTGTGAGTCGTCATCCTGGATATCAGTTTTACAGGGAAGCAAGCTGACAAGGCAAGCTGTCACCTGATGCTGCTGGTATTCCGATTATTTCATCCTTCCATCCATCTTGTATACTGTTATCCTTGTCAGGGTCAGTGGGTGAAATGCAGGTTACACCCTGCGTTGGTTGCCAGTCAATCACTGCAGGGTGCATGTCGAGACCATCATTCACTTTCACATTCACACTGTCAGTGAGTGGGAATTGAAGCCACTCCACCACAAGTGACGAATATTATTAATCATGTGACTATTATGATCATGGTTATTATCACCATACATTGGGAGCTTCATGCCCCGCCCCCTCAATAGCTTACTTTCAAAACAGCAGAGAAAGACCTTCATCTAAGATGTAATACTTTAAAGTTCAGTGTCAAACTCAGGGCCCGGGAGCCAGGTCTGGCCTGCCACATCATTTCATGTGGCCCATGAAAGAAAATCAAACATGTCAAGTTCCATGATGCTTGCTAAAATCTCAACTAAAATTGAAAGTTTTCATATGCAATAAATAAGACATATTTTAAGCATTTTCTTGTTATCAAAACCCCCATTACAGTAACCTAAACAATAGTTGAATAAACCATTATTGTTATTTTTTTTATGTGGTTTCAGTAATAACGGCCCTGCCAGGAAAACGGTAACTATAATGTGGCCCGCGACAAAAATGAGTTGGACACCCTTGCTTTTAAGCCTAACCGTCAGTCATTTAATGTTAGGATCACACTTGTTCATGCCATTCACATCCATCTCATTAAGACTTGCTACCTGTATATGCAATGAGTAAATTCAATTTTTAGTAACGCTGTAATCAGCTTTCGCTTGCACAAAAAAAAAAGTTTCTTTCATTTCGACTTACCCTGCAATGATTTCAAATGGAGGTAGTTCCATCGGCTCAACCTCAGGATCTCCATTTTTACCATTAGGTGTTACATCATTGGTGGGCAGCGGCTCAGTTGATGTTCCCCCTCGATTACATTGAGCATTTTCTCCTTCGTTATTCTCTTCCCTTCCATCCCTGGTGTTTCCACCAGCTTCTTTTTCTTGTCTCTCCTTTCTCCGCAACATACGACTTTTGTCAGCCATGATTTCAGATTAATTAGGGCCTCAAGAATTAATGCAACAACAGATAAAAAAAAAACGAGCAGCAGCTACACAATTACTCAATGCAGACAGTGAGAAGAAAGCTGTGGAAAGGTGGACGAAGCAAGGGAGGAAAAAAAGGAAGTCTGCAGTGCAATGGCTGAACTCAAGACAGAGCTATAGGGAGGAAAAGGAGGGGCACAGGGTGTTGGTCAAGGGTCGGATTTGGGAGGGGCAAACTGACGTGTTTGTTGAGATGTGTATTACTTCGGTAAAAATTCCATTTAGAATTAAAAAAAAAGAATTATACAACCTACTTTAGTGTAGGTGTCTTGTAGGGGTAAAACCCCAAGTAGTATTGCACTGTATGACTTACAATTCCAGTTAAGTCTCATTCAGTTGAGTTCTCAGTCATTATTGAATTAAAAGGCGATTCTGCATCCTAAGTGTTGACTTTTGGCACACAAATCAATACCTTCAAATATGCAGATTCGAAACGATATGTGTAGTAGATTTCGTCTAAAAATATCATTGCCCTTTAAAGGTCCTGAGGGTTCAAACACCGGTAGAGACACTCAAGCAGCTGCAGCTTACAGAGCAAGCACGTCTATTAAAAGACTTGAAGATGAGAGAACCAGCCCGCTGTCTATAACGAGAGCATGTCATGTAAGGACCATAGGACATTTGTGGCCGTTTCAGCTTTCTTTTAAAGCGCATCTCTAAATGGCTGCATGTTGATTACATGGAGGGTTCTTGAGAGAAAATAATGTTAATTAAGACAGCATTATTAAAAGAGTAAGCAAATGGCCCAGAGACACAATTTCCTAAAACAGCACGTCAACACTTGTCAAATGACCCCTTAATTAATATTAGAAACTCCATCAGTGAGTTGGTTGCTTGCAGCTTTCTCAAACAACAATATTTCATTATTATTATTTTCTCTTGGAAACAACAAAACACAAGGTGTAACATGATTTTGGTCGATTCGATTAAGACACAGGCAGACAGAATCGGAGCCCTGCGGAGCCCTGCGGAGCCCTGCGGACATGTGTGGTGGATGTCATCGTATTTGATTCATAAATATGACAACAGCCTAAATGAATCTCTCTGAATCATTGTGCAAATTATGTAATTATGATGACCATCTTTAATATACTTTATTTTTAAAAGCACCTCCTTGCACATGACACAACTATGGGTTGGTAGGTTGTTGTCACACATGGATGCACAATCAGGGGTGGGAGGCTGCCTTCAAATGCCCACTTCACGACGGGGAACTTTACATCAGCCACAAATTGAGATCTTACATCCATCCATTCATTTTCTGATCCTCTTTATCCTCTCAAGGGTTGCTGGAGCCTATCCCAGCCGCCTTCGGGCAGTAGGCGGGGATACCCTGAATCGGTTGCCAGCCAATTACAGGGCACATAGAGAAGACAAACCATCCGCACTCACACCTAGGAACAAGTTTAGAATGTTCAATCAGAATGCCATGCATGTTTTTGGAATGTGGGAGGAAACCAGAGTACCCGGAGAAAACCCAGGCAGGCCTGGGGAGAACATGCAAACTCCACACAGGAAGGTCCGAGCCATCAAGAGATTTGCACACCCAAAGTACATTTAAAAGGAAGTGTAAGAAGATCGGCTGCACAGTATCCGGTGGTTAGCACGTCGACCTCACAGTGTAGCGGTCGTGGGTTCGATCCCGGCTTCGGCCTCCCTGTGTAGAGTTTGTTTGTTTCCGTGACTTCATGGCAGGCTAATGGAACACTCTCGTTGTCCCAAGGTGTGAATGTGAGCGTGGGTGATCTATGTGTGCCCTGGGACTGGCTGACCAGTTCAGGGTGGACACCGCCGACTGCCCCAAGACAGCTGCGATAGGCTACAGCACGCCGACCACCCCGACAATGCTAGTGCTGTCAAGCGATAAAAACAAAACAAAACTGGGAGATTAATTATTTATGATCTGTAATTAATTAATATAATCAATCTCTATTTTAATCTAATCTAAAACGTGCAGAGAAAACCCATAATTTCATTTTTAATTCAATACATTATTGAGTCAGATCAAATGACAAAAAAATGGCATTATAAAGTCTTTCATTGTTTGTGAACAGAAGCAGTCCTAGCCATTCACTTGCTGCTGTAGTTGAGACTAGTCCCATGTCCAACCTGCAACCTTTAGTTTCGACCACCAGGGTGAATATCACGGTCTTGTCTGATTTTGTAAATCTCCAAATAATTACAAAATAAAAATGAAAATACAACATCAAGTCCCTAAAAAAGTGCTTAGGTTAACATATCAAAAACAGTAAGAAAATGTTTATGAGCAATACATGTACCGGGACTCAAAAGTGAACTTGCTTAGGATAATAAAAAATAAAATAGAGACCCTTAAATCACAGTGCTGTAAGTTAGCACTTCAGAAATAACACTATTCATCATGAGAAAATAAAGTGCTGAAATCAATATCAACCACTTCTGGTAGGCTACTGAGGACACAGCAGTTATGCTGACTTTATGCCTTTGTGTCTCTCTCCTCCCACTCGTGGGCATCTACTACTCCCGTCTGACCCTCCAAGCCATCCGGATCGCAGGTGACCCCACCCACCCATCTCCCAGCCTCTTCAGCCTGCTGCCGTCGGGAAGGAGATTGCAAAGTCTCCGTGCCAGAACCAGCAGGCTCAAAGACAGTTTCTTCCAACGGGCGGTCAGGAGACTCAACTCCCTCCCTGCTCTGCAGACTATGACCCTCCCCTCATTATCCGACATCTGCATATTGCGTATTGCACAATGTACTACCCCACTTTACCACAATAGCCACAAGTGCCATTGTTTATGCTGTTTGGATTGTCTATATTGTCTTCTTCTTCTTCTTCTTCTTCCGAGCCGCTTGATCCTCACTAGGGTCGCGGGGGGTGCTGGAGCCTATCCCAGCTGTCTCCGGGCAGTAGGCGGGGGACACCCTGAATCGGTTGCCAGCCAATCGCAGGGCACACAGAAACAAACAACCATTCGCACTCACACCTAGGGACAATTTAGAGTGTTCAATCAGCCTGCCACGCATGTTTCTGGAATATGGGAGGAAACCGGAGCACCCGGAGAAAACCCACGCAGGCCCGGGGAGAACATGCAAACTCCACACAGGGAGGCCGGAGCTGGAATTGAACCCGGTACCTCTGCACTGTGAAGCCCACGTGCTAACCACTGGACTACCGGGCCGCCTTCTATATTGTCTATATTGTCTATATTGTTTATACTGTTCAGATTGCATATTATGTCTTTTATACACTGTAGCTGCTATTTTCTCAGCTGTGTGTTTAATGCACAGTATGTTTGCATGCATATTTGCACTGAGGATTGAGAGAAAGAATTTTCATCCGTGCTGCATGTCACATGTAAGGATATTTGACAATAAAGTTGACCTTGACCTTGATATCTTAATTAATATACAATAACATATTTGCTGTCATTGCTTTCCAAACAAATATTACCTTAAATTATATACCCATCCATCCATTTTCTGATCCGCTTATCCTCACAAGGGTCGCGGGGCATGCTGGAGCTGAAATTGAACCCCTGCACCTCTGCACTGTGAGGCCGACGCGCGAAACAGTCAACCACCAGGTTGGCCCAAATCATATATTATGCATGAAATTATACATAATTTATGCATGAAATCATAAAATGTTGCATGTTGAAACAATGTAAATTCATGTGTTCAGGACATTCACACATTTACAGAGCGCTTCATCAACAATAGTCCAAATCACATTTTGTGTGATGTTTATTCACGTTTTGATTAACATTGTCAACAGTCGGTGACTCAGATTATTACACATTATCATCAACAGCACAAAAAATACATATATTCTGATCGTAACATCTATCCATCATCTGAAACACTCACAAAGGTTGGAGGCATGCTGGTCCTTATCTCAGCCATTTTCAGGCAGTAGGTGGGGGACACCCTGAACTGGTTGGAAGTCAATCACAGGGCACATATCGACAAAAGACCATTAACACTAACAATCACACCTAGGGAGAATTTAGAGTATTCAATTAACGTGTTTTTGGAATGTGGCAGAAAACTGGAGTACCCGGAGACTGCAGTGAGGAAGAGCGCAGCCGGAATCGAACACTGCACCTGTGCACTGTGAGGCCGACGTCCCCACCAGTTGACGACTGGGCTGCCCGAGGCTAATAATAAAAAGAAGAATAATTCCTTTCATTATTATTTCGGGGGGATTTTGGCCTCTACTTAAGCCATTACAAATCGCCACACATGAATACAGAAAATAACATGCACACAATAAAATGAAATGTAACATGCCGAAAGCCAGACACACCTTATAAAACAGCGAAACACTATATTGCTGTGGTTATCAATTAAAGGTCAAATAAGTCCATATATATTCAAGCTGAGGGATGGAAGATCATAACATGGATTGTTTCAGTTACAAATATGTTGTCGCCATCCACTTACAGCGAAACACTATATTGCTGTGGTTATCAATTAAAGGTCAAATAAGTCCATATATATTCAAGCTGAGGGATGGAAGATCATAACATGGATTGTTTCAGTTACAAATATGTTGTCGCCATCCACTTGACACATATATAACATTCCATTTACAATGAGGCCTTTTGAAATCTGCGTGTAATTAGTTCTTGGCCACGTGAGAAATCCAAAACACTATTTCAAATCATCTTTTCCGATTAAAATGAATTGAAATGCTATAAAGCTTTCCTCACCCCCAAAAAACAACATAAATGTGATCGTGTGCACATATATCAAGAAAAAGTATCATTCCAGCATATGAAGGAAAAAAAGATTAGTTAGTGTCACACTGCATCCATCATTTGTTAAATGCTGCTCCTTCTGTGTTATCCGTCTTGGCCACCTGGGGGCAGAATAAGACAGACAAACGGAACCTGCTCTTTTCTTATTTTGTATCACAATACAGGAATAGATTTCGAGATCGGGGATAACGATGGAGGGGCAACAGCTTTTCGTCAACACTTGGAGATGAGGAGCTGTAGGACCCCGTTCTTGATGGAGATGCATGAGAAAACAATACAATTTGAAATAAGGACAAAGTATGTGCATGTGTTTTTCAATTAACAATGGACAGAACACAACAAAGGAGACGGGAATCGACTAGAAGAAATCAAAAAATGACCACATACAGCGTTGTCCCCCTCGCCCACCACCCGTGTGAAGGGTTCTCTTGCTCTCAAATTCTCTCTCTCTCTCTCTATTTACCACTCAAATATCAAAACGATTGATCAGCAAACCAACATTATGTGCAATAATTCCAGACAACACTGATTGCACAGTTTACACGTTTAATAAAAAAAATGGATAAAAAGGCAGGAAAGAAGTGATGTGTGCAAAATGGATCTTTAATGAACAAACAAGATATTATTCAGGAAAATGTGGGAACCACACTGGCTCCCAACACAAGGTTGTAAAGTGATTTTTCCCCCTCTTACAGCTGACAAACAAAGCCATTTGACATCACTTTGTGATCTGTGAAATGAGGCTTCCACCTGTCTGTATTCTGCCAAGCAGAGAGCTGTAACAACTTTGTCCGTCATCAACTTTTCTTCCTTTGTGATTGTGGGAGACGATGGAAACGGTTCACAATTTTTTCATTCAGTCGGTGAAATATGAAAATAACTCAGAAGGAACCACAGAGCATGTCTTAAGTAGTGCGTAATATTGTACTCCTGTCACCTCCAAAATGGCGGATATGTCTGTTGACGTCGATGTGACGGAAGAGATGAGGCAGACAAATGGTGACCTTGTTAAATGAGTTGTACCTTTCAAAATGGTTATATCCATCCATCCATCCATCCATCCATCCATCCATCCATCCATCCATCTTTGACCGCTTATCGCGGGCCGGGTTGTGGGTGCAGCAGCTTTAGCGGGGAAGCTCAGACTTCCAGCCCAACCTGGGGGATCACGAGGCGTTCCCAGGCCAGCTGGGTGACAGTCTCTCTCTCCAGCGTGTCCTTGGTCGTCCTCGGGGTCTCCTCCCGGTGGGACATGCCTGGAACACCTCACCAGGGAGGGGTTCAGGCGGCATCCGAATAGACGCCAAGTCACCTCATCTGGCTCCTCTCGATGTGGAGGAGAAGCGGCTCGACTCTGAGCCCCTCTCGGTTGACCGAGCTTCTCACCTTACCTCTAAGGGAGAGCCCGGACACCCTGCGGAGAAAACTCATTTCGGCCGCTTGTATCCGGGATCTCGTTCTTTCGGTCACGACCCATAGCTCGTGACCATAGATGAGGGTTGGAACGTAGATCAACTGGTAAATTGAGAGCTTCACCCTTTGGCTCAGCTCCTTCCTTACCACGACAGACGATACAACGTCCGCATCACAGCAGACGCTGCGCCGATCCGCCTGTCGATCTCTCGCTCCCTCCTGCCCCCACTCGTGAACAAGACCCCAATACTCCTCCACTTGGGGCAAGATCTACCCCCGACCCAGAGGGGGCACTCCACCCTTTTCTGACTGAGGACCATTGTTTCAGAATTGGAGGCGCTGATTTTCATCCCAACCACTTCACACTCAGCTGCGAAACGCTCCAGTGAGAGATGGAGAGCCCTGCTTGAAGCAGCCAACAGTACCCTATCATCTGCAAAAAGCAGAGATGCAATACTGAGGCCACCAAAACGGACCCACTCAATGCTTCGGCTGCGCCTAAAGGTTATGAACAGAATCGGCGACAAAGGGCAGCCTTGGCGGAGTCCTAACCCCACTGGAAACGATTCCGACTTACTGCTGGCAATGCGAACCAAACTCTGACATCGGTGGTATAGTGACCGAACAGCCCGTATCAGGGGCTTCGGTACCCCATACCCTCGAAGCACCCCCACAGAACTCCCCGAGGGACACGGTCAAACGCCTTCTCCAAGTCCACAAAACACATGTAGACTGGTTGGGCGAATTCCCACATACCCTCGATGACCCTGCTAAGGGTGTAGAGCTGGTCCACTGTTCCACGGCCGGGACGAAAACCACACTGCTCCTTCTCAATCTGAGGCTCGACTTCCTGACGCACCCTCCTCTCCAGCGCCCCTGAATAGACCTTACCAGGGAGGCTGAGGAGTGTGATCGCTCTGTAGTTGGAACATACCCTCCGGTCCCCCTTTTTAAAAAGAGGGACCACCACCCCAGTCTGCCAATCCAAAGGCACTCTCCCCGCTGGCCATGCGATGTTGCAGAGGCGTGTCAACCACAATATCCCCACAATAGCCCCACAACATCCAGAGCCTTGAGGAAGTCCGGGCGGATCTCATCCACCCCTGGGGTCTTGCCACCGAGGAGCTTTTTAACCACATCTGTGGGAGATGTGGTTAAAGAGATAGGAGAGCCCTCCTCAGGGTCCTCAGATTCTGCTTCCTCCAAGAAAGGCGTGTTGGTGGAGTTGACGAGGTCTTCGAAGTACTCTGCCCACCGATTTACAATGTTCCGAGTCGAAGTCAGCAGCGCCCCATCCCCATTGTACACAATGTTAGTGGTTCACTGCTTCCCCCTCCTGAGACATTGGCTGGTGGACCAGAATTTCCTCAAAGCCATCCATAGCCTCACTGAACTCTTCCCAAACCCTGGTTGCCTCTTCGGGCTGAGCCCGGCTGGGCCCCATTGGTGTAGGCCCGGCCACCAGGCACTCGCCAATGAGTCCCACCTCCAAGGCCTTGCTCCAGAGGGGGGCCCGAGTGATTCACGTCCGGGCAAGGGAAACTGAGTGCCATTTATTTTATTCATCATAAGGGGTTTATGAGGCCATGCTTTGTCTGGTCGCTCATCTCGGACCTGTTTTCCATGGGTGACCCTGCCAGGGGCATAAAGCCCCAGACAACTTAACTCCTAGGATCATTGGGACACACAAACCCCTCCACCACGGTAAGGTGACGGTTCACGGAGGGGAAAATGGTCATTTCATCACTTTTAATTTTTTTAAAAGAAATACATTTCTTTTAAATGTGAGCCTTTGTGACAAAAGAAAAGTCCTCCTGATATTATTGCATGTAATGCTCGATTTCATTTGATTTTTTTAATTTTATTTCACAATTACTGCTGACCATGACATTACATGCTGTCCTATAGAGAATGGATTTTTTGCAACTACTAACAGAGTCAAATATAATATGAGGAAAAAAAATGTCCGCCCCCGTGAGTCGTCACCTTACCGTGGTGGAGGGGTTTGTGTGTCCCAATGATCCTAGAAGCTAAGTTGTCTGGGGCTTTATGCCCCTGGCAGGGTCACCCATGGCAAACAGGTTCTAGGTGAGGGGCCAGACAAAGCACGGCTCAAAAGACCCCAATGATGATAAAAATAAATGGATCTAGGTTTCCCTTGCCCGGACGCGGGTCACCGGGGCCCCCCTCTGGAGCCAGGCCTGGAGGTGGGGCTCGTTGGCAGGCGCTTGGTGGCCGGGCTTACACCCATGGGGCCCGGCCGGGCACAGCCCGAAGAGGCAACGTGGGTCCCCCTTCCCATGGGCTCACCACCCATGAGAGGGGCCAAAGGGGTCGGGTGCAATGTGAGCTGGGCGGCAGCCAAAGGCGGAGACCCTGGCGGTCCGATCCTCGGCTGCAGAAGCTAGCTCTTGGGACATGGAATGTCACCTCTCTGGCAGGGAAGGAGCCCGAGCTGGTGTGTGAGGCAGAGAATTTCCGACTGGATATAGTCGGACTTGCCTCCACACACAGCCTGGGTTCTGGTACCAGTTCTCTCGAGAGGGGTTGGACTCTCTTCCACTCTGGAGTTGCTCACGGTGACAGGCGCAGAGCAGGTGTGGGCATACTCATTGCCCCCCGGCTCAGTGCCTGTACATTGGGGTTCACACCGGTAGACGAGAGGGTTGCCTCCCTCCGCCTTCGGGTGGGTGGACGGGTCCTGACTGTTGTTTGTGCATATGCACCAAACAGCAGCTCAGCATACCCAACCTTTTTGGAGTCCTTGGAGGGTGTGCTGGAGAGTACTCCTGCTGGGGACTCCATTGTTCTGCTGGGGTACTTCAATGCTCACGTGGGCAATGACAGTGATACCTGGAGGGGCGTGATTGGGAGGAACGGCCCCCCCGATCAAAACCCGAGTGGTGTTTTGTTATTGGAATTCTGTGCTCGTCACGGATTGTCCATAACTAACACCTTGTTCAAACATGAGGGTGTCCATATGTGCACTTGGCACCAGGACACCCTAGGCCGCAGTTCGATGATCGACTTTGTAGTTGTATCATCGGATTTGCGGCCGCATGTTCTGGACACTCGGGTGAAGAGAGGGGCGGAGCTGTCAACTGATCACCACCTGGTGGTGAGTAGGCTCCGATGGTGGGGGAAGATGCCGGTCCGTCCTGGCAGACCCAAACGTATAGTGAGGGTTTGTTGGGAGCGTCTGGCGGAATCCCCTGTCAGAAGGAGTTTCAACTCCCACCTCCGACAGAGCTTTTCCCATGTTCCGGGGGAGACGGGGGACAGTGAGTCCGAATGGACCATGTTCCGTGCCTCTATTGTTGAGGCGGCCAATCTGAGTTGTGGCCGTAAGGTGGTTGGTGCCTGTCGTGGCGGCAATCCCCGTACTTGCTGGTGGACACCAGCAGTAAGGGATACCGTCAAGCTGAAGAAGGAGTCCTATCGAGCCTTTATGGCCTGTGGGACCCCAGAGGCAGCTGACGGGTGGGTATCGACTGGCCAAGCGGACCGCGGCTTCGGTGGTCGCCGAGGCAAAAACCCGAGCGTGGGAAGAGTTCGGTGAGGCCATGGAAGCCGACTTCCGGACGGCTTCGAGGAAATTCTGGTCCACCATCCGACGTCTCAGGAGGGGGAAGCAGTGCACCACTAACACTGTGTACAGTGGGGATGGGGCGCTGCTGACTTCGACTCGGGACGTTGTGAACCGGTGGGCAGAGTACTTCGAAGACCTCCTCAACTCCACCAACACGCCTTCCTTGGAGGAAGCAGAGCCTGGGGACTCTGAGGTGGGCTCTCCTATCTCTGTGGTTGAAGTCAGCGATGTGGTTAAAAAGCTCCTCGGTGGCAAGGCCCCAGGGGTGGATGAGATCCGCCCGGAGTTCCTCAAGGCTCTGGATGTTGTGGGCCTGTCCTGGTTGACACGCCTCTGCAACATCGCGTGGTCAACAGGGAGAGTGCCTCTGGATTGGCAGACCGGGGTGGTAGTCCCTCTTTTTAAAAAGGGGGACCGGAGGGTGTGTTCCAACTACAGAGGGATCACACTCCTCAGCCTCCCTGGTAAGGTCTATTCAGGGGTGCTGGAGAGGAGGGTCCGTCAGGAAGTCGAGCCTCAGATTGAGGAGGAGCAGTGTGGTTTTCGTCCCGGCCTTGGAACAGTGGACCAGCTCTACACCCTTAGCAGGGTCCTTGAGGGTATGTGGGAATTCGCCCAACCAGTCTACATGTGTTTTGTGGACTTGGAGAAGGCGTTTGACCGTGTCCCTCGGGGAGTTCTGTGGGGGGTGCTTCGTGGGTATGGGGTACCGAACCCCCTGATACGGGATGTTTGGTCACTATACCACCGATGTCAGAGTTTGGTTCGCATTGCCGGCAGTAAGTCGGAATCGTTTCCAGTGGGGGTAGGACTCCGCCAAGGCTGCCCTTTGTCGCCGATTCTGTTCATAACCTTTATGGACAGAATTTCTAGGCGCAGCCGAAGCGTTGAGGGGGTCCGTTTTGGGGGCCTCAGTATTACATCCCTGCTTTTTGCAGATGATGTGGTGCTGTTGGCTCCTTCAAACGGGGCTCTCCAACTCTCACTGGAGCGTTTCGCAGCCGAGTGTAAGCGGTTGGGATGAAAATCAGCACCTCCAAATCTGAAACCATGGTCCTCAGTCGGAAAAGGGTGGAGTGCCCCCTCCGGGTCGGGGAGGAGATCTTGCCCCAAGTGGAGGAGTTCAAGTATCTTGGGGTCTTGTTCACGAGTGGGGGTAGGAGGGAGCGGGAGATCGAACGGCGGATCGGTGCAGCGTCTGCTGTGATGCGGACGTTGTATCGGTCTGTCGTGGTGAAGAAGGAGCTGAGCCAAAGGGCGAAGCTCTCAATTTACCGGTCGATCTACGTCCCAACCCTCACCTATGGTCACGAGCTATGGGTCGTGACCGAAAGAACGAGATCCCGGATACAAGCGGCTGAAATGAGTTTTCTCCGCAGGGTGTCCGGGCTCTCCCTTACAGATAAGGTGAGAAGCTCAGTCATCCGGGAGGGGCTCAGAGTCGAGCCGCTTCTCCTCCACATCGAGAGGAGCCGGATGAGGTGGCTTGGGCATCTGATTCGGATGCCTCCTGAGCGCCTCCCCGGTGAGGTGTTCCGGTCATGTCCCACCGGGAGGAGACCCCGAGGAAGACCCAGGACACGCTGGAGAGACTATGTCACCCAGCTTGCCTGGGAACGACTCGGGATCCCCCACGGAGAGCTGGAAGAAGTAGCTAGGGAGAGGGAAGTCTGGGCTTCCCTGCTAAAGCTGTTGCCCCCGCGACCCGGCCCCGGATAAGCGGTAGATGATGGAATGATGGATGGAAAAAAATGTTTCCAGATTTACCCTCTACGAGTTCTCAATTTGATTTCTCAAGATGGAGGCTTCTGTTGCCATCTCTTCCTCTGTTCTCCACTTTGAGGGCACATCCTCATCTTGGCCATCATGTTTTTGGAGCTGCAAATACAAATGACAGCGCAATATTCAAATGTGATTTGTTTTACTTTCCTCACATAGCATGAAACATGATGTGGAATGTTGTAAGGTGAATGTTGCAAGAAAGGCAAGAGATAAAGCAATAGGTGGAAACACTAGTGTCATGGTCATAGAAACCATTCATAGATACAGTCTTACACAGTATTAATTCAACTCAACTTTATTGTAGAGCACTTTAAAACAACCACCGCTACAAAGTGCTGTACGTGGAGCACAAATAATTCATACAACAACAAAAAATAAAACAATAAATTAATAACTAAGACAGTAGAAAACAAAAACTGTCCAACTAAAAATCAAGACTCATGCTTTGAGACAAAAGCTAAAAAATAAAAATGACAACAGAAATATTTTGAAAAAAATAAAATAAAAAGATGAAACCAAACTAATTACGAGAGCCGTCATTGTGCGGCAAAAATAATAAAACAACAAATGAGCTCACTAGGGAAACAAGTGGAAGCTTTTGACTGGACAAATCAAACAGACTCAAACTCTATGCTCAGGAATCACGAACCTTTTTGAAACCGAGAGTGCCTTCTTGTGTACTGATTAATGTGAAGGGCTACCAATTTGATGCACAAATTCTCAAATAAGCTTTATATGTTATGATGAATTATGATCTTCCTCACGATAAGGCGCACCTAAAAGCATACAATTTTCTCAAAAGCCGACAATGCGCCTTATAATCCAATGTGCCTTATATATGGATCAATATTCTGATTTCTTCAACGTGGTATTTTAAATGTTTTGAAAGCACTTTGTTCCAGCTGCAGCAGTTGTGAAGGCTCATTATTAATAAAGTTGTATTGTATTGTATTCTCTCTAGGATGCATAACGCAACTGCAGCTTCTCTTCTGTGCGCCTTATAATGCGGCCCGCCCAATATATGAAAAACAGTTTTAAAATAGGCCATTCATTGAAGGTGCGCCTGATTCTCCAAAGCGCCTTATAGTGCGAACATATGGTAACTTGTAAGGGTGTGTGAGTGTAATACAGCCATTGAAAAAAATATTTCTTCAGTTTCCCGTTCATTTTAAATACCGGTACCTGGTACAACTGAAGCTATGTTTATTTGGACCAGTATACCGTATTGGCCTGAATATAAGACCGTTTTTTTGCATTGAAATGAGACTGAAAAAGTCGGGGTCGTCTTCTATTCGGGATCTAGACATTATACCCATTCACGACGCTAGATGGCACCAGATATCATTGAAGCGAATGCTGAACTTGACTCCCCAGGCCAAAGTGAACCCCTGTCACGAAGAATAAAAGTAAAAATAGCGGTAGCATGAAGAAGAAAAATAAAAAAATAACGGTAAGAAAGAAAAAAGAAGCAAATAATAGAGATATCAGAAAATGGAGAAATGTCGCCGCAATCTGGAGAAAAGTGGGTCAAATATCAGCCAGGTTAACCGGCAGCTGAGGAGAAGTTATGATTAATTTACATTTCAAAAACCAGAAGCCATTAATTTATGAATGTGATTGCACTTTAGCTTACATATTTAAATTTTCAGATATTAAGATTTGAATGAGGCAAAATAACATGCTTTTTTTCTCAAATATATTGTTATAATCATTTGTTTCAGATGTACTGTAGTTATTTTCTCTATAAAAAATATTAATTTGGTGTTCAAAAAGTATTTTCAAGCCAATATGGTATTTATGAAAAAAAGTTGAATTTAAGAGTTGTTTTCTTGATACCAAAGTTTTGCTTGACGATATCCATAACTGTGGCAGTGTAGTAGTGTGTTGATCTTTGAATCTCTCATATGGCTATATGTGCGCATGGGATTCAAACAACGCTTTCATCAAAATATTTCAGTGATCCTGAAGGAAAATGTATGTAGTTTGTATTATCTGCGATTTTTCTCCTCGCCCCCAGGGACGTGTTCCTCTATTGAGCCATTATGAACCCACTCAGGTCCTACCCTTCCAAAAATTTGTTACGCTTAATAAATTAAATTTTTTAATGCAAAATAAAAAAGAAATACCAAGCTGCTGATTTTAGGCTATATTTATAATTAATGTTAGCGGAGCGCAAGTGGCACCCCGCCAGCACATTCCGATGAAGATGACAAAACATCAGTGTGATCACTATGTTGAAGTTTTTCTTTTTATCGTAAACTGGTTCACCTTAACCCTTTCATGCAACCTGATAACATGATAAGACACTGTAATGAACGCTGTCCTTGAAAGGATTAAACGGAGTCTAGTGTTGCAGTGTAACCAAAGATGGATTTCATGCATACATCATACATAAATTGTTGTTGTGCAAACTGAAAATTCATTTCCACTCAGTGGGAGCACACCTGGTCCAAATACGCTCACCAAACGTCGACAATATATCATATTACAGTAATTAGTGAAAAAGAATTCAGCGGCAGTCACTTTCTGGTCACCTGCGAGGAGTCTGAAAATGGCAATCACAAACAACTAAACACTAATGGCGTCGTGAGTTTGATTATGCATCATTTGATTTTTATTTCATCTATGCCTGTCATGCAAACCATGACTCGTCCGCATGTGTGGTGCACAAGTATGGATGCTGGGCAAAACTGACCAATACACACTGGCTTTACTTTTGCCGTACCAACTTCAAACGCGTTAGGTCATGAGCACAGTGCTCTGAGTAAATAACTTGTATATGCTTTAGGAGATACACAACACAAAAAGTACAGTCTGCATCCATGCCCTAAACACACTCTCACACTGTTGAAGAGCCTCTTTATTGCACAAAGCACTTTGAGGCTGGTCCATCGCCACCCATCACATGAATTATCACCATATAAATACTTTGGCGGGTTGGGGGTTGTACATGCTGGCAAAGTATTGCAGAGGTTTGTGTTTCAGGGGGCGAAAACTCATTCTCAAAAGCCTTTGGACTAATTTATTCTTTCTCTATCTCCCCTCCTCCTCCTGCTTACAACAGCAGGTAATTCCCTGAGCAGCCCATTTTCGCACTTTATTTGTTAAACCATTCGCACCTTTCAGCAGTCCTACCCAAGCGCAAGGATTGGATTTTAATCAGTCATGGAATCGTACACCTCCCACATAATATGTAGAAAAAAAAAGTTGCAGTGCATGAATTCAGAATGAAAATTTGTAATCACATTAATATGATGTGAAGAGAAACCACCTTAAAATTCAGCCTGCAACAACAACAAAAAACACCTACAAGGGTCACAGTACTCACATGCAACATACAATTATAATGCGGAATGCAAATATCGGAACGTACAACTTTACACATTTTATACACTACTTTGATTTAATGGTGATTACTGTATTTTCCGGACTATAAGTCGCTCCGGAGTATAGGTCGCACCAACCATAAAATGTACAATAACGAATTAAAAAATCATATAAAGTCGCACTGGAGTCACATTTTGGGGGGAAATTTATTTGATAAAATCCAACACCAAAAACATCCATGCCATCTTAAAGGCAATTTAAAATACAAATAAAATAGAAAACAACACGCTGAATAAGTGTACGATATGCTAACGTTACGTGATGCATAAACGATGAACTGAGAACGTGCATGGTATTTTCAAGTAACATATTAAGAGTTAGTCAGATAACTATAGCATAAAGAACATGCTAACAAGTTCACCAAAGCATCAATGTCACTCCATCCATCCATTTTCCGAACCGCTTGATCCTCACTTGGGTCGCGGGGGGTGCTGGAGCCAATCCCAGCCGTCTTCGGGCAGTAGTGGGGGGGGACACCCTGAATCGGTTGCCAGCCAATCGCAGGGCACAGAGAGACGAACAACCATCCACACCCACAATCACACCTAGGGACAATTTAGAGCGCCCAATCAACCTGCCATGCATGTTTTTGGAATGTGGGAGGAAACTGGAGCACCCGGAAAAAAACCCACGCGGGCCCGGGGAGAACATGCAAACTCCACACAGGGAGACCGGAGCTGGAATCCCGGCTCGATTACTGTAATGCCCTGTACTTTGGAGTCAGCCAGTCCTCCATTAAGCGCCTTCAGCTAGTCCAGAATGCCGCTGCTCGCCTCTTGACTGGTACTCGTAAGAGGGAGCATATAACTCCTACTCTGGCATCCCTTCATTGGCTCCCCATTCATTTTAGAGTTATTTTCAAGATCCTCCTCTTTGTTTTCAAATCTCTAAATAATCTTGCGCCACCTTACCTCTCTGAGCTCATCCGCCCCTACACACCTGCCCGGCGCCTCAGGTCTGTGGACCAGTCTTTGTTAGAAGTACCAAGAACTAAACTGAGGCTCAGAGGGGATCGAGCCTTTTCTGTTGCTGGTCCCTCTCTCTGGAATGATCTCCCACTGAACATTCGGCAAGCCTCCCCGCTGCCCATCTTTAAAGCCCTCCTCAAAACCCACTTGTATTCTTTGGCGTTCGACTCAGCATGATTTTACTGCCCTGGTGCTTTCTACCGCCTTTCCATTTCATCTTACTGTTTATTGTATATGTTAAATCGCTCCATGTACAGCACTTTGTATGCAGCGATGGCTGTTTGAAAGTGCTCTATAAATACTGTTGACTTGACTTGTTGACTTGGAATCGAACCTGGTACCTCTGCACTGTGAAGCCGACGTGCTAACCACAGGACTACCGGGCCGCCATCAATGTCACTCCAAGTCACTAAATCCAATGAAATCATCATCCTCTGTGTCACTTTAAAACAACTCCACCAGGTAGAAGATGCAGCGCTTCCTCTTCTACGTCGCTTTCGTCAGACTCATCGTGGTTTTATTAACACAGGTCTAGGGCGACGTCTTGTGGTTAAATGTGAAAATAACAGGTGAAATGATAATGTGTTCATAATTTCACCCATAAATCGCTGAAGAGTATAGGTCTCACGCCCAGCCAAACTATGAAAAAAAACTGTGACTTATAGTCCGGAAAATATGGTAATCACCATTAAAACGATTTCACAGTAGATAGAGCTTAATAGAGCATGTATACGTTTGTGGAATAAAAAAAAAATATCCACCCAGAGTTCCAAAAGGCTATGGATCTTGTGTGGCTGTCCTGGCTGAAACGCCTCAAGAAAATCAAATGCATGGACATTGGGGCCAGTCCCTCTCGGTTAGGAGAATGGAGTAGTTGGCCCCCTTTTAAAGATTACAGACCAGATGATGTCTATTCAGGGGTACTGGGGAGGAGGGTCCACTTTAACATATCCAACTTCATGTTTCGTTAAACATGATATTTAAACACATGGACTGCACTTCTCGGGATGGCTTCACACTTGGCCCGAACTTTTGTAGTCCCATAAATTGTTTGGACAGTTTTATTCTGGATTTGTCTACACCAGCTGGACAACAACAGACCAATGCATGTGTTTATATTATTTTGGCAATTTTTGTCCCTTTCCAAATTTTCCACAGTGGTTACGATGGATTCAATCAAGAGCAGCTCAAAGCAAAGAGTTGATGTCATCATTCCGGGATATGTAATATTTAGTAGGTCCTGGAGTCTTGTTTGTCAAAAATGTGGTGGTGGTGGAGAACCCCACAAATCAAGCAGGAGAGAGGGAGGAGCAGGATGAGCCCTACAGAGCCACCGGTTGCTCCCAAACAGATCAAATGTGAGACTCCTGGTGACATTTGACAGATTACCTTGTTTCTCAGATAAATGGCATATGCCGATTTACAACGGCACCCATTCACCCATATATTCTTATACCAATATATAGATCAGGATTGGTTGTCATTCTTTGATTTGAATGTGACAACAACCGCAGTGTTTCGTTATCTTCATCATTGGATTTCTCCTCATCAATTATTTCTAGGACTAGGTTACACTCCATGTCATGTTGAATTTCTTCACCTAATCTATCCTCACTGTCATTTTCCTGGCCTCTCCCCACCTCATTAGTGTTTTTACCATCAAAAAATGTATCAAGAACTTCACTGATGATATATTGATCTTGCATTGTACTACCACACAACTGTGGGCAAAGCCTCAAAAATAATTATTTTTATTTGAGTTTATTGTTGTTGTTTTTTTGTAAAGTATACGAAAGGTTGTGTGAGCCTTGGGTGCATGCATGGTGCCTCATCTTCATTCAACACAGTTATTATGTTCAAGGGAGTAGGATGAAGTAAAAAAACGTATCTAGTTATCTGACAAATGGCTGAGCTCAGCTTTTTTACAGTAACTGTTGTCTCTCCCATTCTTTTTTTTTTCTTCTTTTTTTACACAAAGAGTGTACATGATTTTATTATAATATAAGGCCGGTTGTGTGTGTTCATAACCTCTGAGTGGATAATTTGAAATCATTCAAATTAAACACAACTTGCAATGATAACACATTTAAAATGACCTAATTTGACCGGAACCCAACACAAGGGATTTATATGATTATTGACATATTTTCATTGCAAAAAAAGTCCCTCAAATATTTACAAATGTTTTTTGTGTGTGTGTGTGTGTGTGTGTGGTGTGGTGCTAACGCTTTGACCTTTCACTCCACAATGATTACAAAAGAAATCCCTTAAGTGTGGAAGTACCGACGGCACCATCTAAAGTCGTACAACAAAGTAGATTGGGGTTGGAAATACTGGATTCTATACAGGCACTGTATGTAGCAATGGAGCCCTTTCAGCACCAATCATTCACAGTTGGGAAAGCAATATCAGGACGGAGAAAGAGAAAGAAATTGCAGTTGATTAACCTCTGGAAACCCCATTTTCTCCTGTGCTGCCTGGGTGTTGGACATCGCGCAGACCACAATCATATGTCAAACAGGATACACTTTCATTAAGCAGTGACCTCACATGGTGACCCAGGGGTCAACTTGACCTCTGTACCATCTACAACTGAAGCAGGAAAAAAAAAGGAAAACTCTAGGAAACTGTGGGCAACGATCAATATACTTGTAACATGCCATGGTAGAAGGTTTGAGCTGAACATTCCCATTTGTGTCACGGTTCGGTTTTGCGGTCTGGCCAGCAGGTGGCATGAGCGGTCTTCCTAGCACACCTGCTGGCAATCGTTAATCAATAGAGACACTATTTAAGGACTCCTACGTTCTACACCTGTTGTGGGAGTATTGTTTATGGCATTGCTTTCCTCGTTGCTCATTGACAAGTGGCTTTTGACCTCGTCGTGTTTTCGCGTGTAGTCTCGGTACCAAGTTTTTGGTGTAAGTACCATTTTTGTTTTGATGATCTGGCTTTTCATGCATCTACAAAGTGTTACATTGTTTTTCGTTCGTAGTTTGTGGGCTTTACTTTCCTTTCTTGCTTTTTTGTGCACGCACCTTTTGTTAGTCGTTTTTGATTTACCTCCTGGTCCTCATTGTGGACCAGCGCTTTATGTTCTCGCTTATTTTCGGTTCGATTAAGACATTAAATTGTCTTTATATCGGAGACCTTGTTTATGTCTACGATTTTTGGATCCCCCTCCCTAACTCGGTTTATCCGAGTTCGTAACAATTTGCAGGAAACCCAAAGGAGATGACATTGGGTCAACAGCCCCCCACACCCAAGACCAACCTTGGCCTTCCAACTAGACGACAAGTAATTGGTTTGGGTTGGTTTGGTTTGGGTTGGGTTGTTTATTGAACATAAAACATATACAGTAATAATTTGACAGAAAATAAGGTAGATAAAAAAGTAAAAGAAAGAAATCAGTCTTCATTCAACAGTTATTATGTTCAAGGGAGTAGGATGAAGTAAAAAAACTTATCTGCTCCCCAGCTATGGAACTCACTCCCCGCTGACCTTCGTAATACAGCCTCATTAACACATTTCAAATCCCGCCTCAAAACACATCTGTTTCGACAAGCCTATTCACTCAGACCATAAAGCCATTATTTTATTTATTTATTTTTGTTGTATTTTTTCTTATCTTATTTGATGTAGTTTTTAACATTGTACTCGTGATTTTAACTGCTTGTTGTAAGGCGTCCTTGAGTTTCTAGAAAGGCGCCCACAAATAAAATGTATTATTATTATTATTATTATTATCTAGTCCTACCCCGTTATGTGTTTATATCTACTAAATCATTTTTATATCAATCAGAAAAGAAAAAGAAGTCTCCATTAAGGCTCATACTCTACCCTTAACCGTGATATTTTCACAACTTTTGGCTTGTATCGGGATTATATACATCCTCACCCACCAATTGAATGATTGGTGTCTACTTCTACCGTATATTAATCACAGGATTAACACAAGGTGTTGGGGCATTTAAGGAACACACAACAGCTGATAACCTTTTGCGTACAGAATATAAAATCAGCTCTAAGTGGGTAAAAACAGCAATGTAAACAACTATAGTTCAGACAACAATAGATTATGCCCTTGGCATGAATATAAATGCAAATTACAGGCAGCCCTTGGTTCATTATATTCCTGACAATGAGGTTTCAAGATTTTGAACAGTGAGCATACATGGTTCATTGTTTTATATTTATGGCCTAAAAATATTTACCGGATTGATGAATGTACTACTGTGTTAGTGTAGGGCGTTGATAGACTACAGCACATTCCGACGAGTCCTAATTCAGGTTGGGTCGCCACCATTGAAGGGAATCTAGACACATATCCAAGCACCCATTGAAGTTTATTCATTATCCAAGTGGTCCCCATGTAGCAGGAAGCTCATGACAATTTCTATTAATAATATAAAATTCATAATCTGAATTACAATTGCGCTAAAAAAAACCAAAAAAAACAAACAAACACAAACTCTGCTATATATATAAGTTTCACACAACAGAACAAACCAGATAACAGACATGCAGGCATGCAAGGAGAGATGTCAGAAATCTGCATGCAAAGAGGGCCACACATCTTCACTTACAGGTGGTGGGGTCAGCGCCTTGCTCAAAGGCTTATAGACGAATGATGCTCTGATATGTGGAAACGTTTTCGCCATTTCGCCATATATCAATGTTTTTTACGACCGATCACATAAATTTATCAACCTCAGCTCGTATTTGTAGCTTGGAGCCAACTAGAGACCAGCCTGTGTGCAGTCTGGCATTCCTTCCAATATTGCTGAACACTGTATATGTTACAGACCAACCAGGAACTGAATATTAATATATCATGCACGATCCATATTGTCAATTTGAAATAATGTCTTATGTATGTTAAAGGTTTGGAAATTTGGATATAATGCTATTTAAAACTCTGATTCATCATGCATCCATTACATTTTCTAATCTGCTTATCCTTACGAGGGTTGCAGGCGTGCTGACCCAGTTCTCTAGGGGGGGACACCCTGAACCGGTTGCCAGCCAATCGCAGGACACAGATAGACGAACAACCATTCACGCTCATAATCACACCGAAGGACAATTTAGTGTGCTTCATGATGTTTTTACAATGTGGGAGGAAAGTGGAGTACCCGGAGAAAACCCAGGCAGGGGAGAGCATGCATACACTGCACCACTGCACTGTAAGGTGAACATGCTAACCAGTCAACCACGAACCATCTGAAAAACTAAGCTTACCCGCTCATGTATTTGATTCAGGCCTTCCAAACAATTCAATCATTTTCTTTTCATTTTTTTCTTATTTCTTTACTCTTAAATGTTTTTCAAGTTTTCTGCTAATGTGTTTAAATTGTTTAAAATTTTCGAAGTTTCTTTAAGTTTCTCTGTTTTGCTTCTGAATGTCGTTAACGGTTGTGTTTGTTGATGCTTGTGGGTGAAAAAAACACCTTGCATCAGACCCTCAACTGAAAAACCCATCACCGTTAAACCCCTCAGTCCGCACCCCGACTCCGCGATGTGATGATCTCAAAAAGTAGTCAAAAGCATTCGGAAGCACTCACAGACATCAATGTATGAAATCTCACAACATCCTCCTCAACGAAGGCAAACACGTATCTTTATTTATTTACTTATTTTTGTTATTTTCATGAACGGATACTCCAACCTTTCTACATATTAATATGAGAGGAAGAAGAAGAAGGAAGGGAAGTAACTGCTCAGTGAAAAGAACACTTCTGTGGCTTCCAGAAATGAAACACTGCTATCAAACAAATCACAAATTCATAAGAAAAGAACGGCACACACGAAGGAGGAGCAGCAATCCTTATAAGAAAAAAAATGACTTTAGTGATGTTGATTTTGGTCTTTGCCAAAAGAAACAGAAAGGGAATGAACATGCTGCCATCAAAATGAAAATCCACACACATCAGCCCATCACTGTCACCGGTGTCTTCTATCCCCCTGGAATAAAACCATCAACTGCTCTGCTCCAACTTTCAAACCTAGCCATCCTCTCATTATTAGAGTCCTTAATATTAAAAAACAGATTGCCCCCAGGCCTCACCAAAACAAAACAAAAGACTGCACGTAAGCAAATTCTAAATGAAATACAATTGTAAATCAAGCCTGTCTAAAAGTCCAGCCCGGGGGCCAAATGCGTCCGTGTTTAAATTGACACCGACCCGTAGCATCTGGCAAAAAATTAATCATGTCAGCATTGTTGACAACAGTAGAAAATACACATGTGCAAAAAACAATTTTATGTCAAAAGAGGATGGCGGCAGACCTGTGGCAGCACTCTCGGGTGCTTTTCAGAATTGCGCTCGGCGTGCGTTTTGCCGCACTCAGAGTCGTGTTAAGTGTCGGAGTGAATTTGCGAACATACGCCTCGCTGCATGCTCCTTGTGTGGCCCTTTCCAGCCCATTTCTAAAATGTAGACTAGCAAAGAAATGGAAACTTGACAGAGAGAGCTGTCATTTCCATGAAAAGTGGAAATTGGGATTTCTTTTTCAATTATATACAAAACAACCGTGTCTGTTGAATTTGCTAAAAGGCTGTGGTTGTTTTCAAGAAGGAATTGACTTTCAAGAGGCAGTACAAGATGAAACAAGCAAACCATGACAAGGTAACTGGGAACCAACGCTGTGAAAAATTAAAGCAGGTGGTGCCCATTATGTCGATTGCGAATAAAAGCAACTGGAAGCTGCACTCACCAAATGTGGTCTTCAATCCAAAAAGTTTGGACATCCATGCAGTAAATTATCAATACAGATGAACCCACTTCCACATTCCCACAAACAGGCAGCACAGACATTCTGTAGCTGATTTTATGTTCTTTGATATGGCTACAAAACTTCACATTTTCCGCCTCAAACTATCTCTCCGGCAACCATCTGCTAGTTCTCGCCACATTCCCTTTTTTATCTACAAGCAACCAGAAGCAAGAAATATCAATATAAAACAACAGAATGAGAAATCTAAAATCGATGAATAACTAAGAGACATCACTTTCATTACCATCCCCCAAAGTTCAGACTAAAAAGCAACACTGCTAAGTCAACTATTCACTCAACGCTACAATATCACGGTATTACCTATGAGTGCTCATTGCGCACAATGGTTTCATTTCATTGAATTGTCCAAATTACCCCAAGGGAGTCTTGCTATTTCAGAATATGGAGAGGGTACCGATCAGCCAGGGAGTTTGGCAATGTCCTCTATTCCCATCCCAGGACATCCTCTCAACGTCCCACTGTTTACGAATCTATTCCCACTCCCATACGGGGCCAGAGATGGAAGAATTTCAGCCAACTCCCTTTTGTACACGACTAAAGTCATTTGCAAAGTCATTTTAAAAAAAGTCTAAGTCATTTGCACCACATTGACATGATGCAAAAGTCATTTGCTACTCTATGCCTCCATGCAGTTGCGCTGGCCATGTCCAAACATACACGCCAATCACTTATCAGCTGGATCTCAATTAACGATCGACTCCTGTCTGCACGGTTCCTCCACCGACATGGCAAGATGACAGTCATCGTTGCTTACGCCCCCACAGATGTCGCCAATGAGATAGTGAAGGACACCTTCTTCGACCAACTCCATCAGGTTGTTAGCCAAACCCCAGCACATGACATTGTCATCATCCTCACTGACGCCGATGCAACCTTCTCTTCCTCCTCCAGAGAAGGACCATCTCACCAAACCCCAACACAACCCATTGGCACCACCTTTGTCGACAACGCCACAAATGATAATGGCAAACGTCTGCTTCTCCTCTGCCATTCAAATAACCTCTGTATCACCAACACGTGGTTCCCCCGCAAGCAGATCCATCACTGGACCTGGTATAGTCCTGATGGAAGAACCCGGAAGGCGATAGACCACATCATCATCTCCCGCCGCTGGCGATCCTCCGTCACCAACTGCAGGGTCTTCAGAGGAGCACAGTTGGGCAACACTGACCACAGCCTGTTGGTTTCCCAGCTACGACTTAAAATACGAGCAGACCCATCTATCAGGCCACAACCACGCTTAATGTCTTCCAGACTCTGTGACCCCACCAATGCCTCTGCATATCGCCGCTTCATCACCAATGGCTTCACCACCCTGGCCGATTATGACATTGCGGACTGGGAGACTTTGAAACTAAAGGTCAACCAGTCTGCCCAGGATGTATTGGGAAGATCAAGATCTCCTCCCAAGCAACCATGGATCGCACAGCTGACCCTCGACATCATTGACCGCCGCCGTGCTGCTCACCTACACGGTGATATCACAGAGTACCGGAGGCTGAATGCAGCACGAAATGCAGCAATTACAACTGACTGGGAGAGATACTGGGGAGAAGAGGCTGAACGCATGGAATCAGCAGCACAGCGCAACGACCGTAGACAGGCCTTTCAAATGCTGCGCCAAGCCCGTATCACACCATGCATCAAGACCGTCCTCACGAAGGATGCCAGTTGAAATCGCATCACCACTGAAATTGTCACGTCCCGTGTTTGCCAGCAGGGGGCAGGCTTTTCCTGCCTACCGCCGACACACCTGTCACCCATTAGGGACTGATTACACGGGCTTTATCTTTGCGCTCGGGCAGTTGACTTACTGCCGGAGTATTCTACGCCGTGCCAATTCTCTCGCTTACTGTTCATATCAATTCGTTGCCGTGTAGCCTTGTGGCTGTGATTGCGCGTTGTTATATCTACTCGTATGAATTCCTATTGTTGCCAACTATATTCCTTGCCATTTTCTCGCAAGCGTTTTCTGTTACTTCTTTTTATTCCTGGTCCTGATTTTGACCAGCGTTTTCTGTTTGTTGCTCCCGGAAGGGTATTTTTGTGTTTTTGTATTAAAACTCATTTGTTCTCAGACCATCTTTTTCTTTGTCTGCTATTTCGGGGATCCACCTCCTTATCTTGTTGTGCACGAAGCGATCATTTTATCGTTTCGGGCACAACGTGACAGAATACTCCGGCCACCATGGATCCCGCAGACTTAGAAAAAAAATTTTCCGCTCTGTCCCGCCGAGAGCAACAGTTGAGTCAGCAGGGCCAAGCCATTGCGGAGATCAGCAGCGCGGTTTCCATGCTGGCTCACAGGGGCGATGATTTCGAACCCCGTTTATTATGGTTGGAGGAACGGAAAATACCTTCCCCCGTAGTTCGTTCTGCCACCACTAAGGCACCCGCATCATTTCCTACTATGATGAGGGAGCCGTCGCTTCCACACCCCCCACGTTACGGGGGTGAGCACGGGCAGTGTGGGTACTTCCTCCACCAGTGCTCGCTCGTCTTCGACCAGCAACCTTCCCTCTATGCTACTGACGCCGCGAAGGTGGCCTATATTATGAGCCTGTTGACAGGTCCGGCGGCGTCATGGGCGATGGCGACAAGCGACGCGAAGCCGAGCCTCCGGTCTTCATTCCACGGCTTTGTGGCGGCGTTTCGCCGGGTGTTCCACCATCCCGTGCGGGGCAGAGAGGCTGAGGGCCGGCTACTTGAACTCCACCAGGGGAGGCGATCGGTGGCGGACTACTCCATCGAGTTCCAGATTCTGGCCGCCCAGAGTGGCTACGGTGACCGGGCGCAGTGCGGACTGTTTCGTCGTGGATTAAACACCGAGCTCAAGGATGAGCTGGCGACTCGCGACCACAGCTCCAACCTGGAGGAGTTAATCGAGCTCTCCCTGCGATTGGACAACCGCCTGAGAGAGAGAAACCGGGAGCGGGGAGGTGATCGTTCTCCGTCCCGGTGTGCCACGTACTGCGGGGAGGAGCCGATGCAGCTGGGTGGCGAAAATGTTGGACCGGAGCAGAGAAGGCGCCGGTTCAACGATCGGGCTCGGTCTGACAGCAGTCAACGAGGACCTCATGCTGCTCCCAGCCGACCGGAACATTCCCCATCCTCGCCCTCCAAAAACTGTGAGTCCCGACCCCGCGCGGAGTCCCCCACGCCTCGGCGAACTGACTCCCGGCCGGGACACACCGGGAGACTGGAACTCGAGGGCGAGATATTTGAGGGGTCCCGGTCGCGGCGGGTTAGGGCTCTGATAGACTCGGGGGCTGATGGTTGTTTTATGGATACCGACTTCGCCGTTGACCTGGGTTGTTATGTCGAGAAGTTGGCCGATAAAAAGCGGGTTTGTGATCTCGATGGACGCCTCCTGGGGGTCGTAACGCAAAGAACAGAACCACTAAAACTAAAAATATCCGGTAACCATGTTGAGCATCTACGGTTCTATATAATGCAGTCTCGTAACGCTCCGGTTATTCTCGGCTTGCCCTGGCTCAGGACTCACAACCCCGTAATTTCCTGGGAGCGTCCGGCAATAGAGAGTTGGAGCCGGAACTGTTATGAACGTTGTTTAGGATCAGCCGTAGGGCAGCACGAACGTGCCGGTGACGACATCCCCGAAACTATCTGCCTTGACGGAGTGCCGGACTGCTATCATGACTTGCGACAAGTGTTCAGCGAGGATCGCGCACGCTCTTTGCCCCCGCACCGACCCTACGATTGCGCCATAGACCTGCAGGCGCGCGCTCCGTTGCCAACCTCACGGCTGTATCAGGTGTCTAAACCCGAGCGCGAGGCACTGACGGAATACATCAACAGCTCGCTCGCTGCAGGTCTAATTAGACCATCGCGATCGCCGTTAGGTGCGGGGTTTTTCTTTGTTGAAAAAAAAGGACAAATCCCTGCGACCGTGTGTGGATTATCGAGGTCTGAACGACATCACGGTAAAAAATAAGTATCCGCTACCATTGCTGGACTCCGCCTTCGCCCCTTTACAGTCAGCCACAATCTTTTCAAAATTAGATTTACGCAGTGCCTACCACCTGGTTTGCATCCGGAAAGGTGACGAGTGGAAGACTGCTTTTAAGACCCCGCTTGGCCATTTTGAATATCTGGTTATGCCCTTCGGGCTGACAAATGCTCCCGCCGTTTTTCAAAATCTCATCAACGACGTGTTGAGAGACATGCTGAACATTTTCTGTTTCGTCTATCTTGACGATATTTTAATTTTTTCCCAATCAATTCAAGAACCCAAGTGACACGTCAGACTGGTATTACAGCGTTTATTAGAGAACAGGCTCTTCGTCAAGGCAGAGAAGTGTGAATTCCATGTACCTGTCATCTCCTTTCTGGGGTTTATTATTGAGCAGGGCAAGCTGAGAGCAGACCCCACCAAGACGGAGGCGGTGACGAACTGGCCAACACCGACTAACCGGAAGGAGTTGCAGCGCTTCTTGGGGTTCGCTAACTTCTACGGTCGTTTTATTCGCGGCTACAGCCAAAAGGTACTCCCGTTGACCCGTCTGACGTCCACAAAAGTCCCATTCAAATGGGATTCGGCTGCGGGGTCGGCGTTTTCTATCTTAAAGGCCGCATTCACAAATCCCCCGGTATTGCAACATCCTAACCCGGACTTCCCGTTCGTCGTAGAGGTGGACGCCTCGGATTCGGGGGTCGGGGCTGTTCTGTCCCAGCGTTCCCCGGTCGACCAGAAATTGCACCCCTGCGCCTTTTTCTCTCGTCGACTCAGTACAGCTGAGTCCAACTATGACGTGGGCAATCGCGAACTGCTAGCTGTAATCGTCGCCCTACAGGAATGGCGCCACTGGCTCGAGGGGGCTAAGGAACCGTTCACGGTCTACACCGACCACAAGAACCTGGAATATCTCCGCTCCGCTAAAAGACTCAACCCCCGTCAGGCCCGGTGGGCACTATTCTTAACCCGGTTTAACTTCATCCTCACATACTCTCCTGGCTCTAAGAACACCAAGCCCGATGCCCTTTCCCGTTTCCACGACCCCGTGGAGAGGGACTGGTCACCAGAGACCATTCTCCCGACCCGGTGCATCGTGGGGGCGTTGAGGTGGGAGATCGAACAGAAGATCCAGGAAGCCCTGGATGGTGTCCAGGTCCCGGCTGGATGCCCCACAGGGAAGTTGTTTGTACCCCCACCTCTGCGCTCGGAGGTGTTGCAGTGGGGGCACGGGTCCAAGGTGGCCTGCCATCCTGGGGTGAACCGGACTGTGCATCTCGTCACCCAGCGGTTCTGGTGGCCGGAGCTTCGGAGGGATGTGGTGGACTATATCAATGCCTGCTCCGCCTGCGCCTGCGGCAAGGTCTCACATAGGCCTCCGGCAGGACTGCTCCAGCCATTGCCCATCCCTCCTCGACCTTGGTCACACATCGCCCTGGATTTCGTCACGGGCCTTCCTCCATCCCGTGGGCGGTCGGTCGTCCTCACCATCGTGGACCGGTTCTCTAAGGCGGCTCATTTTGTTCCGCTGTCTAAGTTGCCGTCTGCACTGGAGACCGCCGACCTCCTAGTTCAACACGTCTTCCGTCTCCATGGGATCCCGATGGACATCGTCTCGGACCGGGGGCCCCAGTTCGTGTCCCGCGTATGGAAGCGGTTCTGCCGATCCCTCGGGGCCACGGCCAGTCTGACCTCGGGATACCACCCCCAGTCCAACGGACAAGCCGAGCGTGCCAACCAGGATCTGGGGGCGGCCCTCCGCTGTGTATGCCTGCGCAGTCCCTCCTCCTGGGTCGACCACCTACCGTGGGTGGAGTACGCACACAACACCCTCGTCTCTTCAGCCACTGGTAGGTCCCCCTTCATGTCAGCCTACGGGTATCAACCGCCGCTGTTCCCGTCCCAGGAGGGACAGGTGGAGGTCCCGTCTGTGCAGCATCACCTCAAGCGAGCCCACCGCGTATGGAAAGAGGCCCGAGCTGCATTGTCACGCACGGCGACCCGGAACCAGCAGATCGCGGACCGTCGTCGGCGCCCGGCACCTACTTACGTGGTGGGGCAGGAGGTGTGGCTGGCTACGAGGGATCTCCGCCTGGCCGGCACGTCCGCGAAACTGGGGCCCCGATTCACCGGACCGTTCGTGGTCGAGTCCATCGTCAGCCCCGTCACGGTCAGGCTCCGGCTGCCGCCCGCCATGAAGGTTCACCCCGTGTTCCACGTTTCCCTGCTCAAACCAGTGGTTTCCAGTCCCTTGGCTCCGCCTCCCACTCCGCCCCCCCCTCCGCGGGTCGTCGACGGTGACCCGGTGTACACGGTTCGTGCCATCCTGGACTCTCGGCGCAGGGGAAGGGGGTTCCAGTCTCTGGTCGACTGGGAGGGCTACGGGCCTGAGGATCGGCAATGGGTGCCCCGCTCCTGGATCCTTGATCCGTCCCTTCTGCGCGACTTCCACGCAGCTCATCCGACCAAGCCGGGTAGGCCGCCGGGAGGCGTCCGTTGAGGGTGGGGTACTGTCACGTCCCGTGTTTGCCAGCAGGGGGCAGGCTTTTCCTGCCTACCGCCGACACACCTGTCACCCATTAGGGACTGATTACACGGGCTTTATCTTTGCGCTCGGGCAGTTGACTTACTGCCGGAGTATTCTACGCCGTGCCAATTCTCTCGCTTACTGTTCATATCCATTCGTTGCCGTGTAGCCTTGTGGCTGTGATTGCACGTTGTTATATCTACTCGTATGAATTCCTATTGTTGCCAACTATATTCCTTGCCATTTTCTCGCAAGCGTTTTCTGTTACTTCTTTTTATTCCTGGTCCTGATTTTGACCAGCGTTTTCTGTTTGTTGCTCCCGGACGGGTATTTTTGTGTTTTTGTATTAAAACTCATTTGTTCTCAGACCATCTTTTTCTTTGTCTGCTATTTTGGGGATCCACCTCCTTATCTTGTTGTGCACGAAGCGATCATTTTATCGCTTCGGGCACAACGTGACAGAAATAGACAGCCTTTAACGCTGAAAAGAGCACTTCAGCAACCTCCTTCATCATCCTCCAGTTCCTACCGACCCCTGTCTTGTTACTGCTGCCAACTCCACCACACCCAACCCCAACTGCAAAACGGACCCAGTCACAATTGACGAGGTGAGAGCAGCAATAAAATCACAAAAAAATAAAAAGGTGCCTGGAATCTGTGCCAGGGCTGAGCTGCTCAAAGAAGGTGGTATCTCCATTGCCCAGTGGCTCACCCACATCGTTAACCATGTGTGGGTGGCAGAACAGACCCCCACAGACTGGAACCGAGACATCATCCTGCCATTCTGGAAGCGGAAAGGCGACAAGCATCTCTGCAACAACTACAGAGGAATCTCACTGCTCTCCATACCCGCAAAACTGTTCACCCGGGTCCTTCTCACCCGCCCCTTCCTGCCATTTGAAGCCATCGCTGCCCCCAACAAGCTGGCTTCATGCCCAACCGGTCCACTATAAATCACATCTCCGCAGTTAGACTCATTGTTGAGAAGGTCAGAGAGTTTCGGAAGGACCAACATCTCTTTATAGCCTTCATAGATCCCAAAGCTTCCTTTGATACAGTTGACCACCTCTCCCTTTGGAACATTCTGAAATACCTTGGGGTGCCACCCAAAATAACCACATTGTTCCAGCGACTCTACAACAACTCAGCTCAGAGCTGTGTTCGTGTGAATGAGAAGGACTCAGAGTGGTTCCCGATTAACAGCAGGGTCAGACGGGGCTGCGTGGCCGCTCCAGACCTATTTAACTGTGTCATTGACCACCTTATGATCCGAGTCAGGGAGCAAGTCTCAGGCGTGTCGTTCGGCAACTTCCACCTGACCGACCTTGAATACGCTGATGACACCACTCTGTTCAGCAACTACCTCCAAGACCTCAGCTGTGCTCTCTCCATATACCAAAAAGAAGCAGCAAAGCAAAGCAAGTAAACTGGCAGAAAACCAAACATATGTATATCGTGACGCCCCCCCCCCCTCCTGTTTTTTGGCACGGGCGAAGTGCAATTCGTCAATTCCATCATCTACCTGGGCTCCACTATTACGAGCAGCGGCGATTTCAAGCCAGAGATTGACTGCAGATGCGCCCTCGCGGCAGCGGCTACACCGTCACTGTGGCGGCCCCTCTGGCGCCACCACTGAGTGTCCCAAAAGACCAAGATGCACATTTATAACTCAGCAGTTTTTCCCATCCTCCTGTATGGTGCAGAATCCTGGCCTTTAAACAAGACCCTGGCCAAGAGGATCAACAGCTATGACAGCAAGTCCATGTTGCCAACTCAGACCTCCGAAAACATACTCTTCAGCCCCCTGCATCCCGACTGGCTGCTCAGAGGCGCATCCGTTGGCTTGGACATCTCCTCTGATTACCCCCAGAACACCCAACTCGTGCCATCTTCTCATTTGATCCAGCGACAGCGGGCTAAAAAGGCCACGCGGCAGACCCCACACTAGATGGCTTGATGTCATCAGGGAGGATTTCAAACACCAGGGCCTTACCCTGGAGGATGCAGTGGACCTGGCTCATGACCGTTGTCATTGGCGGGCCCTGGTGAAGCTGATCAGCTCAGCCGAATGAGACTGGGCCTCCGCATCGCAAGAGCATTTATTATTATTCTTAGACATGCTGTAAAATGTGGGGGAAAGATGCGTTTAAAATATCCCCCCTGATTGAGCAAGGCTCCTGTCGGATTCCCTGAAAAAATTAAAAACAGCCTAACTGCAGGCTTGTATTATGTCCTCATCTATGCTCCTGCACAACAGGGACAGTCCTCACTGGACAATGACATACATGAATGCTTTTTAAGTTCACAAAGCTACAAATTGAGGGATGGAAATGTGAACACGCTTTGGAAGAGCTGGACTATGGGGAAATCAGAAATACAGCAGCATTATATAAGAGATTGAGTTAAGGTTGCGTGATGTAAATTAAAATGTTATTTGTGGATCACATGAACTCAATTTATGAGTTCTTGTCACCACCTGGTTTGTGAGTGGAATTTTCTTGAAATGTAAATGGTGAGGTCCGTTTTTGTTTGAAGACGAACGTAATGGCAGCCAGTTTGAGGGATGCTTTAATGAGGAAGACAGGCCTTATTTAAAAGAAATGGGATGGATGGTTGCAGGGGGGGGCAACTTTCACTGCTTCCAGGAGAGCTTGAAGGTCAGTGGAGGACATTTGGAAACACTGTGGTGGACATTTTTAAAAATGGTGTGGAGATGGAAGGCGGAGAGTCACGGTGAAGGCCAGGCAATGGCAAAAGGCGTTACTTTTGTCTTTGAAAAATGACACTAAGTAAATGCCTAGGAATTTTAAGAAAGAATACCTCAATTTTCAGAGCTCAAATGTATTCGGACAACTGACACATTCAAAAGGCGTTTTGTTCAGGTGCAACCAATGAAGAAAATAAGATGGGAAAAGACAAGTATGGCAATGTAAAGGGTCCGATCCTCGGCGGGGACCCTGGCGGTCCGATCCTCGGCTGCAGAAGCTAGCTCTTGGGACATGGAATGTCACCTCTCTGGCAGGGAAGGAGCCCGAGCTGGTGTGTGAGGCAGAGAATTTCCGACTGGATGTAGTCGGACTTGCCTCCACACACAGCCTGGGTTCTGGTACCATTTCTCTCGAGAGGGGCTGGACTCTCTTCCACTCTGGAGTTGCTCACGGTGAGAGGCGCAGAGCAGGTGTTGGCATACTCATTGCCCCCCGGCTCAGTGCCTGTACATTGGGGTTCACACCAGTAGACGAGAGGGTTGCCTCCCTCCGCCTACGGGTGGGTGGACGGGTCCTGACTGTTGTTTGTGGGTATGCACCAAACAGCAGCTCAGCATACCCACCCTTTTTGGAGTCCTTGGAGGGTGTGCTGGAGAGTACTCCTGCTGGGGACTCCCTTGTTCTGCTGGGGGACTTCAATGCTCACGTGGGCAACGACAGTGAGACCAGGAGGGGCGTGATTGGGAGGAACGGCCCCCCCGATCAGAACTCGAGTGGTGTTTTGTTATTGGACTTCTGTGCTCGCCATGGATTGTCCATAACGAACACCTTGTTCAAGCATAAGGGTGTCCATATGTGCACTTGGCACCAGGACACCCTAGGCCGCAGTTCGATGATCGACTTTGTAGTTGTATCATCGGATTTGCGGCCGCATGTTCTGGACACTCGGGTGAAGAGAGGGGCGGAGCTGTCAACTGATAACCACCTGGTGGTGAGTAGGCTCCGATGGTGGGGGAAGATGCCGGTCCGTCCTGGCAGACCCAAACGAATTGTGAGGGTTTGTTGGGAGCGTCTGGCGGAATCCCCTGTCAGAAAGAGTTTCAACTCCCACCTTCGACAGAGCTTTTCCCATGTTCCGGGGGAGGCGGGGGACATTAAGCCCGAGTGGACCATGTTCCGTGCCTCTATTGTTGAGGCGGCCAATCTGAGTTGTGGCCGTAAGGTGGTTGGTGCCTGTCGTGGCGGCAACCCCCGTACTCGCTGGTGGACACCAGCAGTAAGGGATGCCGTCAAGCTGAAGAAGGAGTCCTATCGAGCCTTTATGGCCTGTGGGACCCCAGAGGCAGCTGACGGGTATCGACTGGCCAAGCGGAACGCGGCTTCGGTGGTCGCCGAGGCAAAAACTCGAGCGTGGGAAGAGTTTGGTGAGGCCATGGAAGCCGACTTCCGGACGGCTTCGAGGAAATTCTGGTCCACCATACGACGTCTCAGGAGGGGGAAGCAGTGCACCACTAACACTGTGTACAGTGGGGATGGGGCGCTGCTGACTTCGACTCGGGACGTTGTGAACCGGTGGGCAGAGTACTTCGAAGACCTCCTCAACTCCACCAACACGTCTTCCTTGGAGGAAGCAGAGCCCGGGGACTCTGAGGTGGGCTCTCCTATCTCTGTGGCTGAAGTCACCGATGTGGTTAAAAAGCTCCTCGGTGGCAAGGCCCCAGGGGTGGATGAGATCCGCCCGGAGTTCCTCAAGGCTCTGGATGTTGTGGGGCTGTCCTGGTTGACACGCCTCTGCAACATCGCGTGGTCAACGGGGAGAGTGCCTCTGGATTGGCAGACCGGGGTGGTCGTCCCTCTTTTTAAAAAGGGGGACCGGAGGGTGTGTTCCAACTATAGAGGGATCACACTCCTCAGCCTCCCTGGTAAGGTCTATTCAGGGGTGCTGGAGAGGAGGGTCCGTCAGGAAGTCGAGCCTCAGATTGAGGAGGAGCAGTGTGGTTTTCGTCCCGGCCGTGGAACAGTGGACCAGCTCTACACCCTTAGCAGGGTCCTCGAGGGTATGTGGGAATTCGCCCAACCAGTCTACATGTGTTTTGTGGACTTGGAGAAGGCGTTTGACCGTGTCCCTCGGGGAGTTCTGTGGGGGGTGCTTCGAGGGTATGGGGTACCGAACCCCCTGATACGGGCTGTTCGGTCACTGTACCACCGATGTCAGAGTTTGGTTCGCATTGCCGGCAGTAAGTCGGAATCGTTTCCAGTGGGGGTAGGACTCCGCCAAGGCTGCCCTTGGTCACCGATTCTGTTCATAACCTTTATGGACAGAATCTCTAGGCGCAGCCGAAGCGTTGAGGGGGTCCGTTTTGGGGGCCTCAGTATTGCATCCCTGCTTTTTGCAGATGATGTGGTGCTGTTGGCTCCTTCAAACAGGGCTCTCCAACTCTCACTGGAGCGTTTCGCAGCCGAGTGTGAAGCGGTTGGGATGAAAATCAGCACCTCCAAATCTGAAACCATGGTCCTCAGTCGGAAAAGGGTGGAGTGCCCCCTCCGGGTCGGGGGGGAGATCTTGCCCCAAGTGGAGGAGTTTAAGTATCTTGGGGTCTTGTTCACGAGTGAGGGCAGGAGGGAGCGAGAGATCGACAGGCGGATCGGTGCAGCGTCTGCTGTGATGCGGACGTTGTATCGGTCTGTCGTGGTGAAGAAGGAGCTGAGCCAAAGGGCGAAGCTCTCAATTTACCGTTCGATCTAAGTTCCAACCCTCATCTATTGTCACGAGCTATGGGTCGTGACCGAAAGAACGAGATCCCGGATACAAGCGGCCGAAATGAGTTTTCTCCGCAGGGTGTCCGGGCTCTCCCTTAGACATAAGGTGAGAAGCTCGGTCATCCGGGAGAGGCGCTTCTCCTCCACATCGAGAGGAGCCAGATGAGGTGGCTTGGGCATCTGATTCGGATGCCTCCTGAACGCCTCCCTGGTGAGGTGTTCCGGGCATGTCCCACCGGGAGGAGACCCCGAGGAAGACCCAGGACACGCTGGAGAGACTATGTCACCCAGCTGGCCTGGGAACTCCTCGGGATCCCCCGGGGAGAGCTGGAAGAAGTAGCTAGGGAGAGGGAAGTCTGGGCTTCCCTGCTAAAGCTGTTGCCCCCGCGACCCGGCCCCGGATAAGCGGTAGAAGATGGATGGATGGATGGATGGATCGCAATGTAAAGGAAAAGCTCATGCAAAGCATTTAGCATTAAAATGCCCAATTCTCCAAACTGTAATCTGGATCAAAATGATCCTGATTTTGAAATCCCTTTTTTGATACGCTGGTCACCTAATGTTTTACACCCCAGTTGCTTAAAGTAACTTGAACTCGACCAGTCTGATCCATATCTAACCTTTACCAAATTTAGACGAATAGTGTTCTGTGTACTTCACATTATACATTAAAAAAAAAATCCTCATCTCACCCCTCGGGTGGTGTCCGTCCCTCATTCAGCTCGGGTCCTCTACCAGAGGCCAGGAAGCTTGAGGGTTCTGCGCAGTATCCTTGCTGTTCCCAGCACTGCACATTTCTGGACTGAGATGTCCGATGTTGTTCCCGGGATCTGTTGCAGCCACTCATCTAGTTTGGGGGTCACTGCCCCGAGTGCTCCGACCACCACAGGCACGACTGTCACCTTTATTTTCCAAGCTCTCTCCAGCTCCTCTCTGAGCCCTTGGTATTTCTCGAGTTTCTCATGTTCCTTCTTCCTGATGTTTCCATCACTTGGGACCGCTACATCCACTACAACGGCTTTCCTCTGCCCTTTATCTATGATCACGATATCTGGTTGGTTCGCCATTACCATCTTGTCAGTCTGGATCTGGAAGTCCCACAGGATCTTCGCTCTGTCATTCTCCACCACCTTCGGAGGTGTTTCCCATTTTGACCTTGGGGTTTCCAGTCCATACTCCGCACAGATGTTTCGGTAGACTATGCCAGCCACCTGGTTATGGCGTTCCATGTAGGCTTTCCCTGCCAGCATCTTACACCCTGCAGTTATGTGTTGGATCGTCTCAGGTGCCTCTTTGCACAACCTACACCTTGGGTCTTGTCTGGTGTGGTATATCTGGGCCTCGATGGTTCTGGTGCTCAAGGCCTGCTCCTGAGCAGCCAGGATGAGTGCCTCTGTGCTGTCCTTCAGGCCAGCCATCTCTAGCCACTGATAGCACTTCTTGAGATCAGCCACTTCAGTTATGGTCCGGTGGTACATCCCGTGTAGGGGCTTGTCCTCCCATGATGGTCCCTCTTCCAGCGCCTCATCTTCTGTTCCCCATTGTCTGAGACATTCTCTGAGTACGTCATCCGTTGGAGCCTTCTCCTTGATGTATTCATGGAGCTTGGATGTTTCATCCTGGACAGTGGCTCTCACACTCACTAGTCCCCGGCCTCCATCCTTTTGGCTTGCGTACAGTCTCAGGGTGCTGGATTTGGGATGGAACCCTCCATTTGTGGTTAGAAGCTTTTGAGTCTTAACGTCCGTGGTCTGAATCTCTTCCTTTGGCCACCTTATTATTCCTGCAGGGTATCTGATCACTGGCAGGGCATAGCTGTTTATTGCCCGGGTCTTATTCTTGCCATTGAGCTGGCTTCTTAGGACTTGCCTCACTCGCTGGAGGTATTTGGCCGTAGCCGCTTTCCTTGTGGCCAGTTCGAGGTTGTCATTGGCTTGTGGTATTCCGAGGTACTTGTAGCTGTCTGTCCTCAATGTCTGCTATTGTTCCTTCGGGGAGTGAGACCCCTTCAGTGCGGACTACCTTTCCTGTCTTAGTCACCATCCGACTACATTTCTCAAGCCCGAATGACATCCCGATGTCGCTGCTGTAGATCCTGGTTGTGTGGATCAGGGAATCTATGTCCCTTTCGCTCTTAGCATACAGCTTTATGTCATCCATGTAGAGGAGGTGACTGATTGTAGCTCCATTTCTGAGGCGGTATCCACAGCCTGTCTTGGTGATTACTTGGCTTAGGGGGTTCAGTCCTATGCAGAACAGCAGTGGGGAGAGTGCATCACCTTGGTATATGCCACATTTGATGGACACTTGGGTAAGTGGCTTGCCATTGGCTTCAAGTGTGGTTTTCCACATCCTCATTGAGTTCGCAACGAAGGTTCTTAGGGTCCTGTTCACCTTATACAGCTCCAAGCATTCAGTGATCCATGTATGTGGCATCGAGTCATAGGCTTTCTTGTAATCAATCCAGGCTGTGCACAGGTTGGTACGTCGGGACCTGCAGTCTTTTGCGACTGTTCTGTCAACCAGGAGCTGATGTTTGGCTCCTCTGGTATCTCTACCAATGCCCTTCTGTGCTTCGTTCATGTATTGATCCATGTGTCCACTTATCTTAGCCGCAATGATGCCTGACATGAGCTTCCATGTTGTGGAGAGACAGGTTATTGGCCGATAGTTGGATGGGGCTGCACCCTTCGAGGGATCCTTCATGATCAGTATCGTTCGCCCTTCGGTTAGCCATTCTGGGTGAGTCCCATCCCTCAGCAGCTGGTTCATTTGTACTGCTAGGCGCTCATGGAGTGCTGTGAGTTTCTTTAGCCAGGAAGTATGGACCAGTTCTTCATATCTGAGACTCTTTCCTGTATGTCTGCCACTGTTATGGTAACCGGGTTCTGTTCAGGGAGGTTGCTGTGCTCCTCTCTCAGGGTCACCAGCCATTGTGCACTGCTGTTATGTGCAACCTCCTTCTCCCATATGCCTTTCCAGTACCTTTCAGTTTCCAGTCTTGGTGGGTCAGCTCTGTTGTTAGGACCCTGCCACTGAGCGTACACTTTCGCAGGTTGTGTTGCGAACAGCCTGTTTATTCGTCTGGCCTCATTCTCTTTCGTGTACCGCTTTAGGCGACTGGACAAGGCTTGGAGCCTTTGTTTGGCAGTTTCGAGTGCTTCAGGTATGGTAGGCCTTTTCATCACACCTCTGTGGGCCTCCGTCAATTGACTCACATCTTTCCGGGCCGCCTTGATCTTAGCCTCCAAAAGTCTTTTCACATTTGAATATTGCGCTGTCATTTGTATTTGCAGTTCCAAAAACATGATGGCCAAGATGAGGATGTGCCCTCAAAGTGGAGAACAGAGGAAGAGATGGCAACAGAAGCCTCCATCTTGAGAAATCAAATTGAGAACTTGTAGAGGGTAAATCTGGAAACATTTTTTTCCTCATATTATATTTGACTCTGTTAGTAGTTGCAAAAATCCATTCTGTATAGGACAGCATGTAATGTCATGGTCAGCAGTAATTGTGAAATAAAATTAAAAAATCAAATGAAATCGAGCATTACATGCAATAATATCAGGAGGACTTTTCTTTTGTCACAAAGGCTCACATTTAAAAGAAATGTATTTCTTTTAAAAAAATTAAAAGTGATCAAATGACCATTTTCCCCTCCGTGAACCGTCTCCTTACCGTGGTGGAGGGGTTTGTGTGTCCCAATGATCCTAGGAGTTAAGTTGTCTGGGGCTTTATGCCCCTGGCAGGGTCACCCATGGAAAACAGGTCCGAGATGAGCGACCAGACAAAGCATGGCCTCATAAACCCCTTATGATGAATAAAATAAATGGCACTCAGTTTCCCTTGCCCGGACGTGAATCACTGGGGCCCCCCTCTGGAGCCAGGCCTGGAGGTGGGACTCATTGGCGAGTGCCTGGTGGCCGGGCCTACACCAATGGGGCCCAGCCGGGCTCAGCCCAAAGAGGCAACCAGGGTTTGGGAAGAGTTCAGTGAGGCTATGGATGGCTTTGAGGAAATTCTGGTCCACCAGCCAATGTCTCAGGAGGGGGAAGCAGTGAACCACTAACACTGTGTACAGTGGGCATGGGGCGCTGCTGACTTCGACTCGGAACATTGTAAATCGGTGGGCAGAGTACTTCGAAGACCTCGTCAACTCCACCAACACGCCTTTCTTGGAGGAAGCAGAATCTGAGGTCCCTGAGGAGGGCTCTCCTATCTCTTTAACCACATCTCCCACAGATGTGGTTAAAAAGCTCCTCGGTGGCAAGACCCCAGGGGTGGATGAGATCCGCCCGGACTTCCTCAAGGCTCTGGATGTTGTGGGGCTGTTGTGGGGATGTTGTGGTTGACACGCCTCTGCAACATCGCATGGCCAGCGGGGAGAGTGCCTTTGGATTGGCAGACTGGGGTGGTGGTCCCTCTTTTTAAAAAGGGGGACCGGAGGGTATGTTCCAACTACAGAGCGATCACACTCCTCAGCCTCCCTGGTAAGGTCTATTCAGGGGCGCTGGAGAGGAGGGTGCGTCAGGAAGTCGAGCCTCAGATTGAGGAGGAGCAGTGTGGTTTTCGTCCCGGCCGTGGAACAGTGGACCAGCTCTACACCCTTAGCAGGGTCCTTGAGGGTATGTGGGAATTCGCCCAACCAGTCTACATGTGTTTTGTGGACTTGGAGAAGGCGTTTGACCGTGTCCCTCGGGGAGTTCTGTGGGGGGTGCTTCGTGGGTATGGGGTACCGAACCCCCTGATATGGGCTGTTCGGTCACTATACCACCGATGTCAGAGTTTGGTTCGCCTTGCCGGCAGTAAGTCGGAATCGTTTCCAGTGGGGGTAGGACTCCGCCAAGGCTGCCCCTTTGTCGCCGATTCAGTTCATAACTTTTATGGACAGAATTTCTAGGCGCAGCCGAAGCGTTTTGGGGGCCGCAGTATTGCATCCCTGCTTTTTGCAGATGATGTGGTGCTGTTGGCTCCTTCAAACGGGGCTCTCCAACTCTCACTGGAGCGTTTCGCTCCCAGTGTGAAGCGGTTGGGATGAAAATCAGCACCTCCAAATCTGAAACCATGGTCCTCAGTCGGAAAAGGGTGGAGTGCCCCCTCCGGGTTGGGGAGGAGATCTTTCCCCAAGTGGAGGAGTTCAAGTATCTTGGGGTCTTGTTCACGAGTGGGGGAAGGAGGGAGCGGGAGATCGACAGGCGGATCGGTGCAGCGTCTGCTGTGATGCGGACGTTGTATCGGTCTGTCGTGGTGAAGAAGGAGCTGAGCCAAAGGGCGAAGCTCTCAATTTACCGGTCGATCTACGTCCCAACCCTCATCTATGGTCGCGAGCTATGGGTCGTGACCGAAAGAACGAGATCCCGGATACAAGCGGCCGAAATGAGTTTTCTCCGCAGGGTGTCCGGGCTCTCCCTTAGAGATAAGGTGAGAAGCTCGTTCATCCGGGAGGGGCTCAGAGTCGAGCGGCTTCTCCTCCACATCGAGAGGAGCCAGATGAGGTGGCTTGGGCATCTGATTCGGATGCCTCCTGAGCGCCTCCCTGGTGAGGTGTTCCGGGCATGTCCCACCGGGAGGAGACCCAGAGGAAGACCCAGGACACGCTGGAGAGACTATGTCACCCAGCTGGCCTGGGAACGTTTCGGGATCCCCCGGGGAGAGCTGGAAGAATTAGCTCGGGAGAGGGAAGTCTGGGCTTCCCTGCTAAAGCTGTTGCCCCGCGACCCGGCCCCAGATAAGCGGTAGATGATGGATGGATGGATGGATGGATGGATGGATGGATGGATAATTTAAATAATTTTTCACTGGATTAAAAATTTTCTCGCAGGATTAAATTTTCTCGCGAGTTTAACGCGGCACCACACGTCACCGGATGTTGCGTTGTTCTAAAATAAATGCGCACATCTGTTTGGTCAGCCACAGTCTGAGCGGCAGCGTGAGATACGGAAATGGATACTAAATCACATATGAACTTTTAAAAAGTTACCAGATGGCTCAACTGACAAGACCAGTTATCATCGTAGCACATCGAGTTTGAAGTACCACTTAATGGCCAAGCACACGGCTGATGTAAGTACTACGCCCCCAGACATCCATGGAGAATTTCAAAGAGAAGAAAATGGATAACGCGACTAAGAGCAAACATACTCGAGCCATAGCTAACTGGGTGGTGACTGCATGCAGGCCTATTAAGATTGTGGAGGACGAGGGTCTCGCTGAAATCATTCGAATTGCATTGAACGACTCCTCCTACGAAATGCCGACGAGAGCCACCATTACAAGCCAGGTGCAGAAATTGTACGAAGCGGAGAAGGATAAAGTACGCCAAGCGTTGGAGAAGACACAAGCAGTTGCACTCACCGGGGATTACTGGACTTCCCTTAGTAATCACAACTACCTCCGAGTCACAGCCCATTATTTTGACCAACAGTGGGAACTTAAGTCGCATTCTTTGACTGTTGCAAAGACAGAAGAGAGGCACTTCGCTGACACTGTTGCAAAGCACTTTGTGCGAGTAGCTATAGAGTGGGAAATTGAACACAAAATTGTCTCATTAACCACGGATAGTGCACGCAACATGGTTGCAATAACCAGACTGCTTCCCTTTCAGCACATCCCGTGCATCGTTCATGCTTTGCACCGAGCAGTCACAGTTTCTTTAACCAACAGCCTGTTTGACAGCGCATTGAGAAAATGCAGAAAAGTTGTAGGACACTTCAAGCATAGTCCAGCAAACCAAGCGGACCTCGAGAAGCAACGAGTTGCACATCATCAGAAGAAAGAGTCACTCGCACAAGAAGTGTCAACTAGATGGAACAGTACCCTGGAAATGATAAAGCGCGTTCTGCAGAATGCTGAACCTCTGAGAGATGCTCTAGCCGGTCACGCAACCAACGTTGGCATGTCAACAGATACTGAGATGGAGAAATTGAAGAGGCTCATCGCTATGCTGGAACACTTGAGGTAAATGACTGTGTATCCATGTCATGTGAAAATCTGTTTTGAATGAGGCATGTGTGTGCATGTCTACCTGTCTGTTGTACATGTCTACCTGTGTACAACAGACGGGTAGACGTGTGTGTATGTGTCTACTTGTGTGTTGTAAATATCTACCTGTGTGTGTGGATATGTGTTGGATTTATTATTGTTTAGTAATCATACATTCACGTATTATTCGGTTGATTCTCGTGTCGTCATTTTATGCTCGCAATGAAGAATGCTTCTGCCTGTCAGTATAGTTTGATTTTGCTTGCAAAGAAGAACGCTTATGCTTGCAATCATTAGTTGGCTTTGCCTGCAATGAAGAACGCTTATGCTTTCAATAAAGATTTATCCTTTATTATTTACTCACATCTATAATCATTATATGTTCTTCATTATGTGCTCACTTTTGCTTGCTGTACTGTGTGAGAAGTTAGGGTCGCAACCACCTTTTCGAGGACGTGGCTGGGAAGAGATAACTGTTAAGACTAAACAGCGAGCAAGGCTGAACCGTGAATGGAGACATCAACACCAGCTGCAACGGGATGTTTATGTCTATTTGCACACATGTACGTAAATTGCACTCACATACACACACATAGTCAAACAAGTTCAGTGTGTGTTCAACAGCCCCCACCCTTTAGGTTGGACACACCTATGTAGTAGCTTTTCCCAATAAATGAGGAGGTGAAGGGGGAGATCGTTAGGGTTACGTGTGGAGAACTGAAACCGAACGCTTCTCCTCTTTCCCTCCTGGTACCAGAATTGAGTCTCCTGTCTCCTCCTTTTGGTTATTCCTGAGTGTCAATTTGGACCAACCTGACAATATGAGTTGTGGGTATGTGAACGCTCGTTAAATTACAGTAGGCATCAGCAGTTCCCCACTAAAGTGCTTATCTATATATCTATATCTATTGCAGGTATGTGTCTGAACTTCTTGGGGGAGAGTGTCTTGTTCGGTGGTGCTGCCAGCATTGTGTCATCTGTCGCGGGTAATGGAGGTCAGAGAAGACGATTCAGCCTACATGATCCAGTTTAAAGGAGCCTTCTTAGCAGACATGGAGAGTGGCAAGGAGAAGATGAACATCGCATTACTGAAAGTTGCAACAGCACTAGACCCAAGTTCAGATTGTCATGCTTTATTCTTACTTATGCTCATTCTCAACATTGCGTTTCAGTGTGCTTTGTATTTGAATTTATATATGTATGAATCTTGTTTTGTTTATCTGAACCCGTACCTGTATTTAAGTTGGTTTACATTTTGTTTCAAGGTTTAAGGACCTCAAGTGTCTGAGCAAACCTGACAGGGCTGAGGTGTGGGATATGGTCCACACCTTGCTTCAGGAGGTGCCCGTACAGCGAGATAAGCAAGTCACGCCTGAGCCTCCGACGAAGACACCAACTCTTTTGCTTGCACTTGAGTCTTCTTCTGAAGAGGAGGAGGACAGTCTTGAGCAATGTCTGGAGCGCTACAAGGCAGAGCATCTTGTTGACATTGATGACTGTCCCCAAGAATGGTGGTCCACACATGAAGGAGCACACAGAGAAATGTCTCACCTTGCACGCAAGTACTTGGCAACACCGGCTTCATCAGTACCTTCTGAGAGGTTGTTTTCAATATCTGGCCACATTGTACGGAAGAAGCGAGCTTCCCTTTCGTCTGAAAATGTCAACAGGCTTGTCTGTTCGAGTGACTGGCTCACATTTCATAGTTTACTGTTTTTCTCTTAATTTACTGTTACTTTTCTGTTTTGGGAGAGAAATAATAGACTCGGTTGACAAGCCTCTGCTGAATAATGAGCAGTTAGCATGACAGCTATGTTCAAAGCAAATTGAGAAAACGCAAGTATTAAACCATGGGTCAACTGCACTATAGACTGAGTACTAATTTCTCTTAGGTATGCACTTTATAATTTTATATTGCTCCGTTTTGAGCTGTTGTGTGACAAAATGATTGTTTCTACTCTTATTGATTACAGTTATATTGTGTGAGAGATTATGTGCTCCAAGTGTGAATAACTGCTCCAAATGAAAAATGTTAATGTAAAATTTCGAATTGAAATTGCTGTTTCAATAAATATTTGCATTTTGTACAAAGAAAACGGATCCATGATTACATGTTGATGAGAGCATTAAAACGGGTAAAAAAATAGAACAAATATAAAAGGAAATTCAGAAACGATAAAAAATGCGTGAGTAATCACGATTAATTTTTTAGTTCATTTGAGTTAATTATGACAGTTGCATTTTTAATTTGATTCAATATTTTAATTGACAGCTCTCTCTCTCTCTCTCTCTCTCTCTCTCTCTCTCTCTCTCTCTCTCTCTCTATATATATATATATATATATATATATATATATATATAAAACACTGATAAATCAGAACTAAGTTGATAAATAGAGAAAGGTATTGAAATATCCATTATGAATACAAGAGAAAATTGACACAAGAGTGCCAGGGTGAGGATGTATATAATCCCGATACAAACCAAAAGCTGTAAAAATATCACGGTTAAGGGTAAAGTATGGAGACTTCTTACTTTTTCTTTTCTGATTGATATAAAAATGATTTAGTAGATATAAACACATAACGGGGTAGGACTAGATAAGATTTTTTACTTCATCCTACTCCCTTGAACATAATAACTGTTGAATGAAGACTGATTTCTTTCTTTTTACTTTTTTTATCTACCTTATTTTCTGTCAAATTATTACTGTATATGTTTTATGTTCAATAAACAAAACAAACAAAAAACAAACATATATATATACATATATATATATATATACACATACGCCGACATATGAAGTTATATGGACCTCCCAAATCCATCTATTCCATTTGGCCACAGAAAGAAAACAGCCACTCTCTCATTTTCTGATTGGCCGTATTCAAAGTGGGCTTTAGAAAACATGGTATTAGTGCTTGAAATATGAGACAATTACACATTCTAAAGGAAAATATATACATCTAGCAGGCATAACATAAAAAATATAAATGGCAAAAAGGACCATTGTTCCCTCAATAACCCTTATGATCTTCTTCTTGCAAATTCAAAACAAACCCATTTGCTACTGAGACTTCTGTGGAATGGCAGATTTAATATCTCCCTTCGGGCACAATGACTGAATAGAGAAAGAAATACATGTATATATTTTATGAACCATGGTTATTAGAATATTCATATCAAACTTGCAAGTCATTGATATTCATTTGCAACAGACTCCTGTTACAAATTCAAAATGTCACATTGAAATTTAAAACACCCTGAAAGGCATGTTCATTATTTTTTTATTGAAATGTTGTGGTTCAGTGGTTCGGAGAGTCTCGTTCCTCAGGGCTGTATAGCGCATCTCACATTTGTTCAAATTCAGATGTTTAATTAAAGTTATTAGGAACCACATGTGTACTACTTCATGAGTAGTGAGTGAATTATATTTGCATTACGTATCAGTAGAGCTTGAAGCATAATGTCAGTTGCAAGTTCCACTCTGATAATATTTGTATTGTAATGTTTTGAAATCACGATAAAACATAACTTCGATAACTGTCAGTTGGGTCAATCGAGACAACTGCAACCTGCACATGTTCACTTGCTTTTTTTCCCTTAGTTTTCAGATGTTACCGCTCGTACCTCTTTAAAAACACTCGTCTCTGTCATGTGACGTGGAAAAAAAAGCAGTGGCGGGTGGTGAGTTTTGGACCCGGTCCTTCAGTGGGTATTTAAATGACCTAATCCATCACATCAAATCACCAAATAATGTAAAAAAATGCTATTTAACTGTGTTACATCATATAAGAGACAGAGGCATTTCACCTATTTGAGGGGGAAAGCAGAAAACCATTACCTTCACCTTCCAATAACATGACATCAAATCCAAACCTCTACACTACGATATAACAGTTCACCATCAAAATGATTAATATAAGAACGAACTCACTAAATATCAATAATAAATACAAATAAAGTACATTATACTCACATGAGATACTGGTGCAAAAGCAGTTGAGCTCCTTTCTTACTACTCTAAAAGTGCTTTGAAAAATCACTTTCTGTGTTGAAACACACGAGTCAGCAACAATGTTGACTGATTTAGAGCCTCATAAAGTCCACATTTTTTGGAAAAGTGCGCCTTAAGGTGAATTTATTAATCATCGTCCTCATTCGGAAATCAAGCTTCGATGCACATCGAACTCCACCACTCAGACGTTTAACATACCTGAACCAATGAGGGAACCAAGGAGAAAAAAATCAGCGGGGGCCTTCATGAGTCTAAAAAAGTGTGTGTGTGTGTGTGTGTTTGTTTGTGTGTGTGTGTGTGTTTGGTCAAGACCTGCACTTGAGATTGTGAAACCATTGTACAAATGAATATTTGCATGGCAAAACATTGAAGGTGAAATCCGATTGGACAATGCAAAAAAAACCCATTAGAGAATGGAAACATGCTTTGAAATGAAAACAAGAGACTGTTGGAAATTATGAATTTTTTTTGCAACTTGTAAATGTAGATCTGTAATTCTGGTTATGTTTGGGCCGGCAGGGAAGGCCATGGGGTTCTGAGGGCATACCGCTGGAAAAAAGTAAGCACCTAAGCTAGCAAAAATGAATTAAAAAAAAACAAAAACAAATGTGTTTAAAAAGCTAAAAGGAAAAGGCCAAATGAGAAGACAAATGAAGAGCTCTCAGCACTATTCGCCTCACCAGCTCTCCCGACTGGCCTCCGCGATCAATCCCACCCCCACCAGACAGTTTCGCCATTGAAACAGTCATTGGCAGATGCTTTCCTGACACTGCCCCCCACCCACACTCCTCATATGGTTTCTCTGTACCTTGCCAATGTCTTTTTTTAATACAGTTGTGTATGAAAAGTACTATATAAAGATAGTTTGATGGATCAATTGATTGATATAAGCGATCCGACAGTTAATTGCTCAGTCACAATCTTTTCAACGTTTTAAGAAATATCGGAAAACGTGTCATTAGCCAGACATAGAACCTCTTGGGTGCTTTCTGTTACATAAACACTCGACGCCATAATAAGGCAATAAGGCTTTATCGGCTAGAATTAGTGTTTGTGGCCCAGTAGCTGATTTCATTTGCTGAGAAGGTCCACTTTCATTGGTGCTGTGATCCACGGAAGCCTGCTGGTCAGATGACAGTCAGGCAAACCTGTTTCTCATTTCAGTGCCCTTGTTTTGTTTTCATTGTCCATACGATGGTTTCTTTTTTCGTGCAAGTCCCAAAATCCAAGATTATTCTAATGAAGACTCCAATAATACATATGGTGCATTTTAATTGACCATAATCTCTTCATACGATTACATTGCCCATTAGCTAAAGTCACCGGCAGGGGTGTGGTGACCATTGGGTAATTCTGGATTACTACCGACTGATTCATTACAGGCAGATAACGGGTTTGCAATTTATTTATTTACTTATTCACTTACTTATTTTTAGATAGGCCCCAATTTGTATATCATTTCTAATCCACACAGCCATCTTTTAACAAAACATAATAATTGCAGACTACTGTTCAACAAATGCAGGATGACTTCTAAGGTAGCCTGCAACACAACAAGCACACCTGGCACACACAACATATAGTGATATAAATCGGTCCTATGTTCTGTTGGGATTCATTAGTTTGAGAGGAACAAAAAAATTATACGTCTGAGTGCAAGGGTGTAATGATGTAGAAAGTTGATGGAACATGTGCATATGTATAAGAGAGAGAGAGAGAGAGATTATGTACCTCTTATATTACTTATATTACTTCCTCCAACTCCCTTAGCAGGTAAGGTCAAGTGCAAGTCAGATGTAGCTTTTCGTAATGAATCGTATGAATCCAAAAGCACAAAAGAGCAACTCATACCTCATCATAGACACTATCGTTGCGTTCAAAGTCGCCTGCCTTCCTGGGAAGCACATGGACATGGACATGCTGAAAACAAACAAATAAGAGAAACCAATTGTTAAAGAGCTGTCCTATGTACAACGGCAGATATGTTTTTGACAGTGTTTCTGTCGTGGCTTGCCATTAATTCATAAGAACGTTAGACAAGCAAAACAGTGCTACTCCTTGGCTACAAATCACAGGAGCGTAACCATAAATTACATCATGCATGCTGTATGCACACCATAGAGACTCTTTAATCTGACACATTTTAAGGATGTAATTGATTTACTTTCACAACACCGCTCCTATTCAACTGTTTCCGGTGACTATTCCCTTGTTGGCACAAACCTGGCAGCCATTATGATTAACTGTGATTTGTTTCTCTGAAAGGGTGATATTTTAATATCCTCAAGACAGTCTTTTAATTGACTAAATACTTAGGTTAAGCCCACATGTAGTGTACATGGATATCTTCCAAATGTATATCTTCCTACTTGCAGTGTGAAAAAGATCCAAAGCACACACGGTGGGATTAAAAAAAAAAAAATCTGCCCAAATGAAAACGCATCTATTGGCTATCAAGCGCATTTTGGGCAATCACACAGTTGAAAAAGCAACTGCAGTGCGAAAGCGTTTTTTGATTAATGTCTTTATTCTTAATTTCTTTAACCCTTTGAGACGTTACATGTTCATGTACTGACACGGTAAAATGCTTGTCTATAACGAGACTGTGAGACAACATGAATTCATGTATTGCTCATATTAGGAGTTGAAACCTGGCAAGCCACAGTATGATTATGTTTTGCTGCTGTTAAGAGGCATTGCTGGCGCCATTAAAAATATTGTTGAGCCAAAAATACCTATCATGATTCCTCAGCATTCTCGTGGCATGGAATATTTTCAATCATCCATGGATGATAAAAATTGCACTCAATCTTACCATTGTCGAAAACGTAATTGGCACACACAAGGGATAGTTGTTTTTTTATTTAAAAATATATATGTATGATTAGTGGCACACAACTTAAAAACCACACACACACACACACACACACACACCCGCACACACACACACACACACAGACACACACACACACACAATTTTCCTCATCTCTCAACAAACATTTTTTTCTGAAGTTATTACCCCAAACTATACTAAAAGGCCAAAGTGAATGTTTTTGTTGAGAAATATCTGTATGTGCGGTAATGCTCCATAGAAGTCTGTGGAACACATTGGAGCATTTCGCAGCCGATTTTTTTCATGGTTACCATATTTTTTGGAGCCGGTAGGACCACGGGAAAGGCGGACATCCTGAAAATACACTAAAACACCTGTGTATGTGTGTGTGCGTGTGTGTGTGTGTGTGTGTGTGTGTGTGTGTGTGTGTGTGCGTGTGTGTGTGTGTGTGTGCATGGGTGAGTGTGTATACTGTACAGAGGTGTACCAAATTCCCAGATGGAAAATTATAGGGAACTGACAAGAAATGTTGCTAACTTGTGCGCACACAAACCATCAGACAGCACATAATATCCAACACAAAAACAAATGCAAGAGCAAGAAGTTGCCTACCCAAAAACTGTACAAAGTTGAAGACAGAGGTTTTGGAGTTGTTTAAGTCAACAAAGAGAGAGTTCCTCTTCCAGAGTTCAATGCTTCCACTTCCACGATGATCGCACGAAAATAAAAAGTAGGACAAAAATGGGAGTAGAATGAAACGAAACTATCTTTGGTTGTTTATCTTCATAGCCATCGTCTTCATCGCTCCGATTCTTTTCCCCCGTGACGTGGTTGAATAATGCAGAGCGCAACGGTGACCGTGCAGCTGGTCATTTTTCGGCCACGTCGCGGTTACCCACGCCCCCCCCCCCCCCCCCCCACACACACACTTCCCATTCATCCTCCCCCTTATACATGATATGTCTTGTGACTTGTAACTGTCATATGCTTATTCATGTGCTATAGTCTTTTTTTATCCTGGACTTAAATTATCCTCGGAAGAGGATAGTTTGAGCGTGTTTTTTTTCCCTCTCTTTTACCTTTTCCTTCCCTTTTTTACCTCTCCCTACCCTCTCCCTAAAACAGCGTTTTTCCTTTCTGAATTCTTATTGTAATTTTCCCATTGCGGGACAAATAAAGGATATCTTAATCTTAATCTTATTTGGTTAAGACGACTATTTAAGTGGTGTATGATGGCATACATGTCTCTCTGTCATCCTCCCTTTCAACCTTCAAGCAGTATGTAACCTGTGCCACTAGAGACGATAATATTTTGGACTTGTTTTATGCCAATACCAAGGAGGCATATAAACCCCTCTCCCTCCCCCCTCTTGGAAGAGCAGACCACAACTTGGTATTTCTCGAGCCTGTGTACAAACCCCTGGTGCACAGGCAGCCAACTGTGACCAGAATGGTCAAGAAATGGTCATCGGAAGCTGAAGATTCTCTGCGGGACTGCTTCGCGACAACCAGGTGGGAACTCTTCAGCGAGGTTCATGGGGAGGACATTGATGCACTCACTGACACTATCACGGACTATATAAACTTCTGTGAGGAGAACACCGTACCCACCAGAACTCTGCGGTGTTTTTCCAACAACAAACCATGGATTAATCCTGACATAAAGACCCTGCTGAAGGAGAAGAAGAGAGCTTTTCGGTCGAGAAACAGAGAGGAGCTGAAGGCCGTGCAGATTCGGCTGAGAAGAAAGATCAGGGAGGGGAAGAAGATATACAGGATGAAATTGGAGGACCAGTTACAGGCCAGCAATGTCACTGGTGTCTGGAGGGGCCTGAAAACCATCTCAGGCCATGACAGCCCAAAGACAGTGATCGAGAAGGACAAGGACTGGGCAGATAGACTGAACCATTTTTTCAACCGTTTCGACCAGTCGTCTGTCCCTTCCCCCAACCACAAACTGCAACCTCTCTCACCGAGGACTTCTTCTCCTCCCCCTCCTCTTTCGACCAGCTCTCATCAACCCAGTAAAAAAACAGTTCTCTGCTAACGACTCTGCATCTGTATGGAATGGCCTGAAAGCAATCACTAACTATAGAATGCCACTCCCCCAAACAGTGAACAATAAGGGTCTTGCTAATGAACTAAACATGTTTTTCTGCCGATTTGAAAAGGACACCCCCATTTCCCACACGCACACACCTCTACCAGAAACCACTCTACCTACCCCCCCCCCCCACCCTCTTTTTCTCCACTACAGATCCACGAACAGGACGTGAGACGGCTCTTCAAGCAGCAAAAGATCAAGAAAGCTCCGGGGCCCGACAAAGTGTCCCCTCCTGCCTGAAAGTCTGCGCTGAGCAGCTGGCTCCGGTCTTCACACAAATCTTCAACAGATCCCTGGAGCTGTGTGAGGTCCCATCCTGCTTCAAACAGTCTACCATCATCCCAGTTCCCAAGAAATCGGCAACATTGGAACTGAACGACGATAGGCCTGTCGCCCTGACGTCTGTGGTCATGAAGTCCTATGAACGCCTTGTGCTGAACCACTTAAAGAACGTCACTGGACCCCTGCTGGACCCTCTCCAGTTTGCCTACCGGGCAAACAGGTCTGTGGAAGACGCAGTCAACATAGGTCTGCACTACATCCTCAAGCACCTCGACAGCACAGGGTCCCCACTGTGCTGCGCCCAATAATGTTATGTTAACCTTGTCTTCATAGAAGTAATTAACAGCATATATTAGTATGTAACTGAGATAACCTAGTTAGATGTGTAAATATGAAAATATATTAAAAAATGATTGAATAATCATTATGAATAATCATTTTAGTCAGCAATTAGCCCTGTTACACATGTCAGGATTTTCCTTACGATGTTAGCTGAAAGCATTGAGCCCTTTATGACGATTAGCTCCTAATTCTCCAAAACTTAACACAACCTGCTTGCCCGTTTTATCGCTGATGTTCTAGCAAAGAGTCAGACAATGATAGTCTCTGTTCTATTCGTCAAGGTTGTTTCAGAGCGAGCCTGTCAAGTTATTCTACACCAAACTCATCCAATCAAAGAACTAATTCGAAACACGTTGTGTGGGTAAATTTAATTTGTTTACCTTCATTCAACCAGCTTGTTGAGTCAGCTGAACACCAGTTGTCATTTACAATGAACAGCTTGCAAAATGCCAATTGTGGGCGTGTTGTGCATGATTTAGTAAGATTAGACAAAATAAGCAATAGGTGTAAAAGTGGTGGAAACCACCCTATTTAACCCCGGAGAAACCAAGAACTCTTTTCATCTTTGGAAAATGATGAATTATACATTAAATGACTGCGATATGTTCACAGAACACCAAAATATAACATCATCCCAGTTCCCAAGAAATCGGCAACATCGGAACTGAACGACTATAGCCCTGTCGCCCTGACGTCGGTGGTCATGAAGTCCTTTGAACGCCTTGTGCTGAACCACCTAAAGAACGTCACTGGGCCCCTGCTGGACCCTCTCCAGTTTGCCTACCGGGCAAACAGGTCTGTGGAAGACGCAGTCAACATAGGTCTGCACTACATCCTCAAGCACCTCGACAGCACAGGGACCTACGCAAGGATTCTGTTTGTGGATTTCAGCTCTGCGTTCAACACCATCATCCCGGAACTCCTCACCCCCAAACTACTCCACCTCGGTGTGTCCCCTACGATCTGCCAGTGGATCCTCAGCTTCCTGACGGGACGGACACAACAGGTGAGACTCGGAGCAACAACATCATCAATACGCACCACCAGCACTGGAGCCCCACAGGGATGTGTCCTCTCGCCACTGCTCTTCTCTCTCTACACAAACGATTGCACCTCAACAGATCCAGCTGTCAAACTCATAAAGTTCGCAGACGACACCACGGTCATCGGTCTCATCAAAGACGGCGACGAGTCTGCGTACCGCCAACAAGTGGAGCAGCTGGAGCTCTGGTTCAGCCGACACAACCTCGGGCTGAACACGCTCAAGTCTGTAGAGATGATCGTGGACTTCAGGAAACATTCTTCTCCACAGTTGCCCCTCACACTATCCAACTGCCCTGTGTCAACCGTCAAGACCTTCAAGTTCCTGGGATTCACAGTCTCCCAGGACATGAAGTGGGAAGTCAACACCATCTCCATCCTGAAAAGGGCCCGGCAGCGGATGTACTTCCTGAGGCTGCTGAGGAAGCATGGCCTGCCACAGGAGGTGCTACGACAGTTCTACACGGCACTCATCGAATAAATCCTGTGTTCTTCCATCACGGTTTGGTTTGGGGCCGCCACAAAAAAGGACAAAATCCGACTTCAACGGACAGTTAGGACGGCAGAAAAAATCGTTGGCACCGCCCTACCCACTCTTGAGGACTTGCAACCAACCTCGATCAACGCACGCAGGTACACACGGGTGCCATGACGAGCAATAGGCTGACGCTGATGCATGCATCACACTTAGGCAGCCTGTTAACAATCGTAGCTCACGCGTACCGTTTTTAAATGCTTCTCTCGGCCCTCCAGATGCCCGTCCCCTCGGTGAATTGTACAAAACAAACTCTGAATAAGAATAATGATAATGATATAAGATATAGCACAACAACTCTGATCAAAAGCTGCAACTGCAGACTACTGAGTGCTAACAACTTCCAGTGACAAAGCCACACGTCACCGTAGGTTAAAGATGACCTGCTTTATTTTATCTTCGTTTTTAAATACTTTTTGTGAAAGTAAGACTGATAGAATGATTAGGGTAGTGTGCATTAACACAAAATATATACTACTGGAACTAACATGCACAGAGACACAATTGTTTGTTTGTTTGTTTTTCCCTCGACACCCTTCGGATCGACTTGGGACCAGTCCTTGATCTACTGGTCGATCGCGATCGACGTAATGGGCACCCCTGATTTAGAGTTTTCAATCAGCCTGCCATGCGTGATTTTGGAATGTGGGAGGTAACCGGAGTACCCGGAGAAAACCCCCGCAGGCCCGGGCTGAACATGCAAACACAGGGAGGCCAGAGCTGGAATTGAACCGCTGCACTGTGAGGTCGACGCGCTAACCACTGATCCACCGCGCGTTTGAACCAAATCTACCTATTGTTATTAAAATGTAAATCCTATTAACATTTATCTTCAAGGGTGATCTTAGAACAATAAATGGACTGATATGGGTATGTCACTGCCAAAAATGTTTTCTTTCTTTGCTTTTCAGCTTTGAAAAAGCATTCTCTTGGAATGTGTGTGAAATGCAATTTCAAGATGCAATTTTGATGTCCCACTTAATTGTAGTGGATATCTGTTTTCTTGTTCATCCACCAATTTATTTCCAGACTTTCTATTCAGAGTCAAAAGCAAAGTGGGAAACTGCAGCCTATCCCAGATGGTTAGCGTCGGAGGAACTGATCACCAGTCAATCACACGGTTGACACAGAAACAGACAACCATTCCCACTCATACTGGCTCTTACAGGCAATTTGGTTTTATGGAACTGTGTGAGGAATTCAACAAGATGATCTGAGAATCAAATTAAAAACCTTTATAGCCCTATTGTCATATTAAATGGGGCGTGGTTTATCACTGCAGTGGAGACTGCCCAAAAAATAATAATAATTTCACCCTTTCAGGGACAGTGGTTACTGCAGTGGACAGTTTATCATGTTATCATATGTCCTTGGGTGTCTTGAAAGGCTCTTATAAATAAAATGTATTATTATAAAATATTATTATTATTATCAGGTTACAGGGTGCATGAAAGTCTTCATTTAATTTAATCTAGTTGATCATTTTTATTTCAGATGACCACATCAATGGTGTTTGATTTGCATATGTTGGCACCTCACAACTGAAAAAAAAATCACCAAGGTGAGTCTGAACTGATGAGTGCTGTTCTCTTTGCTGTACAACAAGACAGATCATGCAGAGACATTATTACGTACGCCACTAAAGAAGCTTACCTTCCAAGCCATTAGCTGTATTCCAGGCATCTTTCCCACAGAGCTTTCAGTTTGCAGCAGCCACCTCACCTCGCAATCTGGGCTACTTTCCCAACTAACTGTCCACATAAGCTCTTTAGAGACGACATTAGTGCAAATAAGAGTGACCATTTGTGAAAACAAAATGCATATCAGGGAGTTAATCAACCTGCTTCATTTACCGATGGTCCATCAGTCACCGTGGCTTAATGTGTAAGAAGATAAACAGAAAAAAAAAGACACAATGCACCTTTAATCTGTTCCAGCCAGACTGAAACCCAACACTTGCCAATAACACAAATTGCAGCACGATTTTCATCAAAAGTGGAAGACATCTATTGTGGTAAGCTACTTTATAGTGGCTGTCAATTGAACTGAAAACACACAAGGCTTTTGCATGTACAGTAGGTGTGAATGGCTGTTTGCTTGACCGGTCCAAAGTGTACCCCATCTCTTACCCAGTCAGCTAAGATACGATACAGCTCACCTGTGACCCTTACAAGTGCTATAGAACATTGATAGATGGGTATATCTATTTTTATATATGTGCCAAAATATATTTCTCAGCAGTTTAGGGGATGAATCAATTTTCCTCCACATTTATTCAGAATTGGGGTCATTTCGTTGGTTGTGTAATGATGAATCAATTGAATCTTTACACCGTCTTTATAACCCTACTAAAACAGGTTACAGCTATGGCCAATTTAGCAGACATTTGCTCATAAACTTAAGTGCCGAACAAAATGCAAGGTCATGAGATCAAAGTTACGACAAATTATACCCATGGGAACATGAATGTGGCTTTAGTGGCAATCCGCACAAACCCAACAGGCTGATGAAGCATGCACTAAATATATCCTTAAAAGCCATTTTAGAAGATGTTGTAATTCATAGCGCAACATGCCACATTTAAGTAACCATGAGGAAAAACTAAATCTAGATTATTAGAACATGAGGTTTATATATATATATATATATATATATATATATATATAAGCGTGAAGGATCTTGCCCAAGGACCCACACTAGATGGTGTTATGTGCTCATTTTTGCCCCAAGCGGGATTCGAATATATATATATATATATATAATCTCTCTCTCTCTCTCTCTCGTCCCAAAAACGCACGTTATTTGGAACTGTGCATCCCATGGGAAAATTATGCGTCTCGGATGCGGGACGCAGAGGTAACGAGATGGCTGTATACAGTACAAGGGGCGTGCAGTCAGCGTAGGTAAGTGAGGCAGTGGCACCCCTTGCTGGCTATTCTCCGCTTGTGAAAAGTTAAAAATAGAAACAAAAACTTCTATTAACATTAAAGGATGTATTATTTTAGTTCTATGGTGCGTACTTTACTTTTATTTTATTTTCAGTCCAATAATTATCAGACCCCAAAAAGCAGGCAGGAGTAGTGATGGGTCCAGCAACACCGATGCATGCGTCGAGCTCACAGAGCAATCCATGTGTCAGTGGGTGTGCTGATTTGTGACGATCACGTGACCAACACATTACTGCGTCGACTCTGTCCAGGCTGCGTCGGCGCAGCAAAAGCCCGCCACACAGTGTTTATAAAGAAGTGCATCCAGCGACACGATGCCGGCTGCCGAAACAAGCCAGACCTCACCCTCGCTCGCTTGTCGAAGTTCGTGCCTGTTATGGAGCAGAAACGCAAATTGTCCACCGTGTGGGACCATTTTGATCTCCTTTTGGAGAATAAGGTATTTATTCAAATCTCCTTGTCTCACCAAGTGCCTCTCAGATTATTGACATGTGTTCTGCCATTCTAATTCTAATTCATTTCAAGGTTTATTTAAGGTGAAATGTCAAATTTGCCAGGTCGAATTATCATATGCCAACAAAAGCACCTCCACCATGCTGAGTCATTATGGGGCCAAGCATGAGAATGGAAGTTGATGAAGTTCCCGATACATCCAGAATAACGCCAGGTATACAGCCATTCTCTTATCTTTTCACTGTTGCTATGTTGAGAATTAATTGGCAATCAATAATTATTATTGGTTCACTCTCCACTTCATGTTTGACAATCAAGCTTCCAGGAAGCAGTTGCTCGATCAGTCACTGCTGAACTTCATTGTCAAGGACTCCCAGCCCCTCAGCATTATGGAGAGTGAAGGGTTCAAGGAACTGATTCAGGTCCTTGAACCCTCATGTTTTGCCAACAAGAAAGGTCTGTGTGAAAGTTCCATAAAGTAGTAGATGAATTGCCGATAATGTATTTGCTTTTGCCTTAACTTTCAGACCCCCAAGAAAATGGTGGCCGACAATTACAAGGAGGAACGGGAAAAAGTGAAAATGGAAATACAGCAAGCTGTGGCAGTGAGTGCAACAACTTACATGTGGACCTCAGTGAACATGGAGGCCTGCTTGGCACTCACCTGTCACTACATGAATGCAAATATGCAGTTGTGTTCATCAGTGTTGGGAGTACAATATTTTCCACAGAATCACACTGCTGACAATTTGGCCCAGGTCAAAAGGGGACCTGGGCCAAATTTTGACTTTCTTTTGGTCAAAATTTTGACCATGATGGAATACTGGGCTATAACCAACAAAGTGTCTTTTGACTGACGCAGCACCAAACATGATCGCATCAACTAGACACCTCCAAATACGCCACTCAATTTGAATTGCACACAGTCTGAATTTATTAGTTAGAAAATCATGCGATCAGGTCCCTGCACTTACAGACATAAGGAACAAAGCTCGGCATATTGTCACATTTTTCCGTTCAAGCACTATAGCCAAGGAGAAGCTTGTTCAAGTGCAGCAACAGATGGGACGTTCAACCCTGAAACTCAATGAGGTGCCAACACGCTGGAACAGTACCTATGAAATGCTGTCAAGGCTCTATGATGAGAGGGAACCAGTGTGGGTATCTCTGGCCTCCTTGAAGACAGATTTGGCTCCACTGAAGGCTGATGAGTTCACCATCATAAGAGAAACATTACTAGTGCTTTCTCCATTCCATCAAGCTACAGTAGAGTTGTCTGAAGAGAGGCGAGTGTCTGGTTCAAAGGTCATCCCGATGATAAAAATGCTTTATAATGCACTTGAGCGCCACGATTCAACCTTGCACACACAACCAGTCATACAACTCCACGAACACCTCAAGCGTCGAGTCACAGACACTCCTTCCAGTTTGGAGTCTATGAGTGCGTTAACATTAGCAACACTTCTAGACCCAAGATTCAAATCATTTGGATTCCGCTGTTCCTCCAGGTGCAAGGAGGCCATATCCAGACTGCGGTCTGAGTGCGTGCGTGTCATCGGGCGCACAATCGAGGCCCAGCCCTGACCATCATCGCAGCCCTCTGCAACGACATCTGGCATGTTACTCATCAGTATTAAATAATTTGTTATTGGAAACTGCTCTAAATGCCAATTTGTTGGGTTTTGTTTTTTAGATGACCTATGGCAGCATCTGGATGATGAGGTGGGGAGACTGGGGAGAGGTGCAACAGTAGATGCAATATCTGAGGTCCAGGGAAACCTGACACAGGGGAATATTGCACGTGATCAATGCATTTAAGTTGTATTGGAAGGACCAACACACTTCTTTACCAAACCTCTTCCACCTCGCAAAGGAGTTCCTTTGTACACCACGCTCATCTGTCCCTTGTGAGCATGTGTTCTCCACAGCAGGGGAAATTGCATGTAAAAAATGCAACAGACTGAAATTTAAAACACTGGAGCATCTTATTTTTCTAAGTAAAAATTTATGAAGACTGAGCCCACAAGCATCATCATTCACCTGATTATCACATTATTGAAACACATTGAATGATACGATGATATGATAGCATGGATGTGAATGATATTGTATACACTTCCTCATCAAATCAGTCAGTTCAGTCTGTCAAGTGGGTTAGCTAAAGGGATTTTGAAAGTCCAGCAGGTGGTAGTGGTCAGCGACACAGTATCAACACGGTGTGTCATTGTGTTGACGCGCCTCATGGACCCATCACTAGGCAGCAGCGAGGAGCAAAATATATTAATGAAACACATGGAAAAAAAAATCCTGAATAAAGAGCAACAATAAGAACCCAAAGTAACAAAAAAACAAAAAAACATGGCAAGCAATACAAACAAAACTCCATGGCAGGCTCGCACAAGCAGTAACCAACAGAAGCAGTGACAGCAACAATAACCCGACACTGAGTGGTCGGGCCGAGAGTCCTTTCAACAGAGAACCTACTAATGACATGATGACCAACAGGTGTGCCGCCGTAGGCGGAGCCTGACAGAGCCACCTGTTGGTCCCAAACCCATCAACCGTGAGAGATTTCACCATTAAAATCGCTGAATGTGTATTTCCTGTTAAAATGCATGGGCAAGAAGTCAAATGAAGCATTCAAGACAGAGCCACTGACTCGGGCAGTTGGCGGTGCACTTACACAAGAGCTGTTTGTGTCTCTATCGTCAATGTGTTTATCACATATGCACTGCACATGCCGGCATTCAACAGTCTGTCGACCATTTTTCATAACAGTGTCTGACATATATTGTCATTCTTATGGCCAGAAAAGTGACTCAAAGAGCAATTTAGAGTCATTTGTTTTTGGTAAGAGTTATACAGTAATGATCATATCAGCATACATGCAAGGGGCGTTAGACATAGGCACTAAATTGGAACGTATACATACTGCAGTTTTAGCTTGGCTTTTGAATAACTTCTTCTCCCCGGGCATGTGTGGGTTTTCTCCGGGTACTCCAGTTTCCTCCCACATTCCAAAAACATGGATGGCTGGCTGATTGAACACACTAAATTGTCCCAAGGGTTGAGTGTGAGTGCAGATAGTTGTTCGGCTCCAGCAACCCCCGCGACCCTTGTGAGGATAAGTGGATCGGAAAATGGATGGATGGATGAAAAGTGCAATATAGATACAGTTTGATTGACAGTTTGATCACCTGGGAGCCATAATATAAAGGGAACCATGTTGGAGGATCTGTTTGCTTGAATAGCTTTGTCTGCTATATCAAGAAATGGGATCATTATGAAGAAATGGGATCATTATTAATGGTGAAAAAAAGTCCTGTCAATTGGATTCTAAAAATGCCCTATCAGCAGAGGAATATGACTGTCAGTGCCCGTATAATTAAACTATGTTAGAAAAGTCAGCTGAATGTCATTGCATATCTCCTAAGAGGAAGCAGGATGGAAAAATGCATCTTATGAATGCACACAGCAATCATCGTGATTTGGCTTGCAGGCAGACGTGCCACTCATCTCAATACATTTCAATTTCATTTAAATACATTTAAATACTTTAATCTTACCCTGCAGGTGATTTGCATGACCGCTACAGAGGAAACAGCTTGAGAGGACAAAGAGGAGGGAGTCGGGGCTCCAGGTGCCTGCGCTTTGGACTTGATTGACAGCTTTGTGTTATTTTGTAATGACAACCAAGTTAGAATACATAACATTGATTTGGTTGGCAATTATGGCCTAAGGCTCGTTACACATCGGCCAAGATGTGTAATTTAAAAGACAAATGTTGGAACTTAAATAAAGCTAGTTTATTTTTTTTCCACATTGGATTTCTAGGTATTTGGACACCAGTGAATGACTGTAGAAACACGGACAAAGGTAGTTTTGCTTTCAATGTTACTTGCTTGACGCTTGCTGGAGTAATCTACAGTAAAAAAAAAAAAAAAAAAAGACCTCATAATTTTGGAGTACCACCTCAGAGCAAAACTCCCTCCTCAAGTCACCCCTCCTGAATCATTGCAAATCACCTCTGATGGCATGTGGTGCACGTGGCCAGAACTCAACTTGTGAGAAATACGTTTTGAGGGCTGTTTCTATGAGAAGGCTATCAAATTCCAGGCAAGCTGAGTCACTTTTGATCATTCTCCACAAGGAAATACATTACGAGTTTCGTAGAAACTGTGTGTGTGTGTGTGTGTGTGTGTGTGTGTATATATATATATATAATGGATATATAATACATATATCCATTTTCTGATCCACCCATCCTCACAAGGGTCGCGGGGGGTGCTGGAGCTTATATCAGCTGTCTTCTGAACCGGTTGCCAGCCAATCACAGGGCACACAGAGACAAACAATCATCCACACTCACACTCATACCTAGGGACAATTTGAAGTGTGTGTGTGTGTATACATAAACATATATATAGATCGATATCTCAGTGGCGGATGCTGGTCTGTCAAGGAGGGGAAGCTCAATTTCGGCCGACATCATAAAATGTGCCCTTTTATTTATACGTGGATTCTATTCCCCGTTCCTTTTCAAGAAAATTATCTGTGACCCTGTCATACCAACGAGGCGTCTTTTCCGGGGACTTAACTTGTGTCCTACAACTACAGCAACTGCAAAAAAACCCACCAGAAATAAAAGATTAATTTGTCGCTAGTCGTTTTCAACAAAGAGTGCGTCGCTCAGATGATGAGAAGTCTCCAGTTCAACTGAGATCAGAATGAGAATTGAACAATGCTCCCCTGGATGCCTGCACCAAAAGATCAGTGATTGGCTCATTTCTCTGTCAATCAAAACTAAATTCAGCCTCAGACAGATCATCCAATCATCATGCAGAAAAGCTCAGCGTCTGGGCCAGCCGATACACGGCCACTGTCCGTAGACTCCCAAAGACGCTGAACGTCCGGTGGGTGGGACAAAACCAACATTTATCCAATGACTCGTCTCGTTTTAATGCATTGGGACTACCCTCGAGACGCCCAGCGTCCGCGCTGTAGACACTCAGCATCCACACAATTTAAAGCACAGTGAAGCTGCGGGAATAAATGAGAAGAGAGTGAGTGGCGTTGTAACCAGTAATAAGAAGCTGATTCGGAAAAAAAGTTGAGCGCGTTGTTGTGCGTATTTAGTCAATGACATGTACATACAATTGTATGTGCACACCTATATTTGATCACTTATTTTTTTACATTTTCGGGGAAGCTGAGCTTCCCTTGCAGTCTTCGAGCAATCGCCTCTGATATATATTGCTTGTGTACGTCATCTCTGATCGGCACCGTCAAACAAGCAATATAAATCATAGTGGTGAGGAACAGTAGATTTTTCAGATGACACAGTGCATTCGCTTGTGTGGAAACACTTTGGAGGTTGTTTTGACAATCCGTTGACACATCTCGATCAGTATCACGAACAGCAAATAAACCTAAATAAATCAACAGCGGTGTATTTTGTGAGAGGGAAGTAAGACTGGGACAGACCAAAAAGGTGTTTCAGCCTTATTTATTCAAAAATTTTATCATAAATCTTCCCGCACTCAAAGAATTATTAATTACCGTATTTTCACGACTATAAGGCGCTATTAAAAGTCTAAAATTTTCTCCAAAATGGACAGTACGCCTTATAATGCGATGCGTCTTTTCTATGAGCCGAGTTCCAAAATCTGGCTGAGACCCGACATGCTGTTTATATAGAGAAAAGGCGGAAGTGAGGTCGGCCAATCAGTGAAGTGCGGGGAATCGGTCGGCCAATCAGTGAAGTGCGTCCGCGCACTTATATTTACATATCTCTCTCTCCATAATTTACATATATGAAGAGAGGTGGACGTGAGGGAGGACAGGCACGCAGGGGGTGGGTCCGGCAATGAGTGAAGGGTGGGCGTGTAAGGCACGCCTCTAGCAGGTACCAGCCAGAGAATTTAATATCAACGAATCCATGGTTCGCAAATGGAGGAAGCAGGAGAACGAGCTTCGCCAAGTCAAAAAGACCAAGCGCAGTTTCCGTGGAAATAAGGCGAGGTGGCCAGAGTTGGAAGACCAACTGGAGCGGTGGATTCTTGATCAAAGAGCAGCCGGCAGAAGCGTCTCCACGGTCACCATTAAAGGGCGAAAACGTTAGCCGAAGAATTGAAAATTGAACATTTTCAAGGAGGTCCGTCTTGGTGCTTTCGCTTTATGAAACGGCGCCATCTATCTATGAGAGTGAAGACGACCGTGGCTCAGCAACTTCCAGTGGACTACAAAGAAAAGCTGGCCGTTTTCCGCACCTACTGCAGTAAAAAGATTGTCGACAAACGCATCCAGCCTAACCACATTACCAACATGGACGAGGTCCCGCTGACTTTCGACATCCCGGTGAACCACACTGTGGAGAAGAAGGGGACCAGCACGGTTGCGATACGCACAACGGGGCACGAGAAGTCAGCTTTCACTGTCGTTCTTGCTTGTCATGCTAACGGAAAGAAACTGCCACCTATGGTGATTTTCAAGCGAAAGACGCTGCCGAAAGAAAAGTTTCCAGCTGGCGTCATCGTGAAAGCAAACCAAAAGGGCTGGATGGACGAGGAGAAAATGAGAGAGTGGCTAAGTGAGGTGTATGTTAAGAGACCGGATGGCTTTTTCCATGCCTCGCCGTCACTCTTGATTTGCGACTCCATGCGTGCCCATCTCACACCAGCGGTGAAAGACAAAGTCAAGCAAATGAACTCCGAGCTTGCCGTCATTCCCGGAGGCTTGACGAAAGAACTCCAAACGCTGGACATCGGCATCAACCGGGCGTTCAAGGTGAAGTTGCGAGCGGCATGGGAAAAATGGATGATCGATGGCGAACACAGCTTCACGAAGAGTGGGAGGCAGCGCCGGGCTAGTTACGCCAAGATCTGTGAATGGATTGTAGCTGCTTGGACGAACGTTGCTCCTAGTACAGTTGTTCGCAAAGCCGGCATCATTTCCGTGGAGCCACATGACGACGAGAGTGACTCTGACAACGAGGGGGAACCCGGCGGTTTGAATGGATTACCGATACTTGCACAATTGTTTAATTCGGACACAGAAGATGACGACTTTGATGGCTTTCTGAGTGATGCTTGAGCAAAAAACGTGAGTACCTTGTAAATAAAATACACCCGAACTCAGTCCTGCTTTTGTTGCCTTTTTAAAAACGTGTTTTAGCTTCGAGCTTCAGTGTGTGCTTCAAGCTAACGTGTTAGCGAACGTGTTAGCATGCATGCATGCCGTATGTTTAAGCGTATGTTTTACCACTTTAAAACTGCGCCTATTCATGCGGTGCGTCCTGTATATGTGTAAAATACAGAAATGTCACCCATTAATGAGACTGCGGCCATTGGTACGGTGCGCCGAATAGTCGTGAAAATACGGTAGTCCGTACACGCGTTTTGCGCGTGGTAGTGGTTACGCAGGGTGAGCAAATTAGGCTCTGTTCCATCCACTTGTTCTTTATACTAATACAATATACTAATAAAAATCACAGCAGCAGTTTAATTTAACCCTTTCATGCACCCTGTAGCCTGATAAGATAATAAGCTTTTCACTGTAGTAACCGCTGTCCCTGAAAGGGTTAATGTGAGAACCTGTTAAATACTTGCATATATCTTTGCTCCACAAGAGGTTGGATATTGTTCAGACATATGAAACATTTTATCAAAAGGGTTTGTCTACATTGAATTTTTTATGGCATAAAAACAACCATCTTTTTCTGATAATAAGGTAAGTTAATTGAACAAGAACTAGCTTCTGTTACACTTCTTTTATGCTAGAATATTAAAAGAAATACTGCATCCTGTTCTGACATCAATGGAATTTTTTTCCCATTTTGGAATCAGGAAAGCTGAGTTGGTTTTGTTTACCTTAGCGGTTTTCACCAGAGCTGGAACATGTCAGCAACTTAAGTAGCTACAATTTGAAGTGATTCTCAGCTCCCTTTTGTGTAAAAACAAGCAACAAAACAAACTGGCAGACTAGCTGGCAACATTACTCACCCTTTCCATGCCACTAGAGTTAGCTGTAAGGATACAGTTTGTCTGTCTGTTGATGATGGTCCAGGCATGGCTTGCAGGTTTCTCCTCTTAATAAAAGATGAACATCGGGCCAGTTTGTAACATATTCCTACCACTCGGTAAATCCCATAAGGATCGGAAAGTAGCTTTCCATCTGGAAATGTTTTTTTTTAAAGTAATTTCCGCAATAATTTAGGCTCTTTCCTTTAGGCTTGGTTGACAATTAAATTACTGTTCTTTCTGCGCGCATCCTGGTGATGCCATCTTTGTTTCCAAACTGAAAATAGGTCTATAGTGCAGGGGTGGCCAACCCGCCTGTCGCGAACCGCATGCAGCTCTTTGGTTGCTTCAATGCGGCTCCCGGACTTTCACATGACAAGCGTCGAAAACGCCTCGGTGGTGGCGCTGCCATTTAAACGAGGACGCTAAGTAGAGCAGAACATACGATGTCAGCCTATCATCAATCCCGTTACATGATTGACATACAGGGCAACCAGTCAGATGACAACTGAATTTTGACCTTTATGTCACTGCTCATGCGCAAACAACAGCGTTAAGCACTGAGCTAGTCAGCGAATCACCTCTGATTTTAAGGCAGGGGTGCCAATACATCGATTGTGATGAACCGGGAGCCAGCGGACTGGTTCCAAGTCGACTGCGAGGGTTGGGAGGAGGTAATGAGGGGGAAAAAAAGATCTGTGTGTTTGTGTATGTTTGGTTTTGTTCGTGTGTGTGTGTGTGTGTGTGTGTGTGTGTGTGTGTGTGTGTGTGTGTGTGTGTGTGTGTGTGTGTGTGTGTGTGTGTGTGTGTGTGTGTGTGTGTGTGTGCGCGATTTGGTCGATCGGGGTAGGTTGGTCTCTTTAAAAGTCGATGTTCGGTCAAAAAAAATTGGCCATCCATTCATCCATTATCTAAACCGCTTTATCCTCACGAGGGTGCCAAGCGTGCAAGAGCCTGTCCCAGCTGACTTCAGGCAGTAGGCGGGATACACCCTGAATTGGTTGCCAACAAATTGCCGCAATTTAAAACATTTTTCTTTTATGACATCAATTTCAGACAGATCATCGAAAACAGTACTAGGCAACATTGTATGTTCTTTCATTTTTATGACAACAATAAAAATAGAGTCAGATGCACCAAGAGGAGAGAACAAATCCTCCTCAATTCGAAATACAACCGATAGTCATAACATTTGTGGTCGAATCAAATGCGACACAAATAATACTTTATTTTCATTCAGTTCTACAGTTTTTCACCCAAGAGGTAGTGGCAACACATTTGACATGACCCCCTCTATGACCCGTCACCTGACAGCGGTGGAGGGGTTTGTGTGTCCCAGTAATTCTCGGAGCTAAGCTTTATGCCCTTGTCTGGGGCACCCATGGCAAACAGGTCCCAGGTGAAGGACAAGACAAAGCACGGCTCAAAACACCCCTAATGATGAATGAGAAATATGTACCTCAGTTTCCCTCACCATCAGTCACCGGGGCCCTCCCTCTGGAGCCAGGCCTGGAGTGGGGTTCATTGGCAAACACCTGGTGGCTGGGCCTTCACCCATGAGGCCCGACTGGGCTTGGCCCCGAGGATGCAACGTGGAGTAGGCAACCCCTTCTCATGGCCTCACCACCCATCGGAGGGGCCAAAGGGGTTGGGTACAATGTGAGCTGGGCGGCAGCCAAAGGCGGGGACCCTGGTGGTCAGATCCTCGGCTGCAGAAGCTAGCTCTTGGGACATGGAATGTCACCACTCTGGCAGGGAATGAGCCTGAGCTGGTGTGTGAGGCAGAGAAGTTCCAACTGGATATAGTCGGACTTGCCTCCACTCACAGCCTGGGCACATGTTCCAGTTCTTTTAAGAAGGGTTGGACTCTCTTCCACTCCAGAGTTGTCCTCGGTGAGAGGCGTAGAGCAGGTGTGGGCATACTCATTGCCCCCTTGCTCAGTGCCCCGTACATTGGGGTTCACACCGGTAGATGAGAGTGTTGCCACCCTCCGCCTTCGGGTGGCGGCACGGGTCCTGACTGTTGTTTGTGCCAATGCACCCAACAGCAGCTCAGCGTACCCAGCCTTTTTGGAGACCTTGGAGGGTGTTCTGGAAAGCACTCCTGCTGGGGACTCCCTTGTTCTGTCTTCAATGCTCATGTGAGTAATGACAGTGAGACCTAGAAGGGCATGATTGGGAGGAACGGCCCCCTCGGTCAGAATTCAAGTGACTTTCAAACAGCCATTGCTGCATACAAAGTGCTGTACATGGAGGGATTAAGATATATTCAACAATAAAGCAATAATCAGTAACAAAAGATGGTAATAGGCACCAAACGGGAAAACAAACAGTAAAACTAAGACCAAATGTACTGACATCTGATCGTTCTGTTGGAAGTACGCTTGAGGAAATGCCAAAATAAATTCTGTTGGGGGGCTACAGAATTTATTTTGTGATTTTCTGTTTTAATGGATGACTGTATTTTCAATGTTTCGTTAATTTACATTTTTTGGAGGCGGCCATGAACGCCTCTCGAGTCGAATGGAAAAAGAAAAGACACGGAGACGGACAAAGACGTACCTGTAGCTCTATCTAGTGGATGCATTGTAGATTGTTTTTTTTTTTTCCCAAGATGGCTTTTTTGTTCTTTTTTGCTGTTTTTGTCTTTTAATTTGTCACATGTTTGTTGTTTCATTGTGTGGACCTGATATGTACTGTTTTCAGCGCTTTTTGGCAACGGCAATCGTCAAAGGAGCAGTATAGGTGCTTGATGGTTGCGCCTTCTCGGCAGCACGCCTGTACCAGCACAGATTTTGATTGGGAGGAATGTCGGCGCCATTGACTGTCGGTGCTGGACAGACCTGGGGCGCTTGTGTTTTTTGCGCCAGTAATGGGCAGCATTTTTCACAACCCCGATTTGTTCAGTGGCTATGTCAGCGCTGTTGGACAGTTGGCGTTGGTGCGGTTGGATGGATGGCCGCTGAAGTTGAGGATGAGGAGAGAGGAGCGTTGGCGAAGAGCGCCGATGCGTATTTGGAACCGTGAGTCGCCGCTTGGAATTGAAATGGATTTCCATGGGACAGGAGAAGTGAACCAATCTCTTTTTTCGTCAATGGATGCTACAGCTTCTTGTTGACTTTGAAACTTAGCTTGTAGCCGACGTGTGCACATTTTGAGCATGACGTCTCTGATCCGCTGGTTAAAGGACACTTTGATTCTCTCCTCTTTCATTTCAAACTGCTTCAAACAACAAAGTGTGTGACGGAAAAGTGGTTAGGACTGCACGACTGTCCGTGTTTTATGTTATGTGTTGTGTTTATTATTTTACTTTATGTTAACTGTTTTGTAAAGAGCTTTGTTACAGCTGCCGCTGTTGTGAAAGCGCTATATAAATCAGCATGTATTGTATTGTGCCTTATAGTCCAGTGCGTGCAATATGTGAAATAAATAAATAAACATAGGCCATTCATTTAAGGTGTGCCTCATAATACAGTGTGCCTTTTCGTGAGGAAAATATGGTAAATTAGTCAATGCTGACTTAAAGCAAAGAATTCACTTCAACACACAGTTTTAGCTGGCTGCACTAGCTGTGTTGATTTATCTGTGATTGTTATAATACGGTGGTGTAAGGGGAGGGTGGTGTTTCAGAAAATTTCCATGTGCCACAAACATACAAATTAAAATTCAGTTATTTCACACACTGGGATTCGCAAGCAGCTGGCCACCGCGCAAGAGGAGATGGCCAAGCGCCAGCAGGAACGTGTTGGCAAGATCCAGCCCATTGGTGGTCATTGTAACGGTTGGCGTAGCAGTAGGTGGGGAGGGGCGGAGTGTGTGTATGTTTTTATGTACCTGTGTGCACGTGTGGTGGTGGTGCTTGTGTTGTTGGGGTGGGTAGGGCAGGTTTGGCAGTGGTCACGGGCTTACACACTGCATGACATAGATATGTCCCCAAAATGACACAATTATTTTAACATGGCAAGAATTATGCTGTGAAAATGTGTCCATCATGGCAATGGTGTAAATCCAAAGAATTGGCAAAAACAAAACAAAACAAAACAAAACAACAAAAAAATCACACCAAAAAAAAAAACAACAATTTTGGATTATGTACTAATTTGGTAAAAGCTAAGACTGAAAGACGCTTCGAATTACGATAGGTAAGCGGGTAAGGGGAGATTGGTTTTAAGAGGATTTTCTTGTGCCTTTCTCAATCAAAAAGAAGATTTAAAAATATGAGGAACTTAATTAAAAAAACTAGATGGCAGGTACTACCGGTATTTTACTTAGCCAAGGGTAAACTGAATGTTTTTATTTTGATTGTTTTAAGATAAGATAAGATAAGATATCTTTTATTCGTCCCACACTGGGGAAATTTACAGCCTCCAGCAGCAAGAATGTAGAAAGAAGAAAGGAGAAAGAGAAAAAAACCCCAACATCTTTCAATTAAATACAATATGAACACAATGGATAAATCTCAGTACTATTTACAATTTTCTACTTTTCTACTTTCTACTTTAATTATTATTATTATTATGATTGTTATTTTTTATTCATCAGCCTGACAGCAGTCGGTAGGAACGAGCGTCGGTATCTCTCCTTCTTGCAGCGCGGGTGTAACAGTCTCTGGCTGAAGGAGCTACCAAGTGCTGTCAGGGCGGGCTGGAGGGGGTGGGAGGGACTGGCCATCATAGCTTTTAGCTTAGTTAGCATCCTTCTGTTGCCCACCTCCTCCAGAGTGTCAAGGGAGCAACCCAGGACAGAACTGGCCTTCCTAACCAGTCGCTCCAGTCTCTTTCTGTCCCAGGCTGAGATGCTGCCTGACCAGCAGACAATGCCATAATGGCATTATAGAACGTCTTAAGGAGTGACTCCTGAACCCCAAAAGACCTCAGTTTCCTGAGTAGGAAGAGTCGGCTCTGTCCTTTCCTAATCAGGGTGTCTGTGTTTGTAGACCAGTCCAGTTTGTCGTTCAGAAGAACACCAAGGTACTTGTAGGACGTCACCCTCTCTATGTCCATACCCTGGATGTTCATCGGTGCTGGTGAGGACTTTTTCCTGCAGAAATCCACAACCAACTCCTTAGTTTTCATTGCATTGATGGTTTTATTCAATGATAGGAATAGATGGTTGCCCCGGTGGTCGACTGGTTCGCACGTTGGCTTCACAGTGCAGAGGTGCAGGGCTTGATTCAGGCTCCGGCATTCCTGTGTGGAGTTTGCATGTTGTCTCCGTGCCTGCGTGGGTTTTCACCGGGTACTCCGGTTTCCTCCCACATTCCAATAACCTGCATGGCAAGTTAACGGAACACTCAAAATTGTCCTTACGTGAGTGTGAGCGTGGATGGTTGTTCATCTATATGTGCCCTGCGATTGGCTGGCAACCATTTCGGGGCATACCCCACCTACTGCCCCAAGAAAGCTGGAACAGGCCCCAGCATGCCTGTTGTAGTTTTGGAAATGGAAAGTCAAATAAAATATGAGAGGCAATCAATTTACAGTACCTGATGATACAACCATCCATGTGCACCTGTCCGTGTCTTAAACAATATTTAAGCCCTCGCAATTTTTGTTCAGATGTTTCCAATTCCTTCTTTTTAACTTACCGTATTTTCCGCACTAAAAGGTGCACTGGATCATGAGGCGCACCTTCAATGAATGGCTATTTTGTAAAAAAAAAATTCATACATTGGACGCATCGCATTATAAGTTGCAATCTACAATGCAACCGCGAGATGGTGCTTCGCTCCTTCCATTCAACTCGAGAGGCATTCATGAAAAACGTAAATTAACTATTACTGTACTTATATGAAACTACGAAAACTGAAATTCACAACATTTTCAATTGGAAATCACAAAATAAATTCTATATCCCCTATAGAATTTATTTTGTAATTTCCTCACTTGATTTTCTTCGTAGTTTCATTGAAGTAATCTTTAATTTACGTTTTTCAGAGGCGGCCATGAACGCCTCTCGAGTGGAACGAAAGAAGAGAAGGAACGGAGATGGACAAAAACGTACAGTACCTGTATTTATTGAGACTGTGAAAACCATTTAAAAAAGGTAAATAAAACCACAGTTCTCCTTTTTTCAACAAATACAGGTGTGTCTTTGTTTGCCTCCGTGCCTTCTCTTCTTCCGTTCAACTGGAGAGGCGTTCATGACCGCCTCCGAAAAACGCATTGACATTTCCTTGATCATAGCTCCATTTCCTTGATCATAGCTCCAACAGAACGATCAGTAGTGTACTACTATGTCAGTAGTAGTTATTTATTCCTTTGTTGTGTATTCACTAATGATGACGTCACAATATAAATTCTGTAAGGGGGGCTACAGAATTAATTTTTTGACATCCTCGCTTGCTTTTCAGTGTTTATGTATTATTTTCAATTTTCGTAAATTCATCGACACGGCCACATTAATAGATAACCTATTTATAAATAAGATTGATCATAAAATGGAAAGTGGACTTCTCATTAATGACATAAGTGACCACCTACCTGTTTTTGCAGTTTTTCATAATTATTTCGATAGAAAAGCTAAATCAACAACTCGTATAACAGAAATAAGACTGAGAACCCAACGTTCCATCGATGCCTTTAAGCAAGACCTAGAAAAACAAAACTGGACCGAGGTCTACTAAAATGAAGACCCAAATACAGTGTTTGAAGTATTTCAGTCTACCATAATGTCCTTATATGATAAACATTTTCCATTAACTAAAGTCTCCAAAAAGTATAAAGACCCAAGTAAGCCATGCATAATGAAAGGCATAGAAAACACATGTAAAAAGAAAAACAATTTACATAAATTGTTTTTAAAATTCAGAACTGAAGAAGCAGAAAAAATATATAAGACCTATAAAAATAAACTAGTAAATATTATAAGAACCAGTAAAAGAGATCATTATCATGCACTATTAGAGCAGAATAAAGGTAACACACAAGAAATATGGAAAATACTTAACCAAGTAATCAGAAATAGTCCTAAAAAATGATTATCCAGAGTATTTTATCAAAGGCAAAAATACTATTTTGGAAAAAACTGCAGAAATAGCAACTGAATTTAATGAGTATTTTGTCAACATCGGCAGTAACCTAGCAAAACAAATTCCTGATCCAACAAACCCGTTTGAAATAGATAGATACGTAGAAAAAAACTCCTCCACGATGTTCCTTACTGCAGTAAAACAAGAAGAAGTATCAAATATTATAAAAACTTTTAAAAATAAAAAGTCAACTGATTGCTTTAATATTGATATGACGATAATCAAGCAGATTATAGAATATGTAGTGCGCCCTTTCACGCACATATGCAACCTGTCATTCAAAGCTGGTATCTTTGCATCAAAAATGAAAATTGCTAAAGTTATTCCAATATATAAAAGTGGTGAAAAACTTCTATTTACAAATCATAGACCAATATCACTACTACCACAATTTTCAAAAATATTAGAAAAACTATTTTCTCGCAGACTTGATAGTTTTATACAAAAGCATACGCTGTTAAGTGAGAATCAATATGACTTCAGGGAAAAACGGACCACCTCAATGGCAGTTATGGAGTTTGTGGAAGCAATAGCCACTAATATAGACAACAAAGAATTTACTGTTGGGGTTTTCCTAGATCTAAAAGAAGCTTTTGACACAATAGATCACAGTATATTATTGAAAAAACTAGAAAGATATGGCATTAGAGGTGTAGCTTATAAATGGATAAAAAGTTATTTAGAAAACAGATATCAGTACGTGCAACTCAACAATAAAAAAACGAATCAACTGAAAATCACTCACAGAGTACCTCAGGGGTCAGTGCTTGGTCCAAAACTATTCATCTTATATATAAATGATATCTGCAAGGTCTCAAAACTATTTAAATGTGTCCTATTTGCTGATGATACAACTTTCTACTGTTCTGGAATAAATCTGAAACAGCTCCTGACAACCGTAGAAAACGAATTAAACAAATTAAAAAACTGGTTCGACAGAAATAAATTGTCACTTAACCTGAAAAAATTGAAGTCAATTGTTTTTGGCACAAGACCAATCAAACACCAAGCTAAAATTATGGTAAACTCAATTGAAATAGAAAGAGCATATGAAACCAAGTTTCTCGGATTAGTAATAGACTCAAAACTATGTTGGAAACCACATATCGATAACGTAAAAAGAAAAATAGCCAAGACCGTAGGGATCCTCTACAAAACCAAGGAAGTGCTAAATAAGAGATCTTTGTACACATTATACACTTCATTATTATTACCATACATGACCTACTGTGTGGAAATATGGGGAAATGCCTGCAAAACAAACACACTCCCTATTCTCAAACTACAAAAAAAAGCAATTCGAATTATTAATAGATCAAAATATACGGAACCCACAAATCCACTGTTTATCAAATTAAATACGATGATATTTTATGACCTAGTTGACTTTAAAATTGCCCAATTAATGTACAAAGCACACAATAACCTGCTCTGCCAAAACATTCAGAAGTTTTTTGAAATTCGAGAAAGCAACTATGAATTAAGAGGTACCAACTTATTCAAAAAACTCAAAACAAGAACAAACATCAAGCAAAGAAGTGTATGTAGCAAAGGTGTTAATATGTGGAATAATCTCGAAACGGACCTAAAAATAAATAAATCGCTTGCTGAGTTAAAAAACAAATTCAAAAAAATAGTACAAACAACCTACATCAATCAGAGTTAAAATGACAAATTCTAAACATTAAATATAATGATAAATCAGAACCAAGTTGATAAATAGAGAAAGGTATTGAAATATGCATTATGAATACAAGAGAAAATTGACACAAGAGTGCCAGGGTGAGGATGTATATAATCCCGATACAAACCAAAAGTTGTGAAAATATCACGGTTAAGGGTAAAGTATGAGCCTTAATGGAGACTTCTTCTTACTTTTTCTTTTCTGATTGATATAAAAATGATTTAGTAGATATAAACACATAACGGGGTAGGACTAGATACGTTTTTTTACTTCATCCTACTCCCTTGAACATAATAACTGTGTTGAATGAAGACTGATTTCTTTCTTTTTACTTTTTTATCCACCTTATTTTCTGTCAAAATTATTACTGTTCGAAGTAATCGTTAGTTTACATTTTTCGGAGGCGGAGTTGAATGCCTCTCAAGTCAAACTGAAGAAGAGAAGCCACTGAGACGGACAAAGACGTACCTGCATTTGTTGAGACTGTTTTAAAAAACAACACCACAGCTCTCCTTTTTTCGGAGCTGCAAACAAAATCTTATTTAATAAAGCAGTGACACAGTTCACTGAACCAACTGCAAGTTATAACATTGTGAGCATGTCTCCAGCAAGCAGGCATATTGGGGTTGACATATTACCGTAATGACCATAGACAAGGCGCGCCAGATTTAAAGGCGCGCTGTGAACTTTTAAGAAAATTGAAGACTTTTCGGTGCGCCCTATAATGCGGAGAATACGGTATGTTGCAAAACCGAGTTTATTAACAGGCCAATAACCTCTGATAGTTTTGCTTTGTGAAAGCCTCCATATATTCCTACGAGCCTCTCATCCCTCGGTTAGGCCCTCTATTTCTACAGTTTCTCATTGGTGAATTTTAGTCAAGGCCATGACAAGTTAAGAAATGATTCAATCAAAATTATATAAAATAAAATAAACATTAAACTGGAGGCACAAGATTGTGCCAGAGAGGGATAACATTCCAAAAGATCTTGGTGGTTTCATATTCACGGTCCTGTGCTATTTGTGAGATTTTGGGGGCCCCCAATGGGACATTAAAGTTTCGAATAACCATACCTCAGGTTTTTGACAGCTTTAAGTTCAACATAATTCTGAGAGGCCACCAAGTGGAAATAAAAATATTTCTTGTCACCCAGTCCAAAAAATTTATTTTCTAAAATCCTGTGTGAAGAAAAAGTTTGGTGAGCAGAACAATCAATTTCAAGAAAACTGAGATGGCATTTTCTGAACAATCAATGTTCTGAACTGTTAATTAATGAAGACAGGGAAAACTGCTTTCGCTTTTTTTTTAACCCTCGTAGTGCACCGCTTGCGATAATGTTGTAAAATGTTGTAAAATGATGTCTTTGAATCAAAGGCAAAGGCATTCAGAAAAACACGAGAGAGCTGAAACTTATGGAGGGGTTCTAAAATGGCCTAAATTTCATGACGTCACCGGCTGATAATTCTCAGGCATTGCAGCAATAATAAAAAAACGTTTTGATACCTTAATCTTCACAATTTACATATTTTGCACCATAGAGACTCATTATAATTCATATTTTTGAATGCATCGTAAACCTAATGTGTAAACATGCATTTCACGCGATTTTTACGTCAATCGCTTTGTTTTCGCTTGGACAGACGTATGCATGCCACATTGTTGGGTTGATGTCATTCCAATTGTGCAACTTGTAGGTGGCGCCAGAGGATCGCAAATGAGTTTGCCTTTTTGGAGGAGGCTTCAAACCAATGCATTTTACATGAACACGTCCGGTCGGGATTGTTTGTAGGGCTTGGTTGGGACCTCCAGACACATTTTTTTTTCCTTTTGCAAAAAATAAAGAATAAAAAGATCCCAAAGAACTAATAAAAATAGTTGCTTGTATGGATAGCACAGATGCCTCTGAACATTATGAGTGTTTGAAAAAAATAAAATAATGTTTGTACAACACAAAATACATAATTACAAAAATTGTAAAATGCGTAACTTAAGGCCTTTTTAATTTGGAGCACACAAGGGTTAATACTAATGTGGCCCAGACACACACAGATCTTCAGCTGCCCCCACATAAATTGAGTTTGAGGCCCCTGATTTAAATAATATTCTATGGTCAGATCATTCCAAAAACAAACACACAAACAAAAAAACAAAACTTTTCTTGCCATGCTTCACTGTAAAATCTACATATAAGGCTTTTCTGAAGAGCTTTTGTGTTAGGGAACAAGAACTGAAAAAATTTCAGCTCCAGCTGAAAAAGAGGACCAAGAACTGTGAAACTGTGGTTGCAAAGGCCATGCAAATCCTTCCAGATAAGCCATTGCTGTCCCTGTCATCATGTCAAGACTGTATTAACCTTTTTTTAAATTTTACAATTGATTTGCAGGTTGATTGTTTGAAATTCCCCCAAAATGCATCAACACAACAATCATGTATTTTTCTTTTTACATGTCACATATCAAGGACCATAAAATATTTGAGTCAATTTAAAAACCTGAGTTAGTCAGTGACCACAACTCTCAAAGAAGATATTTTTCTGCCTCCAACTCACAAATAATCATATTCATCATGCAACTGTGAATGGGAACATACGCATTTACATTTGCAAAAATAATGACTGAGGGCAGAACAGCACACAGACAGTAACGAGTAATGTAACGAGAGTTGCCGTTTAGCCTCAGAAAGGGCAATGAAATGGGCTAAACATTATTTTTCATGAGCTGAGTGATTACCATTGCCAGACAAAAGTATATTGTGAATTAATTTCTTTCCAAGCCATCACTCAGCCTACCACATCAGAGCGGCAGACTATGAGGACAGGTATGGGAGCATCTCTCCCAGTAGAAAGCGCGAGTGTGCTGCTGCGGGGTGGTGAGTGAGCAATTAAGTGATTTGATCATTTTGTGCGTACTGCGAGGCGACTGTGAGCAACTGAGTGATTCTTTTGCTCACAGCTAAAAAGCAGGGAGGGAAAGGAAAAGTTGGGTTCAAAAAAGATACCAGAGTTGTTGCTATTCCAACAGAACAAATGCAATGATTCATTTCAAATATTTATAAAAATGCCATTCGAATAGCAGTTGCAAAAAGATGACATCTTTCTTAGTTTCTTCATTGCATTCGCAAGCTATATTAGCGATCCGTGCATCATGAATGACTTGACAGAGACAAGGAACCCTGATTCACAAGTTACAAGAAAGATTCATGTTCTGAACAATTAATTCAGGCCTCACACATAATCCTTAATTTCTCTAAAAGGAATAATGAAATGTATTTTGAATAAGCCATTAATCACAAGACAAATTGCGCAATTTGGGTTCAGTTGAAAGTAATTAAACACACGGCCCGTGGGCCGGATCTGGCCCACCTAGGGGTTCAGTACGGCCCAGGGGATAAAGCTGCAAAAAAAAAAATTAAATTAAAATTAAAAAAATGAATGAACGTGCTGCCTCACGGGTCCTATATTGTCTACAGTTCCTATTGTATATTATTAGCTATGGCCGCTGTGTTTAGTGAGCGCAGAATACATGAAAGAAACACTGCGACCGAACTAACAGCAGGTGGGAGTATTGAACTACAGCGTCTGTAAGTGGCATTTCATTCTATTGCATTATCCACTCTTTCTGTTAGCTATCATCAGTAGATTTGGACTGCCAATTGAAACGCAAAGTGCAGTAATTTCTGGCATTTTCTGTTTTGTATCAAGAGGCATGTTGCTGCAAAATGTTAAAAATAGATCATGTCATGAACGTGTCTTAATTGCTAACATCATCTGATCCAGAGGTACAAATCATCGTCTGTTTGATTGCCTTCCAAGTGACAGAAACATTACCAATGGTGTGCCATACCACACACTTGTACGATGGTTCAGCAGAAGTAACGTGCTGAAGCGCTTCTTTGACCTACGTGGCGAAATCGGACAATTTATGCAGAAAAAAAGGTAAATCTGTTCAGGAATTACAGTGCCCACAATGGCAGTAGGACCTTGCATTTATAGTTGACATCACAGAGCACTTGAATAATCTGAATAAAATGTTGCAAGGACGAAAAATAAATAAATAAACAAATCCGTACACAGGATTATGACAGCATACGTGCATTTAAGTTAAAACTCAGGTTATGTGAGATGCAGATAGCAAGTGGGAAACCTGTTCATTTTCCCTGCCCAAAAAAAAAAAATTGTGCAGCAAGCAAAAATTCTGACGTGAAATGGTACAAAGACAAGATTTCAAGGTTGTTGAAGGACTTTGATTTCAGGTCTTTGGCCAACTCGAGACGCTCACCATTCACAATCAGAGCTTCTGATTTGCCCATTGACATACAACTTGAAATTGTTGATTTGCAGTGTGACATAGAATTGAAGGACAAATTTGCCTCTGTGGGCTTGTATGTCAATACAATACATGCTGATTTATATAGCGCTTATACAACAGCGGCAGCTGTAACAAAGCGCTTAACAAAACAGTTAACATAAAGTAAAATAATAAACACAACACATGACATAAAACTCGGACAGTCATGCAGTTCTAACCACTTTTCCATCACACGCTTTGTTGTTTAAAGCAGTTTGAGATGAAAGAGGAGAGAATCAAAGTTTTACACATTTTACAAGTACCTCCGACCCTACACTGACAACACTGGCTGCAAAAGTAATGTCCATGTTTGGGACTACCAACAGTAGTGAGCTAATGAACATTAATAAAACGAATCTATGCTCAAAGCTCACAAATATTCTCACAAATGTTATTTTGAGAATCGGTAAAGTTTCCACCGCCTTGGCGGGATGAGGAACCTGAAAATTTTTAAAAGACCACCTAAACTTTGTATGTGTGCACCTTTTATTATTTTTTATGTTTCAAATTGGCTCTTGGCGAAGGTGAATGTTTTTTGCTCTGCTCCTGCTCACCCTCTACTCCATTGCTTGCTGACTCAGTGCAATGTGCTGTCTTCTATTTTCTGTCTTGATTTTGCCTCCGGGCATATTTTTTTGTCTTCCATAAAACGAATCATAGAATGAGTCAGCTGGACTCTTGGCACTATGGATACCATTTTTTTCAACGAAAACCGCAGGTTGTACGGAGCCTTCTTGCCTCTCTCTGACATTGACTGTCTGTAGAGGATGTGAAAGACATCTACATCATTGGCCTTCTGATATGAGGTACTTTGCTGTTTTCAATTGACTGTTTTAATCTGAAATTGCCTTGAATGACGCTGTTCATATGTACCAGCTTTTCCTTTGTTTTTGTTTTTTTGGAGCACATACTAAGGTGATGTGGTTTCGAGTGTTAAGTATAGGGGTTGACCTGGTTTCTACACCTGCTTCAAGATAAATAAAACAATGTCCAAACTCTTTTAACAGAGCACACCCAACTTTATTTCTGTGTACGTACAGATACCTCGAAGATCTTTTGAGATTGCTCATTGCCTCATCATCCGAAGCTACAGAGTTCACAGTGAATGACTCACTCACTTGAGTGGACTCTTATGGATAGTTACTCGGTACACAAAATGCTGATTCATTCATTGCGGTATGGAGAAATTAATATTCTGACCAAGTCTGAATTAAGATCTTGAGAAAGCTGTATTTCACAGACTGTACTTCAATGCTGAAGGCTCTTTTTCATCATAGGCCTTGGCTCAAACCAGACACAGAGAAAAGGGTTCAACATTTGGTTAGAGTTGATGGATATGTCAAGTGAAAAGCATCTGTCTATTTAGTGTGATGTCTTCTGATGTGGAAACAAAGGGAAGGGTCTATGTGCCAGATACCCAGAATCATTGGTTTACAGCCCTACTTGACATTTTGTCTTTGTGTAGCTCCAAGGGACTTTTGTTTAAAAAAATACATGGTAAATAATTATAATAACAAGAGTGGCGGGGTGAGTTTGGGACCTCAGCTTTCAGTGAGTATTTCATGATCTATTCCAATTCTTAATAATAATGTCAAAATATGCAACAACAACAATAACACTATACTGCATACCTATGACTACATTGCGACTGCATAGTGTGTTACTAAACTGTTCCAAAAACACCTTCGCAGATTCTCAGACAGTCTGAATTATCTCCCTTCCACGCATCCTCAGCCGCATGCATTGATACGAAAGAGGTTGATGTGTGGACTCATTACATTAGCATTTCGTGTATTTGAGGATATTACCAGCAGGAAAAAAACAACAACAAAAAACCCTAGGTATATTTATCATCCAATACATCACCCCAAGAACTCCAAACCTCTACAGTATAATATCATATTCAGTGAGAATAATAAGTAAAAAGAACAAGCAATGTATTACTTGCATTGCCATAACTTTCATCAATCCATCCATCCATTATCTGATCTGCTGATTTTCACGAGTGACGCAGGCATGCCGGAACCTATCCCAGCTGTCATTTGGCGGTAGGCGGAGTAACACTCTCCTTGCCCACACCTCGTGGGAGGAAACCGGAGTATCCAGAGAAAACCCACACAGACATGGGGAGGATATGCAAACTCCCGACAGGAAGGCCAGAGCCTGGGATTAAACCTTAACCGACTGCACTGTGGGGCAGATGTGCTCACCAGTCAACCACTTTGCTTCCCCTCTTTACCTTTGAATGTGTGTAAATTAGCAGCTTACTTACTTAGTAAAAAAAAAAAAATCATTATGAAATCAAAATCAATTATGTTAAGTATTAAGGCAAGAAAATCAGACATCAGATATGCATGAATAATGTTCGAAGCCATGTGTATTGATTACTAAGACCACGAAACACTAAATACGAGAGGGCCAGTGGCTTTGTTGCATAATGACCCCACTGCTTTTTCACCTTTTTCTGTCATAGTCATGACCATTAATTGTTCTAAACAGCAGAAATTTAAAAAAAATAATAAGTGTCACTATAAAATGACAAGAGCCATATTCAGCAGGTAACAAACCTTGAACTTCATTCACTGACTGTCTCAGCCATCTCGTTACCTCTGCGTCCCGCATCCTACACGCACAATTTTCTGCGGGACGCAGAGTTCCAAATAATGTGCGTTTTTGGGATGCAAGGAAATTTCTCAGTCAAAATAAGAATAAAATAAAAAGAACTGCGGCAGGCCTGAGGATTTCACGGTAACGATCGTTACCGGTAGCGTGACGTTTCCGTAGCGTCATTTTGACGGTACTGAAAAGTCCTTTAACCATAAAAGTTACTCTACACGAGTTGACTGTACACGATGAAATCCCTCCCGTGTGATCAATGCGATTTCACTCTGCTTGTATGTGTGTTTGTGTTGTGGTGTGTGAGTGTGAGTGTGTTTCGTCTAATTTACTTTTGTTTTGTTTTCAGTGTTGGGGGGGGGGACGGAACACACAACGTTATGTGCGCATGCGGGTTGCTATTTTTTATATAAATAAAAGTTTGACATGGTGCCGAAAAAAACTCACAAAGGTCGACTAATTACAACATTTAAGAAATGGGAATGCCAGTCTGATTTTTCGTATGAATCGTCCGAAGGGCGTATCACTCAACTCACCTGTGACGTATGCACAGAACACGAGAGCGAGATCGACGGGAGGCAAGTTGGTCATTTGATCTATAGGCTAATCGCTATGAAAAATATTATGGTTTCATAACATTGGTTATTCTATTATTTACTGGTTATAGTATGGTATCTTTATGAATAAAAATTCATCATAAGGTATACTCATGCTAATGTTAACTGTTGGTAGAACTAATGATGACGTGTGTTAGATTCTTTCATCAAATTGATAGTAGATTACACATGCATCGTCTTGGGAAGAGGATGTCAAGCCACATCAATACTTACCTGTATGAAGGATTACCAGTAAATTAATCTTTGCACTGTGAGATTGGAAAAAGGACTCTGATTTTGTGGGATGCTGTATTCAAATGCCATATGAGTACATCATATTTTGATCCATTTATTTTTTTTGAATAAACCTGCAATACACAGCTGCTGATGTAATGTTCATTGTCAATGCATAGTTTTCAAACATTTACCCTTGAAACATTATACTTTTGAGTTTCAGAATTCTTGATTATGAATATCAGTCAAAATAGAAAAATGGGTTCCTATGATGAATGTTTACGGAACCCAAAATTAGTGACCGTGGTTTCCCATTGGGTAATCTGACGGAACCGAAAAAACGATTAGCGTGAATTTCTGAAATCCTCAGGCCTGCTACTGAATTATTTAAATTTTTGCAGCATTTGTTAATAATGGTATAAATATGTTGTTGTTTGTGTTATTATCATATGCAATTGAATAAGTAGACAATTTCAGAATTCAAAATTTGGGACTCTCTAAATGCATAATAGGACTCATACTTTTCTGATCAGCGAGTCCGGACTCGCTGGCAGTAAACTGTAAAATTATCACTGCTGTCTGTGTTTTGTGTTGTGTTATATTATTTTGTTATTTTATGTGAACTGTTTATGGTATGTTTATGCGAAGAAACTTGCCTTGGGGCGACAGCTAAAAACTAGCATTTATGCTCAGTCTGGCACATTCACACTGTTGTGTTGATTCGTGTGCACTCTCCCAATGAAATAAATAAATGCATACACTCTTTTTTGGGAAAGGCAATTGTTGGTCTAAAACAGGGGTCGGCAACACAAAATGTTGAAAGAGCCATATAGGACAAAAAAAAACACAAAAAACAAATATGTCTGGAGCCGCAAAACAATAAAAGCCTTCGATAAAGCTTACAATGAAGGAAACACATGCTGTTTGTATGTAGGAGACTGGACTTTCCCAGAATTGTTTGTTATTCATTCCTTTGTTGTGTGTTCACAAATGCCCCCTTATAATTTATTTTGTGATTTCATCGCTTGATTTTGTTGTTTTGGTGCATTATTTTCGATTTCCTTAGTGTCGGTGAAGTGATCATTAATTTCCGTTTTTCTGAGGCTGTCTTTGAACACCTCTCGAGTCGAAGGAGAAGAGAGAAGGCACGGATTCGGACGTTGACGTGTCTGTGTTTGTCGAGACTGTTAAAAGCATAAATAAAGTGTACATTTGAAAAACAACAACACTACAGCTCTCCTTTTTCGAAGCTGCAACATGTATCTATATCCATTTGAGCTATATTCGCCTACTATCAAAATCTTCCATTTTCAAACATTTTTTATAAAGCTCCAGGGAGCCACAGTGTCATTCTGGAACCATCATATTTGAAAGGGCAGAATTCTCTATGCAATCCTTATATTGCTTTTAATCACAAAAAAATGTTGTCATTCGTCCATCTACAAACAGTATATTTGCTGATTCAAAGCCCCGGAAGCAACCTTCACTAATATATTAAGATTAAGATATCCTTTATTTAGAGGGCTAAATAACATTCCCAAGGTGAAATCATACATTCCGGCAAATATGAAAGGCAGAAAATTGCCACGGAGAGCGAGGGTTTGGGGGGTTATATATCACCGTCCATTCTTCGAAAGAAGGAATTTAAGGTGCCACAAAACTGCTCTAATAACATGGCAAAGTTCATCCATACAAGCTTTAGCAACATGGCAAGTTTACAAATGAAGCCTTCTTGCCGCTCCAAGCTCCACTTAGATCATCTGCTGTCTTCTCCACCTGCCAAGTGGATGACAGTTCTCAGCGGACCTATTTTAACAAGAAGGGCCTCAGGGCTCAAAGGGAAAAATGAGGCATTCCAACAGATTGCAAGCAGCTCCCACGGGAGAGAGCAGCCGTCGGCTTTCGTGTCCCAACAGTAACAACCACCAGCGTGCAACTCCATCTGGACCATGACATTCCAACAAAGTTACAAGTGAAGCTCAACTCCAAAGGGAAAAGATGGTTGGGAGTTCTATTATAAAGTTAGTGCTTCATTATCATCTTGGGAAAAGCTGAGTTCAAGAAAAAAACAAAGTGAGGTAAGAAAGTCCCGTTCTCTCAAGTGTAATCAATTAATTGTGGGAAAGTTTCCAGCAATTACTGATCAAAGGGGGAGCTGCATTGCCCTCCTTGGGCTTTGAAGAACTTTCAGAAGTCACTGACATCCCTGACAGTCTAGCCCGCTGTTGTTTTAATTTAAGCTTTAAGAAGACACTTAAACTTCCCTCTCACATCCCGGAAGGGAAAGTAAGTGACATAAATGCAGACCTATCCATCGAACAACCGTGGCAATCTCCTCGCAATAGAGATGGAGAGTCAAAACTGAGCCTTATTATCTCGTGTAAAGTGTTCGCTTGTTATCATCATAATTAGTTCAGGTTAATGATGAGGTGACTTGATTTTTGTAGGTGCTCTTGTCATGTCAAATCTGAACAACTATTTGTGCAACTGTGGATAATTTTCTAATGTGGGTATTTAATCATAATAATAAGAAAAATAATACATTTTATTTATAAGTGCCTTTCAAGACACCCAAGGACACTTTACAACAACAAAAAAAACACAAAACAATACAATACGGCTGGAGCAGGGGCAGCCAAACGCGCCAGCGTTCACTCAACCCGGAAGTCAGGAAGAAACCACAAGGGAGAGATAGGGGGAGAAAAAGAAAAACGCTCGAACTATCCTAATTTGGAGGATAATTTGAGTGAGGCAAAAAAAACCTCCTTCACAAGCATATGACAGTTACAACAGGTCACAAGACATAAACAATGAAGGCAGTGATACAAGGGGGTCTATGTGCGCGTGATCGTCTGGTTGTGTGTGCGTGTCAGCCTTCAGCTGTTTATTGTGTATGTTAAATCGCTCCATGTACAGCACTTTGTATGCAGCGATGGCTGTTTGAAAGTGCTCTATAAATACTATTGACTTGACTTGACTTGACTTCTCATGGAGACAGTCCTGGCATATCAGTCTATGGCCGAGATGGAGGGGGTGATGGTGCGGGACTAGCTTCCGTGCGTACTTTCATCAGGGGAAGGTCGAGATAGTAGATGTTGTTTTGGTAGCAGGCTGCCCAACAATTTAAGACAACCTTGAGTCCGTGGCTTATGTCTCTTAAGTGGCGTCAATCGGCCAAATCTGCTATTTCTTTCAATATTTGAGCACGGATTCCAGTTTCTCCAAGTTGTTGACCATCTTGCAGTGACGCTCCAAAACCACAACAGTTTGTGGTTGAGCACAGTCTGAATCTGAGTGTTGGACATCCGCACTATGCCATCCTTAGACCGGCAGCCTCTTTACTTTCAATATAGCCGCTCCCGTCGGTTGAATTTTGCGATAGATCAGTAAACTGCTAACACCAAACAGCAGCATACGTGTTATCGGAAGGCCGATAATGTAGATGTCATCCACATCGTCAACGGACAGTGTTGACAGGCACACCATTAACCGCTTCCAGGGATCTAGGGTGTATCCAGCAGCAAAAGTCCCCGAGGGGCAAGTCGGCTCCCCACGGCCTGCTCTTCTCGTCGAGAAAAAATTGTCGATGGCATCGAGAGACCAGCCAACCAATTCTATGTTTGTTTTTAGGATGAAAATACAACAGGAAGCTAGGAAAAGTCAGACAAAGACAGCACATGGACTGAGCGGCAGGTAGGGAAGAGTGGTGGTGGTGGTTTGTAGGAGCAGAAAGCAAAAGCGTCCGGCTTTGTTGAGAGCCAAGCAAGAAATATTCACTGATTTTGTCACACTTGACCCGCCCTCAGTCATCTGGGGTAGGCTGCACTTTCGATGTGTCCCAGAAATGATTGTCACAAGTTTTCATGATCATTCAGTAATTTAGCATTACAGTGGTGCCTTGAGATATCAATTGAATTTATTGTATGACCATGCTTGTAAACTTGGAAATGTTTCCCCCGCCCCCTTTAAATAAATGGAAATTCAAATGTCCCAGTCTTCCACATAAAAGCACATCTTGAGAAAAAACACTTATGAAAAAAATAATTGTTCATAATACAATGTTAACATCATGATAAAGAGTTAAATATAACCCCTCCCCCCAACCTCCAAACTGCATTTATTGAATGGTCACTGTCACATTACAAATGTCACATTACCAGACATGGTGTTATAAATTCATTCGATATCTCGGACCAAATAAGTGGCCACACGACAACTCTCATGCCAACCAGACCCTGCCCAATCATTTGCACTGCCGCCAAAGGCTCAGTTTGACGGCACAGGTTTTTGGGGAGGTGGGAAACAAACAAAAGCATCCAGGCAACAGGAAAACAGTGGACATGCAGGACTGAGACACAAGTATTCATACTATTGGCCAATGCCTCGGGCCAAATTGTGAGGACACACAGGACATATCACCCTGTAGCAACCACAAATGCCCTCTGAGAACTCTGACATTTGAATTTCGCGCCGTGAGACTGATCAGCCAATCGGCGGCCCCCGCTGCCGCTCGCTACCAACCAATCACAGCCCCCGGGTGGGCTGGACGTTGGTTTATGCTAACGTCCGCTTTGCTGGTATATAAATGATCGTATGTTTGCTAAAAAAAAGCAGTGTACCACAGCTCTTCGAGTACTTCACTTCGCCGGGCCGTCGCTCCTTACAACTGGTGACCCTTCGCCGTTCTCAACACGCAACCTTCGAGACTCAAGATGTCGACAACTCCGCCGCTTTCCAACGGCCTGCTCCCGACCCGGTCGGAACCGCAGACGCCGTCCGACAACAACCTCACAATCTATGCCGTCTCGGTGAAACTGCCGCCTTTCAGCACTCAGGAACCCGTTTCCTGGTTTCGCCGGGCCGAAGTACAATTCCGCCTCTGGAAAGTCACAGAGCCGAGAACAAAAGCGGACGACGTCTTAGAAGCCATCCCCGACGGCGTTTTCCAGCACGTTTCGGCATGGTTGGACCAGCAAGACGACGAAATCACGTACGACTCATTGAAAGATCACCTGCTGAAAGAGTATACTCTTACCGTCAGCGCCCGCGCCAAACGACTGCTCGCCATGCCCAGTCAGGATCTAGGCGACCGCACAGCCCTCAGTTTGTGGAACGAGATGCAGTCACTCACCCGACTACCCGGCGCCGATCCGTCTACTGGCCAGCCTCGCAAAGTCGACCTCATGCGCGAACTATGGCTACAGTCCATCCCGTCCTCAGTTCGCGCCGCCCTCCACGACGCCAATACGCTGTCAATGTCCACACTAGTCGCCAAAGCCGATGACCTGATTACCGCGACCAAAGCCACCGAGAAGTCGACGCCGGTCGCCGCCGCCTGCAGCGCACTAGCCCCGCCCAATGTGGACGCAGACATCAATGCCGTACGCCACCGTCCAGGCCCACCGCATGATCGCCGTCAAGCTCCGCCCCAGAACCAGTGGTCCCGCGGCTACACGCTACCGTCTGGTATTTGCAGCTACCATAACAAGTTCGGCAGAGACGCGAGAAACTGCCTCCCGAACAGCAAGTTCTCAAAAAACGCGACGGGCACCCGCCGACAGTAACGCCGGCGGCGTGGCGCCCTTATCACAGTTACGTTTGTACGATCGCCAACCCGAAACAGGGGTTCTACGTCACCGATCTCCAATCGCGAATTCCTGGTCGACACCGGAGCATGCCGCTCCATCTGACCCGCCACAGACCAAAACCGACGTCACAACCAGCCATGCCAAGACAAACTCGTGGCCGCCAATGGTACGCCCATCGCCACGTATGGATGCCGCCGCATCCACATCAAGATCGCCAACCGCCGATACGCCTGGGACTTCATTGTCGCTGACGTGAGGACACCACTGCTCGGAGCCGATTTCCTCGGGCACCATAACCTACTGGTCGATGTCAGCAACCGAAGAATGCTGAATCTCCAATCGTTCCAGTCCACCGACCTCGTCGCCCGAGTCCAAGAAAACGTCAACGCCTGTACAATCACAACCAACGACCCATACGAGCACCTACTAACCGAGTACGCCGACGTCTTCAAACCCGAACTTCACCAGACGCCGGGAAAAGCAGCGAAACACGGAATCTTCCACCATATCGAGACAAAAGGATCACCCGTCTATTCCAAGTTCCGACGCCTCTCGCCCGACAAACTCAAGGCCGCCAAACAAGCTTTCGCCGAAATGGAAAGGATGGGACTCTGCAAGAAAGCATCCAGTCCATGGGCGTCACCGCTGCACATGGTAAAAAAGACTGACGGTTCATGGCGGCCGTGTGGAGACTACCGCCTGCTGAATGTGAAGACGGAACCGGATCACTATCCCCTACCCAACATCGCGGACATCACCAACGAGTTGGACGGCGCCAGATACTTAACGAAACTGGACCTCTTGAAAGGTTATTTTCAAGTTCCCGTCCACGAGCCCGACGTCCCCAAAACAGCGATCATCACGCCGTTCGGCTCCTACGTCTTCTACTACTCAACGTTCGGTCTTCGCAACTCCGGCGCCACCTTTCAACGCCTCATGGACAGCATCCTCGGCGAACTGGCGTACTGTGTATGTTACGTCGACGACATACTCATCCATTCGAAGACGGAGGCAGAACATCACGACCACGTCCGAAACGTCCTCCAACTGCTCCGCGACAACGGCTTGGTAGTACGACGTGACAAGTGCATTTTCGGCGCGTCGAAAGTAGAATTCCTCGGTTACGAAATCGACGTTTCCGGAGTCCGCCCCCTGCCCGCTAAAGTCGACGCCATCCACAAGTTCCCTACGCCGAAAACGATCAAGACTCTCCAAGAGTTCACTGGGATGGTGAACTATTACCATCGTTTCCTGCCTCGCCTCGCCCACGTCATGGCCCCGCTATACGATGCGCTCAGCGGCAACCCGAAACACCTGAAATGGACCCCCGCCCAGAGCAAATCATTCGAAGCTACAAAAGCCGCCCTCGCCAAGGCCGCGACATTGACATTCCCGAAGCCGGCGGCTCCGCTTCAACTGACGACCGATGCAAGTAACGTTGCTGTAGGAGGTGTGGTGGAGCAGGTCATCAACGGTATCCCGCAGCCTGGGATTCTTCAGTCAGAAGTTACGCCAACCTGAAACCCGATACAGTACGTTCGACCGCGAACTTCTCGCCGTATACCTGGCTGTGCGACATTTCCGCCACCTGCTGGAAGGAACGCCGTTCAAAATCCGTATCGACCACCGCCCCCTCGTACACGCTTTCACCAAAGCTGGGGACCCGTGGTCCGCCCGTCAGCAGCATCATCTCTCCGCCATCGCAGAATTCGGATGCGAGATAGAGTACGTCCCTGGTGAAAAGAATCCAGTAGCCGACGCCCTGTCACGAGTAGAAATCGACGCCGTCCATCTTGGCGTCTACTACAGAGCCATCGCCGACGCCCAAGTGGCTGATCAGAAAGGCACCGCTGACTATCGTCAGTCCATCACAGGCCTGAGATGGGAAGACGTACCGTTTGGCGACGACGGACGCACCTTACTCTGCGATGTGAGCAGGCAACGCCCTCGGCCACTCATCCCGAAAACGCTCCAACGTCAAATGTTCGAAATCATCCATGGTTTATCACATCCGTCTGGAAGATCAACCGCCAAACTGATGACCGAGAAGTTTGTATGGCATGGAATCAACAAAGACGTACGAGCCTGGGCTCGCAACTGCCTCCAATGCCAAGCCAGTAAGATCGGCCAACATACAGAATCCGGTATCGGCCAGTTTCCACAACCCCGACGTCGCTTCGGCCATCTTCACGTCGACATAGTTGGACCGCTGCCACCTTCAGACGGCTGCCAGTATCTCTTCACGTCCACCGAGCGGTCGACTCGATGGCCTGAGGCGATCCCAATGAAAGGAGCCACTGCACAAGACTGCGCCGCCGCCCTTCTCCAAGGCTGGGTCAGCAGATTCCGAGTTCCTGACGATATCACCTCCGACCGAGGTTCTTCATTCACGTCACAGCTCTGGACCGCCCTTGGTCAGCTCATGGGAACGACTGTGCATCATACGACTGCTTTCAACCCCGCCGCCAACGGAATGGCCGAGCGCACTCACCGCACGTTGAAGGCAGCGCTCATGGCCCGCTGCACCGGACCAGACTGGAGTGCCCAATTGCCCTGGGTACTTCTCGGAATACAGACGACTCCGAAAGAAGGTCTCGGTGTCTCCTCAGCCGAGATGGTATTCGGTGAAACCATCGCCGTTCCCGGGGAGTTCTTCCCGTCCAGCCAAGACGCCGCCGACTCCACGGCCTATCTCGCCGATCTCCGACGCACCGTCGGAAAGTACCGACCCGTACTCCAGACCTACCAAGACCAGCGCAGCAGACGAGTACCGAAGTCGCTGTTAACCTGCACTCACGTTTTCGTAAGGAACGACGCCCACCGCCCGCCTCTAACTCGACCATACCGCGGCCCGTACGCCGTGGAGCAACGTAACGACAAGGCCTACCGCCTTAACATCCATGGTCGACAGGATTGAGTCTCAATCGACTGCCTGAAACCGGCCTACCACGACGACGACGAACCCGCGCCGCTGACCATCACTCGAGCCGGACGCGCCGTCCGACCGCCTGCACGCCCAACCATGAACTTTCATTACCATCCTAATACGGACTCTCAGACTGAGCCTGCCAAGGACTTTCTAACAGGGGAGTATTTGTAGCAACCACAAATGCTGAGAACTCTGACATTTGAATTTCGCGCTATGAGACTGATCAGCCAATCGGCGGCCCCCGCTGCCGCTCGCTACCAACCAATCACAGCCCCCGGGTGGGCTGGATGTTGGTTTACGCTAACGTCCGCTTTGCTGGTATATAAATGATCGTATGTTTGCTAAAAAAAAGCAGTGTACCACAGCTCTTCGAGTACTTCACTTCGCCGGGTCGTCGCTCCTTACAACACAATGCGGAAAAACAAAAATATTCTGACGCAACAGACTTTCTGTCTTGTGGTTGTGAAGCGTCCTTGACGGCAAATTGGCCTTCTTTGATGATGAGGTAATACCACTTGTTTCACAAAAAAGCTTGTCTATGGCGTTTCTGTTTGGTCCAAATCAGGACGTCTGATCTCAGCATTCGACAGACATGTTCATTGCGATGTCTCAATTCGGCACAGCTCATCAGTATGGCATTAACGTTTCTTGTTTTACCAAGACGATAAAAAATATATCACTATGAATGATGTTCTATTTTCAGTCTTCATATGTTACTGCACGGGTTGTATTCCGTTTTTTTTTTTTTTTTAGGGTTACAGCACAGGAACCAAAATACTATTTAGTGTTACCATTAAGCAAGCGGACTGAAAGGTTAAAAAACTATGCATCTGTTTTCACTACATAAATTAGTTTACTGCCAACATTTAGCACTCGTATCTCAAGTCTGTGCTCATGAATCCATTTTTTTAAAAATGTCACAACGACGAATTGTATCTCGAAAATCTCCAAAGTGGAGTCACTCATATCTCAATCACCAAAGTAATGTATTTTGTGTGTGTGTATGTGTTCATCATATGAAATAGTTGACTTTTTTAAGTTAATTTGCTCAGAAGAAACTTTAATAGAACTGTGGTGACTTTGTGCATTATGAATCTTTTGTCAGTGGTGAAATGGGAAAGAGTGCAAATATGGCCTGTTTGGCGCATTGCCCATCCTACCTCACGTGTTCCAAATCCTCAATATATTCCCACAAGCAACAGGCTCAGCTGTTTTGCATGACTTATGATCATGTCAAAGAGGTCATGTCAAAAGGGAGAAAGGTGTAGTACAAAGTCAGCCACCTTTCCCGGTGACCCTGTGACATGCTTGCAAGAGGTGAACAATGTTTAACCCAGAGGTGATGCCTCATTTTCCCTGCGCACACAGCAGTCACACTCCAACTAATTATGGATGTCACACAGAGAGGAGGTTTTCATGCTGGGACAGTCATTATGTTGGGGGGGAAAAAAGCTGCCGATGCCGCAAAAACAAGCAAGCATTGGCAGCGTTAAGCATTTGAACATTTGTTCTGAACAAGGTTCTGTACAAAAGACTCCACAGTCAAGTGATGTCACAACTGAGGATGCACTTTCGACCAATCATTTTTTACAGATGACAGAATAGAATAGACAGTCATTCAATGTGTGGGCAAATACAATAAAATTGGGGTTTGTGTTTCGAGGATAAAAAATAGAATTGCAAATTAAATGTATGAATATCAAATGTTCACGTAACAATACTAAAGTGTACATTGCAATAGGGTAAGCACACATTAATTTGGTGCAGTAGCGTCAAGATAGGGCTGTTCAATGTTGAAAATAAATTCTAAATTCCGTTCTAAATTACGCAGTGCAAATGTTTTATTTTATATGCCCGTTATAAGGGTATGTGCACTAGCAACAAAGTCAGGGATGTAAATCATCCCAAATTAGTTGTGCAAGTCGCAGTAATGCACATGTTACCAGTGCTGAAGCAAGCAGAGGCAGGAATATTTGAACGTTCAAAGAGCAGCAATATACAATGAGTGTTGGTGATTTTGAGATTTCAGTGGAGTGATGACTTGTTGGAGAGGCTGTCTCTCGGTCTGTTCATTCTAGTCCTGGAGGACCGGTAGTGCTTGCCAGAGGGCAACAGGTCAAAGATGGCGTGTTGTCTACTGTGAGTGCGTCATCGGTTTTGAGTCAATGGGACATGGAGATATCTTTCAGGGGTGAAGGGGGTAGTCGATGATCATCTACACTGTATTGACCACTCTCCGGAACTTCATCCAGTTTGCCTGCAGTGGATGATACTGTGATGCAATATGCCATAATGCTCATGATGGTCGAGTGGAAGAAGGTTACTAGCACCTTCTGATGGAGGGTTTTTTTTTTCCCTGAATACACTCGCAAAGTGAGGCCACTCTTGTACCCTTTTGATGTCAGCCTTAATGTTTCATGGCGTGCACACACATTTATTTCTGACACAAGCGTCACAACATTTCGTCACAACGCACGCACACACACACACACACACACACACACACACACACACACACACACACACACGTCTCAGATATTGGAAAGGCCACCCCTCTTTCGTATGCAAAGAGGCAGTGTTTCCATCTCTACTCAGCAGGATTTAGCTAGAATGAGTAACAATTTTATAGCGGAAATTTCTGGTTTTGTTTTGGGGTTGTTTTGCCTTCTAATTGAACAAAATAAAACACTTCCCCATTTTAAAGTGCCATTCTTGTAGAGGTGTCCAGTAAGGTCGGTTTTGAACTTTGCCAAATAATCAGAATCAGAATCATCTTTAATGGCCAAGTATGTAGAACACACAAGGAATTTGTCTCCGGTATAACACGCCACATTAGTATCATCATAAACAAGGACATGTTCAAATAGGTATGGAAGGACATTTCATACCTATTTCATTCATAGTTTGCAAGATAATTTTACTTATTTTACTTATTTGTAATGAGAAAATGGTCAGGACTTGACATACTTGTTCCAGTTGATATTGAGAAAAGAAATCACATTACGGAACGGAAAAAGATTCTCTATGATATACTTTGCACGGACGTCTTTAAGCCTTTGGACCACTGCTGCTACAAGCGGCGTAGAAGATAAAGTAGCAGCAGCAGCAGAACGTCCTCCGGCTTCAAGGCCAGGCAGGTTTGAGGGAAACAAATTTTGTTTGTTCATGAGAAACTAATTCCAACTTTATTAAATTACCTTTAGAAAGGCAAAATTGTTGTAAATAGATTATACATATCCAATATATATGCATTTATTTCTTCTTTTTGATATGACACAAAACAAATCTTGATTTTTAAATACTTTTTGTCTTCCTTGTTTTTGTGAACTGAAAAGTAAAAAGGAGTTCTTGAGACAGGGCAAGATACATGTGCTTTTCATATTACAGTCTTTTTCAGGGGTGGCTAATTTACTACCGGTATTGATTTATACATGCGCGCATCGAGCAGAATCAATTTACTTATTGAAAAATCCATCCATTTTCGATACTGGTTTCTCATTTGGTTCAAGAATCTTTGGACCCCATTCACTGCAGAAGAGTGTCCCATTCACTTGAACGACTGGAGCAGACAATGCTCCCTAAGCCTGATGGCCATGGGAACGCCCCGGGGTGGCCTACTTCAGTGGGAGGGGTGGGGGGGGGGATACATGGGGGGGCGCCGGGGTACTCAAGCGCCAGAAAGTGATGACAATCAAGACGTGCCTTTTAATCGACATCGGATTACAGTACAGTAATCCCTCGTTCATCGCGGGGGTTATGTTCCAAAAAGAACCCATGATAAGTGAAATCCGTAAAGTAGGATTTATAAAAAAAAGCAAAAAAAATGTGAGAGGGAAGAGATTTCAACTTTATTAATTTGACAATAAAGTTGTACTTGATACTTGATAGTCAGCTTTATTTTATACAGTTATTATACAATACTGAACTATGTATACAATGTAGAGTCGATTGTTATAAGTGCAAGGGAAGCTCAGCTTCCTCTAAAATTTCAAAAAGTAAGTGATCAAATATATGCGTGTACGTACAATTGTGTGGACATCATTGACTAAATATGCGCTACAACACGCTCAACATTTATTCCGAATCAGCTTCTATTACTGGTTATGGCGCGACTCTCTTCTCATTCATTCCCACAGCTTCACTGCACTTTAAACTGTGTGGACGCTGAGCGTCAACCGCGCGGACGCTGGCCGTCTCGAGAGTTCAGAGCCCGTTGTTCCAATGCATTGAAACGAGACGAGTCATTGGATAAATGCTGGTTTTGTCCCGCCCACCGGACGCTCAGCGTGTCTGGGAGTCTATGGACAGTGGGCGTTTATAGGCTGGCACGGACACTCAGCTTTTCTGCATGATGATTGGATGATCTCCAACAGATCATTGACAGCGAAATGAGCCATTCACCGATCTTATGTTAAAGGGATCCTTTTTATTTATTGAAAAGAAACGGAGAGTAGAATTCACATATAAATAAACGGACAACACATGTTATGATGTAGGCCTAAATTGAGCTTAGCTTCCTTGACAGACCAGCATCCGCCACTGATACAATGAAATCAAAAATTTGCAAAGGTAAATTTGGCAAGCTGTACAGAGACGAGGTGCGGAGAGTGTTCACGTTGGTCAGTCCCTTAGCCAATCAGGATGCAGAACACGATTCACTGTTTTAAAAAAAAGCATTAAAAAACTGCTGTTATGTTGATTAGGACTTGAAAACACTACACGATCAAATTTGAGGTCTCCCCAAGTTCCATTTCAAATTTGACAATTGTAAAATGTTAGGCACCATTCAAATCTCCAGAAACTCAGCTTTTAAAAGATGTATAACATGTTCACACATGTACTCAGCTGATGACATGCATCAGCGATTTGTTTTGACTGATGATGGAGGGCCCCTGGGTGGGCCGTCCTAACTTCAAAGGCATTAAAAAAACTGCAGACAAAAAAAACTCGTGAAACAGCGAAGCCGCAGAAGGTGAACCGCGTTATAGCCAGGGATCACTGTATACATTTATGAGTTCTATCAACCTTTCATCGCACTTTCAACATTCCGGACCAGATAATGGGATTTCCGTGGATTCTTGTTCGGTCTGCAGGCACCATATGGAATGTAAACAAAAACAGGGGTAGCCAAGCCGAGTTATAGCTAAACTAAGATAACAGCTAAGCCCTCAAACTGCCGCTGATGAGCCTCGCTTCCTCTGACACCAGTTCCAACTTCCATACCATACAAAATGGATGATCTGGGTCGACAACTGGTAGGAAGTCACTCTGTTTGGGACTATTGCATTCGATTTATCATGGAAACCTGGTAACATGCTCAAATTAGATCCTGACGCATGAGTGCAACGAGAAATAAACGCAGCGGCACAAAGTGAAGCTTCATCGCCAGGTTACAATGTCCAATATGCGCAGACAACATCTAATGATAACTTATTGCACGTTTGTGACCCAAGTGAGAATAAGTGGTTCATTAAATGGATGGATGGATAACAAACGCTACACACTGCACTGTGTCCTACTGTACTTGGAATACAAACGTCCACGGCTTCTTGAAGTACAGCTATGATGAGTGATATTTTTAATCATTTGTTTCTATTTTGGTCCATGAAAGCGTCTTCAGGTGACTGTACAACATCAATGGGAAGTAGGATTGAAATGGTTTATGCTTTTAAGGTGCAACAGCAGATTTGTAGTATGCAAAGGAAAACGTTATTGGTTATTTGTATCAGTTTGGAAAAGCAGGAAGTTACTGATATCATCCATCCATCCATCCATCCATCATCTACCGCTTATCCGGGGCCGGGTCGCGGGGGCAACAGCTTTAGCAGGGAAGCCCAGACTTCCCTCTCCCTAGCTACTTCTTCCAGCTCTCCCCGGGGGATCCCGAGTCGTTCCCAGGCAAGCTGGGTGACATAGTCTCTCCAGCGTGTCCTGGGTCTTCCTCGGGGTCTCCTCCCGGTGGGACATGACCGGAACACCTCACCGGGGAGGCGCTCAGGAGGCATCCGAATCAGATGCCCAAGCCACCTCATCTGGCTCCTCTCGATGTGGAGGAGAAGCGGCTCGACTCCGAGCCCCTCCCGGATGACCGAGCTTCTCACCTTATCTCTAAGGGAGAGCCCGGACACCCTGCGGAGAAAACTCATTTCGGCCGCTTGTATCCGGGATCTCGTTCTTTCGGTCATGACCCATAGCTCGTGACCATAGGTGAGGGTTGGGACGTAGATCGACCGGTAAATTGAGAGCTTCGTCCTTTGGCTCAGCTCCTTCTTCACCACGACAGACCGATACAACGTCCGCATCACAGCAGACGCTGCACCGATCCGCCTGTCGATCTCCCGCTCCCTCCTACCCCCACTCGTGAACAAGACCCCAAGATACTTGAACTCCTCCACTTGGGGTAAGATCTCCTGCCCGACCCGGAGGGGGCACTCCACCCTTTTCCGACTGAGGACCATGGTTTCAGATTTGGAGGTGCTGATTTTCATCCCAACCGCTTCACACTCGGTTGCGAAACGCTCCAGTGAGAGTTGGAGAGCCCCGTTTGAAGGAGCCAACAGCACCACATCATCTGCAAAAAGCAGGGATGTAATACTGAGGCCCCCAAAACGGACCCCCTCAACGCTTCGGCTGCGCCTAGAAATTCTGTCCATAAAGGTTATGAACAGAATCGGCGACAAAGGGCAGCCTTGGCGGAGTCCTACCCCCACTGGAAACGATTCCGACTTACTGCCGGCAATGCGAACCAAACTCTGACATCGGTGTATAGTGACCGAACAGCCCGTATCAGGGGGTTCGGTACCCCATACCCACGAAGCACCCCCCACAGAACTCCCCGAGGGACACGGTCAAACGCCTTCTCCAAGTCCACAAAACACATGTAGACTGGTTGGGCGAATTCCCACATACCCTCAAGGACCCTGCTAAGGGTGTAGAGTTGGTCCACTGTTCCACGGCCGGGACGAAAACCACACTGCTCCTCCTCAATCTGAGGCTCGACTTCCTGACGGACCCTCCTCTCCAGCACCCCTGAATAGACCTTACCAGGGAGGCTGAGGAGTGTGATCCCTCTGTAGTTGGAACACACCCTCCGGTCCCCCTTTTTAAAAAGAGGGACTACCACCCCGGTCTGCCAATCCAGAGGCACTCTCCCTGTTGACCACGCGATGTTGCAGAGGCGTGTCAACCAGGACAGCCCCACAACATCCAGAGCCTTGAGGAACTCCGGGCGCATCTCATCCACCCCTGGGGCCTTGCCACCGAGGAGCTTTTTAACCACATCGGTGACTTCAGCCACAGAGATAGGAGAGCCCACCTCAGAGTCCCCAGGCTCTGCTTCCTCCAAGGAAGGCGTGTTGGTGGAGTTGAGGAGGTCTTCGAAGTACTCTGCCCACCGGTTCACAACGTCCCGAGTCGAAGTCAGCAGCGCCCCATCCCCACTGTACACAGTGTTAGTGGTGCACTGCTTCCCCCTCCTGAGACGTCGGATGGTGGACCAGAATTTCCTCGAAGCCGTCCGGAAGTCGGCTTCCATGGCCTCACCGAACTCCTCCCACGCACGGGTTTTTGCCTCGGCGACCACCGAAGCTGCGTTCCGCTTGGCCTGTCGATACCCGTCAGCTGCCTCTGGGGTCCCACAGGCCATAAAGGCTCGATAGGACTCCTTCTTCAGCTTGACGGCATCCCTTACTGCTGGTGTCCACCAGCGAGTACGGGGATTGCCGCCACGACAGGCACCAACCACCTTACGGCCACAACTCAGATTGGCCGCCTCTACAATAGAGGCACGGAACATGGTCCACTCGGACTCAATGTCCCCCGCCTCCCCCGGAACATGGGAAAAGCTCTGTCGGAGGTGGGAGTTGAAACTCCTTCTGACAGGGGATTCCGCCAGACGCTCCCAACAAACCCTCACTATACGTTTGGGTCTGCCAGGACGGACCGGCATCTTCCCCCACCATCGGAGCCTACTCACCACCAGGTGGTGATCAGTTGACAGCTCCGCCCCTCTCTTCACACGAGTGTCCAGAACATGCGGCCGCAACTCCGATGACTACAAAGTCTACATACTACAAAGTCGATCATCGAACTGCGGCCTAGGGTGTCCTGGTACCAAGTGCACATATGGACACCCTTATGTTTGAACAAGGTGTTCGTTATGGACAATCCGTGACGAGCACAGAAGTCCAATAACAAAACACCACTCGGGTTCAGATCGGGGGGGCCGTTCCTCCCAATCACGCCCCTCCAGCTATCACTGTCATTGCCCACGTGAGCATTGAAGTCCCCCAGCAGAACAATGGAGTCCCCAGTAGGAGTACTCTCCAGCACACCCTCCAAGGACTCCAAAAAGGGTGGGTATGCTGAGCTGCTGTTTGGTGCATATGCACAAACAACAGTCAGGACCCGTCCACCCACCCGAAGGCGGAGGGAGGCAACCCTCTCGTCTACCGGTGTGAACCCCAATGTACAGGCACTGAGCCGGGGGGCAATGAGTATGCCCACACCTGCTCTGCGCCTCTCACCGTGAGCAACTCCAGAGTGGAAGAGAGTCCAACCCCTCTCGAGAGAACTGGTACCGGAACCCAGGCTATGTGTGGAGGCAAGTCCGACTATATCCAGTCGGAAATTCTCTGCCTCACATACCAGCTCGGGCTCCTTCCCTGGCAGAGAGGTGACATTCCATGTCCCAAGAGCTAGCTTCTGCAGCCGAGGATCGGACCGCCAGGGTCCCCGCCTTTGGCTGCCGCCCAGCTCACATTGCACCCGACCCCTTTGGCCCCTCTCATGGGTGGTGAGCCCATGGGAAGGGGGACCCACGTTGCCTCTTCGGGCTGTGCCCGGCCGGGCCCCATGGGTGTAAGCACGGCCACCAGGCGCCTGCCAACGAGCCCCACCTCCAGGCCTGGCTCCAGAGGGGGGCCCCGGTGACCCGCGTCCGGGCAAGGGAAACTGAGATCCATTAATTTTACTCATCATAAGGGGTCTTTTGAGCCGTGCTTTGTCTGGCCCCTCACCTAGAACCTGTTTGCCATGGGTGACCCTGCCAGGGGCATAAAGCCCCAGACAACTTAGCTTCTAGGATCATTGCAACACACAAACCCCTCCACCACGGTAAGGTGACGACTCACGGAGGGGGTTACTGATATCAGTGGGGGGAAAAAACAAACGGGTATAATGCTTTCCTCCGACTATTGCATATGATCCATCCCCTTGACGGTTAACCATCACCTTGGACAATGAAAATGAGTCAGAACAATGCGAGTCATCCCAAGACACATCTGCAATACTCCAGGGTTTCAGTGTCCAGTTCATTCAACGGATTCCAGCAATTGTGAGCAAGCTGCATTGTCAAGCTTGTCACCAAAATGAGCTGACCGAGGAGGAGGTCATGAATTGCTTTTGAAATTGTTTTGGAAGATGAACATGTTCCCTCTAGAAATGTTATTACATACATATACGAATTAACATAAGTTATTTTTTTAACCTACACATGACATGTAGTACAAAATTTGCCTTTTTTTTGTGTGTCTCATCATATGTGCATAATGTTTTGTTCAGAGAGCGAGATAACTAAAATTGAATGTTCAAATTTCACCAAAAATGATTTTGGTTGAACTAACAACACTGGCGATTGACATATAATACAATCTCGTGTTGCCTGTCTGTGCACGTTATTAATTACTTAAAGATACACTTTCAAAAACATTGCTCATACATTTAATGTAAAATTATACACAAGCAGTATAAACATTTGGATATGTCAAAAGTCATTGTCCAGGCAACACAATATGGCCATGGCTAATGTTAGTTTTCAATTCATGATTGTCTCATTAAAAGATAAATAAAAAATAAAAAAATTGTGTGAAAATAGTGGCCCAGTATAGCTAGAAGAAGCTTACTGACAAATGTGTCTATCTCAGTAGGACAGACTCTCCAAACGTTGAGGAATAGTTACCCATGTGAATCTTTTTCTGGCGACGCAGGTCTGTGCGCCTGTGTGCCTGAAACCTCATTAAGCATCCACTGTCATCCTCCATCTGTTCGACACTCAGCCAGCAAAGGCGAGGAGAGAAGGGAGGCAAGCTGTCCGTTAACTTCTCATCCTTCACTCTTTATTTTTCATTCAATCTCGAAGTTAACTTTAATTTGTTCTGCTTCCTGTTATTTACTGTTATTCCACAATCCACAGGGCTTTTTTATTGCCATGATAAGCGGGAGTTTTGAAACATTATATATTTAACATACAGTAAATGTCCAAATGCATGCCTGTTAATCTTGTCATTCTTCCAAGTCATTTTTGGTTTGGTTTGGTTTGGTTCCTCTTCGATGATTTCCCTCTCGTCTGAGCACATGGCATCAGTTAATGCACATAGGAGAGTTAGGACAGCTCTTTCATGAGTGCTAGAGTGAAATTTTCATGACCATAAGATGCACATTAAAGTCTTAAATTATCTACAAAATGGACCGGGTGCCTCATGATTCAATGTGGGTCGCCTTGTGTGTGTTCCAGAAACTGTGAATGCAGTTGTGGGACTTTGGTGACAGGCCTGCTTGACACACTGATGTTGTCCGAGCTGTCGCTTATATAGAGGAAAGGCGAACGTAACAGAGGAAAGCAACCGGACCTTAAAGTAGGAAGGGTGGGCGTGAAAGAGGACGCTAAAGGCACACCCCCAGTTGGTACCGCTCTATGCAAAATGCAAAACAACATCCCGAAAATGAAATCTACGAAGAGACTTTAAACTGAAGGGTATCAGTTAGGTGAGGGGTCGCCAATCAGTCAGAGAGCAAGAGCCTTTTTTTTTTTATTTACTGCAAAGAGCCACATCCTACTCATGGGCACACATAAACATCACCACATCACTTTCACACATACACACACGCACACACACAGACCTCTGCTCAGCCGCCATTTATTGTAAATGTCACACACCAACATGATAATGACCAAAATTGACTCCAATAGTCCTCAGACCACAGGCCAGTCATATTCAACAATGGATATTGTCTCTGTGGATAATGCACTGTCTCACACACACAAACCATCAGTTCAACCAAGTCCACAAACAAAAATATAACGTTTTTCTCTTACTACGCATGCTGCTTCGCGCCTGAGTGCAGGGACCTCTGGTATTCCCTCTCTTGAACAGTCTTCATCAAATCTGGCTTGTATTCCCTTGTTGCCACTCAAGGCAGGCACTGTCTGCACACGAGCTGCAGCGTTTTTTTACTACTTGGGTCAGCATGCCACACTGGGCAGACTTTTTTTGACCGAAGATCGCCTTTTGAACTGAACAACCTCCCGCGATCGACCCGATCGCACATGTGCAAGCATACACATGCATGCATGTGGGCGCCCAACCATGCACTCGCGCGCATATACATTCAAACATGCCCGCCAAGATGAGTAACAGCCGGAATGCCACCGAACATGAATGAAATTGAAACACAGATACACAAAGTCCCCCGCACCAAACCCCATATTCTTCTACCAACCCTTGCGCTCGACTTGGGACCGGCCCGCTCGCACCCGGCTGATCGCGATCGACGTATTGGGCACCCCTGCCTTCAAATAAGAAGTAATTAAGAACTAGCTTAGCACTTAGCGCCATTGTTCTTGCATGAGCGGTGACGTAAAGGTGAAAATTTGAAGGACAATGGGAATCGAGCAACTGCAGGAGACTTCAAGATCAACTAATCCACAGTGCTTTTCTATTATGAAACGCCACCATCTATCCATCCAGGCAAGGACGAACGTGGTGCAGCAACATCCGGCGGATTACAAGGGAACAGCTGGCCAACTTCTTCTTCTACTGAAATAAAAAGTGGAATGTTCTGTGTTATATTAAATAAAGATGCATTTTTTAATCCTTTATTCTGTAACTCTGCCGGCCTCGCTTGGCTTCCATGACCGACTGTTGTCTCAACCAATCCCCACATTCCTACATACCCGCTTGGGCTATGGCAAGTGATGAGGAACAATCATACTTTGCATTTTGAAATACAACAAAAAGACAAACACATCCAGCCCAGCCAATTCACCAACATGGATGAGATACCGCTCACTTTCGACATTCCGGTCAGTATAGAGAAGAAGGGGACCAGCACGATAGCGATATGCACAACAGGTCAGCTTTTCCTGTTGTGCTTGGTTTCCATATTCGTAGAAACAGCCCATGTGAAGTTGCGAGTGAGCGGCGTGGGAGGAATGGCGAACACAGCTTTACAAAGACTGGAAGGCATTGCGAGTTATACTGTGGTCTGTTCAGTTCTGGCCAGAGATATTTTTGTTCCGTTTAGTAGCGTCAAGTATTATATTTTTCAGAGTTGGAAATAGTCACATCTATGCATTTCTTCCATTTGACCACTAAAGTACAATTAAATAAAAACGACAACAACAACAACAAATAGTGTTTTAGCACAAATAATGCAATGTGATTAAGGTCTGATTGATCAAGATTAATTAATCACAAAGCCTGTATTTAAAAAAAAAATCACCACACTTCTATCTGTCTGTATATACAGTATATATATAGCTGTCTGTGTGGTTCACTGAACATTCTCTGATTCTATTTTTCATATTGTCTCATGGAGTTCAAAAGTCACAGAGTAATTCATTCACAAAATCTACTGCACATCACTTTTCAGCTTCAGCCAGTGTCACACATCACAAGAGATGATAGAGAAAAAGACAGCAATGGAGAGAGGCAAAGGTGACAGAGAGATAGAACCGTACTCCCTCACGTCCCTGTCTTGTTGAGGTGTAAATATGCAGGGCCAGTGACTGGGTTCAGCGTTTCCAATGAGAGTTGTTCTCCTGAGGCGCCTACCATGGGGACTCCCTACTCTGTCAACAACTGACCCCTTCTGGGCTCCATTGGGTGCCCCCATACCCTTCCAAACTTTTTAATGAGGCAGTTAGCCGAGAAGCTGTAACCTTTCAGCGATGTTCTCTGACCGAGCGTTTTGATGAGAGAGAATATTGATAAAGCTGTCAAGGGGAAAAGCTCTGCTGCAGCTATGTGTGCCGACACGCTTAACAAGTCCCTCCCTGAATCTAATCGTTTAATTATTTACTTATTTTTTTAAGGGGTAGGGCTGGGGGGCCAGTTCTCAGTTTGAGCAGTGTTCAGTGTCATTTGAAGAGGGCACTCAGAATTACTAATAAAATAGTAAATACCAAATGATCAACTGCAAAGCGGAAATGGTAGATAGTCTTTTACTTTTTTTACAAGATAAAATGTCAGAGCATTGATGCAGCATTAGTCAAAAGAAAAAAAATATCTATAAGCTTCTTCAATGCCATTATCTATGTTGCGTCCTTGACATCAATCCCCACTGCCCACTGGAAATCAATTTCACAAGTGAAAAAAAAATAAATATTGATTAAAAGTAACATTCAAACTTGAATGAAAAATAAAAGGGTATTGGGACTATACATTCATATACATACTCTACATGTTTTCCATTTTCTGATCGTCACAAGGGTCACGAGGCCTGCCGGAGCCTATCCCAGTTATCTCCGGGCACGAGAACTGCTTGCCAGCCAAATCACAGGGCACACATAGAATAAGATATCCTTTATTTGTCCCGCAATGGGGAAATTACAATCAGAATTCAGAAAGGAAAAATGCTGGGTAGGGAGAGGGAAAAAAAAACACGCTCTTCCGAGGATAATTTAAGTCCAGGATAAAAAAGACCCTAGCACATAAATAAGCATATGACAGTTACAACAAGTCACAAGACATAACATGTATAAGGGGGAGGATGAATGGGAAGGGGTGGGGGGGGGAAGGGGGTAACCGTGACGCGGGCGAAAATGACCAGCTGCACGGTCACCGTTGCGCTCCGCATTATCGAACCAGGTCACAGGGGGAAAAAGAATCGGAGCGATGAAGACGGTGATAACAAGGATGTGTATGCACGTGTGCTTGTCCAGTCGTGTATGTGTATGCGTGTACAGGTCATAGCTGCTTCGTCGAGGTCTGCTCATCATGAAGACAGTCCCGGCTTATCAGTCCATGGCCGAGATGGAGGAGGGTGGTGGTGGGGGAATACCAACCATCCGCGCTCACACTCACACCTAGGTACAATTTAGAGTGTTCTGTTAACCTGCCACGCATGTTCAAAACCCACGCAGGCACAGGGAGAACATTCAAACTCCAGACAGGAAGGCCGGAGCCGGAATCGAACCTTGCACCTCTGCACTGTGAGGCCGACACGCTAACCAGTTGATCACCGGGCCGCCCTGTTGGGAATATTTTGAGTATAAAATAACGTTGTTAATTATCTTTCATTAATTATAAAAATGATATTGTGCCAATGTGTGGTCAGCATCGATGTAAACTAGTTCAATGCAATCAATGTCGCTGGAGCGCAAGGCAGACACTTTGATTATACCGCTAATAATTACAAACAAAATTGATAATTATGCCTGTTGAGTTTGGTGGTGGTGGGTGTGGGGCGGGGTGGAATCTTTTATGTAGTCAAACTACAATTCACCTTTATTTTGCGGTAGAAAATACAGTATATGGTTCACACAATAACTATGAATGTCCTCAACACATATTGCATTGACAAAAAAAAGAACAAGCAGGATACAAAAAACTAAAATTATTATGTTTTCCCCAAGGTGACTCAGTATGCTATTACGGCAATCAAAAATTGCCTGGTTTTGAGGGAGGACACTCAAGGGACAAATATGGTGACAATGATGTGACCAATAAAGACAGCCAAAGGCCCACAACATCCTCAGAGGATTGGAACATTAAATGCCTTTGAACGATTTACAGGGACGAGACAACAATCGATGAATTCATGAAGGCTTTGACAAACCGTGCATTTAAAAGGTACTCCTACCTTTTCAGGATCCTGACTAACATGCAAATGACTTTATTTGCTCACCATTTACGTCTGAAACAAATGATAGAAATATGATTTTCAACAATAAGAAAAGGAAATGAAATGAGGCATCAAGTCAGTCAAAAGAAATGTATTATAATACGTACATAAGTAAAAAATGAATGCGATGAAACCAATGCTCTGTTTTGAAGGTGGAGGGGTCGCAGGGGTGGCTGTATTTTCTCATTAAATGCTTACATTTCCTCAGAGACTTGACACTGCTGAGACTGAGCTGAACCTGATGAAGCCTCACACCAACAGTGTTAGTGCCAAGTTAATGTGACATCTCGCTCTTGTTGGCTGTCACATGTTATTTCAAGAAGCACGCGTTAGATTAGCAGCTCTGATCAGCACTCCGCTGTTGTGGAGGGAGGGATCCATTAATAATTCAGAAGTGTCCAAAGGACCAATGGGAATTTTCAGATGTGAGAGCAGATGACGACACCCGGCAGTGTTCAAGACGGTATCTAAACCGTAAGCACCTCGCATTCTCGTGAAAGCCTGTCTCATGTGAATATGTGGCACAAGCAAGCACACGGGCTGATTTGAAGTCCTGCCTCAAAGTAGGATTTTACTCTCCTTCGAGTCCACACAAGAAAATAATTTACATGCGGAGCGGGATTAGAGATTAAGTAGGTAAAATGTAGAAAAGATCAAAGGGAGGAGGTGGATTTATTTGCCGTATTAGGAGAACAGATAGGAGATGGAGTAGGCTTTTGTGGTTGGTAGGGCAGACGTGAGGATCAGCTTTGACGCCCGACTCATGCCTTCAAAGGCGTCACAGAAACAGCATGAAACATGCCTATATACAATAGCAGACCACAGCATACCATAAGGGCAAGAATGGGCCAAAATACACCACTTTTGAAATAACCGTGTGAGCAAATCAAATAAAATTAGGGATTACATCAACGCTCCATACGCTCCTCAAAAACTTTGAGAGAATCTCTGAACGAAAGCGGTAAAACTGAAAACCTGTTAATCCGAATAATAACTCCACTTGTATGATGGTTGTAGAACTCTTTATTTTTGCGACCGTCCACCTTCACCCACAGAAGGAACAACTTCCACATTACCCAAAACCCGTGCTATATACCCCCTTCCTCAAGGCAACACTGCCCTCTAGCATTCTAATATTGTAAATGTTATCACAAAAAATAAAACAACAATCTCAGTCTCTTCTTTAACAACAACAAAAAAAATATGTACCTCCCGAAAAAGCAGGACTGAACATTACATTTGAAAGCAGAATGTGTATAGTGAACAGTGTGTCGGTTCATTTAATTGTCCAATGCCCTTCAAAGAGGGCTTTGAGTAACAATGCTGGTGATGCTCCTTTTTTTGTTAGACAGTCTGCCAATTGATCTTTGGTACTTGACCATAGTACCTGTTGGGCTCCTTTTGATTGGATCAGCTCTTTAATAGAACTGATTTCCAAACGTAGCCTTTTCTCAGCAACAGACGTGGTCGATTTCAATGCCTCCCTAAGCGAATGATTATCGGTGACACAAATGATCGGCACAGGTTGGTTGGTACTACCGGCATATAGCTCAGAGAATAATGTTGACAGAAAAATGGCATTGTCAATTAATTCCCTCAGCCATAGCCAATGTCTCACCTGCTAGTGTACTCCTGACAATTCTCTTAATTTTCTTTGACTGCCACGAGATGGGAGAAAACCGGCCGCTTTCGCCCATCAAAACAACAAAGTGCCTACCCTGGGTGCCCCCATCAGGGAGATTTGCAAAAGACGCATCAGTATATGCAACCAACTTAAGGCTATCATCTTTACCGAGGTTTTCTAAAGCTCAACTCAACTGATTTGGCTTTAAGTTTAGACACAACTCTGTTTGCTTCATGAATTGTTTGTATGGTAGCACATTTGAGATTTGCAGCCAGATTACTTCATGAATTGTTTGTATGGTAGCACATTTGAGATTTGCAGCCAGATTACTGGCATCAAACATAGCATCGGGTCTGCTCTGTCTTGCAACCCACAAAAGTTGCCCTATTTTGGACCGTAGCTGATCTCTTTCGTCATCAGTAACAGGTGAAGCTTGCTCAGCTGCTCTCGATGGTGTCAGATGTATAGTCTGTAAATTCTCGATGTACGTGGCTTGGTGTATTTTTACCCTATCGTCAGAGGTTACAAAATCTACACCCACAAAAGAATAATTATCATGAGCTTCACGGCCAACACTGAATTTCTCTTTGAGATGCACCATGACAGTCAGTTCAAACATATGAGATCCACCACAAATGAAATCATCAACATGACAAGCCAGAACCCCAGTTACTTCTTTATCATTGTCCAACCAGTAGAAAACTGCTGGGTCAACTTTGGATATAGTGCCTCCCGCACCGACCATTATATCCTTCACTCTGTTATACCAATACAGAGATGCATCTGCCAGACCATACACACACTTTTTTTAACTTCCAAAGCCTCCCCGTACAGTTAGCTTCCGGAGGAGGCTTGACAAAAATGTCTCTGGATAGGTCCATGCCCTGCAGGAATGCCGATTTTATGTCCATCGAATGAAGTGTCCATTGTTTTTGACAAATCACTGCTGCAAGAAGTCTCAGTGACTCTGAGGCACAAGTAGGCGAGTCCTTTTGAAGCTCTGCAACCTGCAGCTCTTCAAATCCTCTTGCTACCAGTCTTGCTTTTGGTACCACACCAGTCACTGTCTCTTTCAGAGTGCACACCCAACGGGTGGATATGCACCTCTGCCCCTTGTCGTCAACTACCTCAAACACATCATTCTGTCTCCAATTCTGTATTTCACATGTTTTGGCGTCATCAAATAATACATCATTCGCCACATATATATCCTCACTTCTGATGTCCGATACATTTTGATCCACCTGAATTTGAAGATTCTCTAATTGTGACACATCTGCGGATATGCTGGTGCCAGCCACTACAAGGGGCTCAAGAAGCTCCAAATTGTACCAATTCTTATATTTTCCGGTTGCTTTCCCTGCACGTCCTAAAACCTTCAATTTGGGTTTCAGTCTTCAATTTGGTTTCTCTGTCATGCTCTTGTCCTTCAGCCCTTGTGTCTGCCACAGCTGGCAATGGATCATTCTCTATGTACTCAGCAAGAGGCCCTTCTTCTTCCAACTCTAATTCCTCAGTGGTCGGTCTCTTCATCACAGGTTGTCTGTGGATCAACATCATGTTCCTGAGTAACCTTGTTTAGTCTGAGGTGATGAACTCTAATGCAGGTGCCTCCATGTCAAACAAAAACAACAGCACCATCTTGTCCAATGACTACCCCTGGCCCTTTCCATTCTGGACAGTCCAACCGCTTGTAGTAAACCTTATCACCCAGTTCATACTTCTCATCTGTGTGACGCAGCCGTTTCTTGAGCGCTCTCCGTATTCTCTCTGAACATTCCGCTTCAGTAAAGGCCTCACTGCATGCAAAGCTGAAATATGCTTTGCAACCCATTCGCTGTTCGTGGTGCCTTCAAGAGCAGGTGCTTGGTCAATTAACACAGAGGGCAAGTTGGGGTTCTCTCTGAATACCAGTTGATGTGGACTGTAGCCATGGACACTTTGCATGCAGTTCTTTGCCATTAGAGCCCAATCCATAGCTGTGCTCCAGTCGCATCCAGTGCTTGTTTTTACTTTCATTATAATCTCAGTTAGTGTTTGATTATGTCGTTCTAAGAGCCCAATACTCCAAGGACTGTAGGCAGCTGTTGTCTTCACTTCCATGTTGAAATTCTCAGCCATGTCTCTCACTTCTTCATTGTTGAACTCCCCACCATTGTCACTGAACAGTCTTTTAGGGGGGCCGTGCACACTGATCCAGTCATGAATAAAATGCTTCACAATCTCAGAGGACTTCTTGGTAGTCAGGACACTTACTGCGCTGAAACGAGTGAACTGGTCAATAATATGTAGGTACCACACTCCTGGCTCGAGCTCGTGCAAATCCACAGCAACAGTTTCATTGTATGTTGATGCAAGTGGTAAGCCAACAGCAGGTTTTGGTTTGACACGGAAATATTTCTTACATACCTCACATTGACTGACCTTATGTAGCAAGGTGACACAGCCAGTGTCCTTGTTGCCAGAACTACTTAAGAGTCTATGCAGCTTGTCAGCAGAGGCATGTCCAAATTGCTTGTGGAGCTTCACTAAAACTCTCATCTTTTCATTGGTTTTCATTTCATCTGTTATTGTCAGTATCCCATCTTCAGCAGCCGATATGGGCTTCATATTGTCATTTATATTGTCACAGGCCAAAATGCTAACACAGTCATGTCCAGAGCTAGTAAAGTCCAGTTTAACAGGCTGCTTGAACATTACTGCACTGTCGTGCTCCATGTCCAAAACAGTTCCAGCTCTTTTCAGTGATGCTTTGCTCAAAAGCAGTGGAATTTCGACAGGTACAACTTCAGTTTGTATGTGACACTTTGTGTGCCCAATCTTAGCCGGTATCTTCACACTTTTCACAGAATAGACCACTTTTCCATCTCCAAACTTAAATGGCCTGTGACTTGGCTTTTCTGTCTCTCTCATAGTATTTGCACTATTCTTTCCCAACGCCGTACGACAGTGTTCACCACTGTTGTCCACACACTGCTCTAGTACAAGCAGTGTCTATTATAGCGGTGCCAAAACATTCTGTCATTAGTATTTCTGCATCTGTAGGCAATTCCTTGGTGAGCAGTGTAACATTACACTCATCAATTTCCGTTTGATCATCCTCCGTTATTCTTACATTCTCACTTTTGTGTGGGCAGTCCTTTGCCCAATGAAAGGTGCTTTGGCATACTGCACATTTCGATCGCCTTCCATTCTTGTCAAGCGGATTAGTGCCGATCTGTGGGGTTTTCTGTCGAGGGTTTTTTTGCCAGTCACCGCTCCTTTTTTTTCGCTGCTCCGTAGCACACACCGTTTCCTGTTTAATGCCCTGCGTCCCCGCACTCGCGCTCGCGCCAAATATCCTCTTCAGCGCCGACTTCATACTAGCGAATGTTAAGTCACTGCATGCTGTTAAAGCCAGTTGTCTGTCTGTCGTATCCAGGCACGCCGTATCCAACAGCTTGTTCGTCCCAGTGTGGGACGAATAAATGATATCTTATTTTATCTTATCTTGAAAGCTAAAACAGTGTCGGGAAGCTCCATTTTGTATTTCCGCATACGTGAATATCGCTGTTCAAATTCAATAACATGTGTTTTTATTTTGTTTTTTTCGAGTGGTAGGGTTTTAAAAAAAAAGCATCTGAAAATGAATGGAATGAAATGAGTTAACAAAGGGCTGCAAACTATTTTGTCCATCTGTTCCTATCTCGGCAGCGCGTGTGAGCAATAGGATGCAGAAGGAAAAAAAAAACACAGTAATACCATTATGCATTACTTTTGATCCTGCTGCTTTGTTCAAAAAAATGCTGGCAAAAAAGATCAACTCAGCCTCTGCTCCCACATGCTAATTCCCAAGATATAAAAATACAGAATGTAGAAATAGAAAGTGTAATGTTATTCATCAAGACACCTGTTATACGAGGAAAGTCGTTGGTGTTAAATAAAACAAAACAAATGCCATATTCCTTCAAAAAAAAAAAAAAAGAACATGTTGTTTGGGACCAATCCGAATGACAGGGCTCAGCTCGCATGGTTTTTACACGTCGCCCGATTGCGAAAGTCATTTTCACTTCCACTGCAAGATGCATAATGTATGACAGGGCTAATCAACACTAGGCAGGGATAGGAAAGCGCGATTCAGCTCGAGCTACGTGCCCTCTATAGGCCACGCCACCCCCATCCTCATCTCAGCTTTCCTCTCTTCCTTGCACTCTCTACTCTTCTTCCTCATTTGACCAGTTACACTCATTTGGCAAACTACCCTCACCTATGCACACTCCAAGCTATTGCATCAGGGAACCCCAGCAGCATCAATCATGATGTTCTTCTACAGACACACATTATTTGTATTGTCTCAGTCAATTATGCTTCCATTTATCTTCCTGCAGAGCTTTGGCATTTCTCTCTCACACTGCGTGCATGTGGTGCGTGTGCGGCTGTGTGTGTGCGACACACATGTCAATGTTTGTATCAGATGTGTGTCAGAAATGTTCCAGGACTGTCTTCACATAGGATATATTTAAAATCCAAACTACAAAATACAAGTTTACTCCCCTTCGATGTAATCCCAGCTGGAGTCGAACACAAATTCCTACACTGTGCAGAAGCAGCCACAAGTTATCCCGCCTCAAGTCTCGCCTTTTGCCAAATGCTGACAAAGTAACCAACTAAATCTCTTGCAGGGTCCGACTGAGCTCAAATACAGTAGAAAAATGCGATCAAAGCGAATTGGCCTATGAACTTCAACTGCTTTGATTTTTTTCTTCTGATCTTCCTCTGAAGCAGGCGTCACCAACCTTTTTAAAACCAAGAGCTCCTTCCTGGCTACTGATTGATGTGGAGGACTCCCAGTTTGATAGTATGCACTTTTGAAATAAATTTGCTCAAACTACCTTCAATTACTGATATTCATTTCTGAGAAGACACTCATCACATTCGCAATTTTCCCCACAAATTATGAAATGGATAAATATCAACTGGCCACACTTTATTATAAATGTCACTTTTAAAATATTCCTGGAATGTAACAGTGTCTCATCACTGGTGAGCTATTTTTGGAATAAGCCCGTGGAATATTCACACAGCCCTCGAGGGCTCCATGGTGCCCGTGGGCACCACGTTGGTGACCCGTGCTCCAAAGGTTCTGGTACAGTGGTTCTTAACCTTGTTAGAGGTACCGAACCCAACCAGTTCATAGGCACGTTCACCGAACCGTTCATTCCTGACAAATAAAAATAAGATTTTTTTTTTTTTTTGCAAATTCAAGACATAAAAAACACATTTATTAAAAACAGAAAAAGTAAACATAATTAGTATAAGTATATGCTTTTCAATCGTACATAAAATGAACCAGCCAGTGATGGCTAAGCGGGCGTGTCATAACTAATTGGCACGTTGACTCGGGTGTGTATTATCTTCCATGACAGAGGCTCTGTCGAACCCTGGTTCTGGTATTTGATTTCCAGTCAAATACGAAGATCCAGCCCTTTCACCAGTGATGTCTTTCCCGTGCAAATCTGGTTTTATCCAGTCTCATCATCTCTCACTCCCCTCATTGCCTGACGACCTGACACAGAGAATATGCATATAAAAAGCATGTGGGCAAATGGCTTGAGAGAGCTGAGGTCACAGTTACACAGTCCAGGGTAACAAAGTGTAAAACTTAGTAGGAGTTTGAAATTGTTCTTTTGTGACACCAGTTCTGCAACTTTAGTGACACACCTTTTATCGATCAATCTGTTCGGCAACTACAGGGGAAGTCAAAATAGAGAGATGGAGGGCCTGGTCGATCACATATGTGCAGGCACAAAGGAGGAGAAGCAAAAGGAGGGGGAAAAAAAGGAGAAAGAGCCAGACAGGGCACTGAAAATGATCTAAAGTGGACCCCGGAGGCAACATTATGACACAGTTTGTGGTGGTTAATCGAGATTTCATGAGGAAAATGGAGGGGGACTTCAATTCAGCAGAAGCACAGCCCGTCATCCTCTTTGATGAGTGTGTGCTACAACTACCTGCATGCAATGTCTGTTAAGTAAAGCTGTTTTTGTGTTTTATTTTTAGCACTGGAAAGCTATTCAGACTGGGGAAGAAAGAGGAAAACAAATTCCTCGTTGTGGTTGTTGTATCAACACGACTGTATGCATGAGTCCCAATGAGACCAAAAATGTATTTTTGTAAAATAGGTATTTAGATAACAACTAACAAGAGTAAACCACTTGCACCAAAAGTATGTTGAATGAAATTTCACAAGAGCTCGAAATCATTTCAATGTATAGCTGTGGAATGAAATACGAGACCACCCTTGTTTCTTTAGCTCCCTGTTCATTTTAAATGCCTCTTGCAACTAAACGTGTGTTTGTTTAGGGTGCTATATCAACAACAAAAACAGCTAATAAGAGTTGAATTCAACAGCTGATCAAGAGATTTTCTGCACTGCTCAAAATGGTGCTTTAATTTGTCATTTCATACACTTTGAGTGGCACCAGACATTAAAACGAACATGAAATTAAAGAAAACATGGGTTTCTTGCACTGTCAGTGTTTGAAATTTTTTGTTCAGTTTTGTACTTTGGCGACAACATATTTATTGCAGAGCATGCACGGCTTGGAGATGCCTTTCCTTGTTAAAGACAAGACAAATGCGAAGGACGTATAGTTTTGGAAGCTTAACGCATAGCAATGACTTTTAGGTGCCAGGCACATGAAGCTGGCCAGTAAACTTTAGCGAAGAGCACACGATGAAAGACCACAGTTGATAAATCCCAGTGGCTCATGTTACACACTAACTATCCTACATGCAAAGCAGACAGGCACAGCAGTCATGTGCTGTACATCCCCGTCTTGAATGATGAATTAATATGGTTATGGGTATCATCACAGTCTTAATTAAATATGTCCCAAACACTGTCCAAAGCTCTGATCCTCCAACCAAAACAGACATGCACCGTACTTGCCGCACTGTCAGGTACAACTCAAAGCATTAAATTTTCCCAAAAGTCGACGGTGCGCCTTATATATGGGTCAATATTCTGATTTCTTGGAGGTAGTACAGTGAAACTCCTCGACAACAATATCATGTTTGCAGCAAGAATTTTTTTTTACAACAGGGGGCTTTTCACTGTAGCAAATTTGATCTCAGATGAAAACACACACACACACACACACACACACAAACACACTTATTTGACACTTCATATAGCCAGTGTAGAAAGAAAAAAAAACGGGAAAGAAATTGCAAAATTTACAATCATCATTCACTTTCACTTACATCAATTTCTTGAATAATGTATTTTACTTTGCTTCCTCCATTTATCATTTTTATTACTTTTTATGCTTTTCTTTTCTTAACTTGGTCCATTTCGTAGCAATTTTACCAATGCAACGTACTGCGTGTGAAACGAACAATACTTCCTAGACTATTGCACGGGTATACCAATGTGGTGGTTGCTGTTGCTGTTTCCGAATGAAGTAGTAGAGGTCGCTGTGGCATGCTGAGGTTGAATTAGACTTTTGCGGAAGGCTTATTTTCCTTGTAGTGAATTTAGTTGCGAGGCAAGAGCAGAGAAAAAGATTTGGTGTAACGGTAAAGGGGGACTTTTTGTCATAGGGGGAGCAGAAAAGTGGGAATGGCTTTCATGCATGAACATTTTTCACACTAGGGGGCCTTTTCGCCCGTGCATGTTTCGTTGTAGAGGAGTTTCACTGTATTTTTAATGTTCTGTAAAATGCTTTGTTACAGCTGCAGCGGTTGTGAAAACAACACATCAATATGTATATATATATATATATATATATATATATATTTATTTTTTTTGGGGGGGGGGGGCGACTCCGCACGATCCACAACACCATGGAGAAGTTGGAATCCGCGCTGCGGAAAGGATTTTCGGATCCAACTGATCGGCGCCAGTGAGGAGATACAGACCAAGGACTCAAGGCTGTCTGGAATTGTTGGCGGCCGTCCCTCCAAAACAAACAACGCTATCTGGCCTTTCCCCTGGATGGAAGTACGCATGGAGTCTAGGGCCCCCACCACCACCCCCCTCTTTCTCGGCCATGGACTGTCTTCATGATGAGCAGACCTCGACGAAGCAGCTATGACTTGTACACGCATACACATACACATCCTTGTTATCACCGTCTTCATCGCTCCGATTCTTTTTCCCCCCCGTGACGTGGTTCGATATGCAGAGCGCAACGGTGACCGTGCAGCTGGTCATTTCGGCCGCGTCGCGGTTAATCCCCTCCGCACCCCCCCCCCCCCCCCCCTCCCATTCATCCTCCCCCCTTATTACATGTTGTGTCTTGTGACTTGTTGTAACTGTCATATGTTTATTTATGTGCTAGGGTCTTTTTTATCCTGGACTTAAAATTATCCTCGGAAGAGGATAGTTCGAGCGTGTTTTTTTTCCCCCTCCCTACCCAGTGTTTTCCTTTTTGAATTCTGATTGTAATTTCCCCCTTGCGGGACAAATAAAGGATATCTTAATCTTAAATTGTATTGTATTGTATTCTCTTTAGCATAGCTCCATGCAGTGGATGTATAATTCAACCGCAACCACTATTGTAGGTTCTATTCTCTGCACCTTATGGTGGTGCGCTCTATATATGAAAACAGTTTTTAAATAGGCCATTTATTGAAGGTGTGCCTTATACTCCAAAGCCCCTTGCAGTGCGGAAAATATGGTAATTGTTATATTTCAGACAATTATTTGCTGTCACTCTTAAAACTGACAAATCTTTGTAGCTTAACTTGAATCAAATTTGCTTATTTTGAATCAATCTCTTGCATCTCTGCTGTACAGGGTATCTTTAGTTAACTCGCTCTTGTTAAATTCAAGGGTAATGAGAGTAGAAATGGGGGTGTGACCTTAGGGCTACCAAGAAGTCTATGTCACGCTCAAGCCAGAGACATTGTCTGGCCTGAGTAATTTACCAGTCCTGTGGTGATGATGAGAAACCTGATGACCTGTAGCACTCCTGAGAGGAAGCAGGGTTTTAGCACCCTAGTCATTACAGCCTGACCTCCTTTATAATGATGGTGACACTGTCACCTTCGACCACTGCATTTCCAGGCTCATCTATATGGATCCAGAGAGAGCGGCTGACACCAGGTCTGCAAAAAACACACTGAGACCCATCTGCATGCCAACACTCTATGAGCTGCTAAACCCGGTTAATGAATATTTCACTCAAACCAGTAGGCCACAACAGAGAAGACAGGTGAAGCTAACCTGACACACTCCACCACGCCTCGGTTTTCCACCATAATCCATTCCACCAGAAGGCTGTTCGAAAACCGATTTGTTCAAAAACCGAAACCACGCTTTAAAAAAGAAAAAAAATCTTTATTGAACATGACTGCTCACAATGGAACGCTAAACGAAGAAGCGTCACTTCCTCGTCCACGTGAGGAAGTGTCACTTCCTCGTGTAAGGAAGGCGAGAGGAGTCAAGTGGCGATTTTAAGTGTGCTCAGTTTGGTCGAGAAACAATTTTTGGTCGTAATCCAAGGCATAAAAAACTCAAAATTTTTGGCTGAGAACAGAGACATTCTAAAACTGAGGTTTGACTGTGTACAGGTCCTCAAAAAAATTGCATATGGTGATAAAGTTCATTATTTTCCATAACGTAATGATAAAAATTCAACATATATATATATATATATATATATATATATATATATATATATATATATACATATATTTTAGATTTATTGCACACCAGATCCAACACTGTGGATGAGCTTAAGGCTGCGATCGAAGCATCCTGAGCATCCATAACACAAAGTAAAATGGCATTATATAAAAAAAATGGCATTATCCTCCTAGGGCCTGTGTGTCCACGTGTGTGGACATGACATCTTTGGCTTTGAAGAGTATAAGGTTAAATTTTGGACTATAAGGGCCTGGCGTCCACATACAAGGACGTTTCATCAAGTAAAAAAATAATTCTTTGTTTTCTTTGTGAAATAATATGACAATTTAATTGCGGTTCTAATTTAGGGAAGCACGATAAAGTGACTTCTACTGTTGCTATTCTAGATAGTACTATGCAAAGCATTTCACAATTTTAAATCATTCGCTGAATGTGTGAAATAAAGACACATTTTTTATTTCGTTACTTTAGTTGCCTTTTATTTAACCTACAAACGTGTCAGATCATTTTGCCTGACTGAATATACATCGACTTTATGTCTCTCTCTCTCTCTATCTCTCTCTCTCTCGCTCAACATAAAAGCATTACCTTTTCCCCAAGGCCTGATAATCCAATATGCTTTATATGTATGAATCAATGTTCTGATTTCCTGGATGTAGTATTTTAAATGTTCTGTAAAGCGCTTTGTTACAGCTGCAGCTGTTATGAAAGCTCGAGTGTTGGATGTTTTGTGTATGGCACATACATTTTGAAGGCTTCAGTGCTTCTTTGTTCTTCCATGTAAACTTAGACATTAAACCACCCTTCACAGACGAGGCCCTCGTTACCTCTGTTCACAAAGCCATATTCACAGAAATGAAGTCAGGTTGCACTTGCACAACTTTCTCGTCTTTCGTGATGGTTTGGCATCACCTACGACTTTTCGATGTTGGGTTGTTGCGCCACTACTTCTATGTATCGGTAGTCTGACATCTCAATGTCAACAAGGGGCAGGAATCTGATTTGAAAGGGAGCATCTCCTTGGCAATCTGTATTCATGTACCGTATTTTCACGACTATAAGGCGCCATTAAAAGTCTTACATTTTCTCCAAAATGGACAGGACGCCTTATGGTGCGGAGCGTCCTTTATATGCGCTGAGTTCCAAAATCTGACTGACAGCCGACACGCTGTTTATATAGAGAAAAGGCGGAAGTGACTGTGGCCAGGCATGCGGGAGAGAAGTCGGCCAATCAGGGAAGGGTGGGCGTGTATATATACATATATGGAGAGGGAGAGAGAGAGAGAGAGAGGGAGAGAGAGAGGACAGGCAAGCTAGTCCGCCAATGGTAAAGGGTGGGCGTGTAAGTGGACGCCTCAAGCCAGTACCAACACTTGTATAGAGTGTGGCAATGTGCATTGTTGCAAAACAACTCCGGTTTTGGTTTCTAAGAACCCCTGAAAATGAATTCGACAAAAAGACACGCCTACGAAGCTCATTTCAAACTTAAAGCCACCGGTTATGCTTTTGGCATGCGTGCCCATCTCACAGCAGCGGTGAAAAAACAAGTCAAGCAAATGAACTCTGAGCTTGCCGTTATTCCCGGAGGCTTGACTAAAGAACTCCAACCGCTGGACATTGGCATCAACCGGGCGTTCAAAGTAAAGTTGCAAACGGCATGGGAACAATGGATGATCGGTGGCAAACACAACTTTACAAAGAGTGAGAGGCAGCGCTTGGCGAGTTACGCCACAATACGCAACAACGAGAGGGAACGCGGCGTTTTTGATGGATTACGGTACTTGCACAATTGTTCAATTCTTTCTACACACACACGCGCTGCCACCATGTTTCGCTCTGTTCTTTACTTTCAAATGTGGGAAAGCCTCACACGAGAGAAATGTTGACTTTGCTGTTGCTACTCCTTCTTTCCGCTCGGCAATGCGTCGCAACTCACACTAGCATGTGATGCATTCAATGACAACTGAGATGTGCAGTCCTCTGCTTCTGATACAGAGGATGAGGACTTTGATGGATTTCCGGGTGATGATTGATCGAAAAACGTGAGAACATTGTACGATGGCTAAATAAAATACACCCAAACTCAGTTCTGCTTTCGTTGCCTTTTTAAAAACGTGTTTTTATCTTATCTGTATGTCTTGGCATGCTACCGTATGCTTCAAGCTAACGTGTTAGAGTGCGCGCATGCATGCCGTATGTTTAAGCTGGCGTATGTTTTACCACTGTAAAACTGCGCCCATTCGTACGATGCGTCCTGTGTATGTGTAAAATACAGAAATGTCACGCATTACTGAGACTGCGGCCATTAGTACGATGCGTCGAATAGTCGTGAAAATACGGTAATTGGTAAGATGCACGGCCCTGCGGCACTCGTGGCCCTCGGACACAAAATTCAAATTATTTTTTCTTGAATCTGACTAAGTTAATGACAAATAAAATAAGACCAATTAACCAATGAAAGTCACTAATTGCTTATGAATTGTGGTTGAACAGGATCTTTTTACAAAGCTAAAACTTGATTTTATTCATTGGAAAGTGAACAAATCTACAGACCCTTTCCCAAAAATGTGAATTTCATGGAAAGTTTTATTCCATACTTCCATTCAAAAAGTTAAACTTTCATAGACTATTGATGCAGGGCCCAGAATTCGAACTATTTCAAGCATTCATCTGTTTATTTTTATGGAATTTGGGCTTCCACCTGATGACACCCAAGAAAACAGCAAGAGGGCACATATAGGCAAACAACTATTCACACTCAGAGGCAATTTTGAGTCCTCCATTAACGAATTATGCATGTTTTAGGATATGGGAGGAACAGGAATAACCGGAGAAATTCGATGCAAGCAAGGTACAGGAAGTTTGGAGCTCAGATTTGAACCCACACCCTTAGAAGTGTGAAGTGCTTCGGCTAACCAGTCAGCCCCTGGTCTGCCATATTCACTTTGATGCTCTTCATAATTATTGAAGACATTTTAGTGAAGAAGATGCAGATTGTAATTTCTCACCTGTCAAGATTGCCTCAAGTGTTAATGGAATGGGAGAAGGTGTCCTGTTATCTGGGGGTGAGGTTATGTCGTGCAAAATGGAGTGGAGGCAAAATTCAGGTGAATCAAAGTGGCAAGATGAAGCAAGACTGCTGGAGAATTTAAAAAAAAAAGTGTTAATTCACATACCGTATTTAAAAGGAAGAGACAAAAAAGAGGTACTGGAGTAAATCATAATAGATCATAACCTGTAAGGGATTCAAAAAACAGACAGAGGGACACCTGGACAAAACACAAGTGGACTGAGAGAGTTGACTGACTGACATTGTTGCTGAACTGATGACAAAAAATTGAAGACTGGCAATGTTGATCAATGTCAAATACTGTATAAGATTTTATCTAAGTAAATATGTACCGTATTTTCACGACTATTCGACGCATCGTACTAATGGCCGCAGTCTCATTAATGCGTGACATTTCTGTATTTTACACATACACAGGACGCATCGTACGAATAGCCGCAGTTTTACAGTGGTAAAACATACGCCAGCTTAAACATACGGCATGCATGCGCGCACTCTAACACGTTAGCTTGAAGCATACGGTAGCATGCCAAGACATACAAATAAGATAAAAACACGTTTTTAAAAAGGCAACGAAAGCAGAACTGAGTTCGGGTGTATTTTATTTAGCCATCGTACAATGTTCTCACGTTTTTCGATCAATCATCACCCAGAAATCCATCAAAGTCCTCATCCTCTGTATCAGAAGCAGAGGACTGCACATCTCAGTTGTCATTGAATGCATCACATGCTAGTGTGAGTTGCTACGCATTGCCGAGTGGAAAGAAGGAGTAGCAACAGCAAAGTCAACATTTCTCTCGTGTGAAGCTTTCCCACATTTGAAAGTAAAGAACAGAGCGAAACATGGTGGCAGCGCGTGTGTGTGTAGAAAGAATTGAACAATTGTGCAAGTACCGTAATCCATCAAAAACGCAGCGTTCCCCCTCGTTGTTGCGTATTGTGGCGTAACTCGCCAAGTGCTGCCTCTCACTCTTTGTAAAGTTGTGTTTGCCACCGATCATCCATTGTTCCCATGCCGTTTGCAACTTTACTTTGAACGCCCGGTTGATGCCAATGTCCAGCGGTTGGCGTTCTTTAGTCAAGCCTCCGGGAATAACGGCAAGCTCAGAGTTCATTTGCTTGACTTTTTTTTTTCACCGCTGCTGTGAGATGGGCACGCATGCCAAAAGCATAACCGGTGGCTTTAAGTTTGAACTGAGCTTCGTAGGCGTGCGTGTCTTTTTGTCGAATTTTCAGGGGTTCTTAGAAACCAAAACCGGAGTTGTTTTGCAACAAAGCACATTGCCACACTCTATACAAGTGTTGGTACTGGCTTGAGACGTCCACTTACACGCCCACCCTTCACCATTGGCGGACTAGCTTGTCTGTCCTCTCTCTCCCTCTCTCTCTCTCTCTCTCCCTCTCCATATATGTATGTATACACGCCCACCCTTCCCTGATTGGCCGACTTCTTTCACAGTCACTTCCGCCTTTTCTCTATATAAACAGCGTGTCGGCAGCCAGTCAGATTTTGGAACTCAGCGCATATAAAGGACGCTCCGCACCATAAGGCGTACTGTCCATTTTGGAGAAAATTTAAGACTTTTAATGGCGCCTTATAGTCGTGAAAATACGGTATACTGTTGTGATCTTTGTGTCAAATATGTAAAGTATAAATAAGTATTATACTACTTATTAATAGTATAATACTTTAACATATTTTAAACATACTGGTTCCCACACACACCACATGGAAATTCCTACTGTGTGTGTGCGCGTGTGGGGCTGGGGGAGGTGTATCCTACATCGTGGTTTTCACTTTTCGTGGGGATTTCTGCTCCCCAGTTACTGCAAAAAACGAGGGATTATTGTACTTACTGGGAACCAGTATGTTTAAAATATTGACATGGATAATTCAGAGCATAAGAGTGTATCTTTAGGAATCTGCCCACACACATGCACAGACACACACAGACACAAATTATATTGTGTATATATATATATAAAGTCGGCACGGCTACTTTTTAAATGTATTCTTACACAGTTACCTGTTAAAAATGTGGTTTGTAATGTAAAAGCACTTATTATTTTTGGATTTTGCCAGTAGCTAATATGCTAATGAGGAAAAAAATATTGCTACTATATAGAGTATATTTGTACACAGTGGACCCCATTACTTGTGGGGCTTGGAGTCAGCCAGGAAATAGCAAAAATCTGAGTATAATTGATGTCCATTGCAATACATATTTAAAAATATAAAGATTGACCGTTGGGTTGATAGTTAATTAACTGTTTTTTTGACTGAAGATCATGTGAAACAATTGCTTAGTTCCATATGGTAGGCTGTTATCGAACAGTCCCAGAAGGCAAAACGTGAGTTGGCTGGATTGCTAGCTAGCTAGTAGCTAGTAGCTAGCTAGCTAGATAGATAGATAGATAGATAGCTAGATAGCTAGATAGCTAGATAGATAGATAGATAGATAGATAGATAGATAGACAGACGTGCACACATTCACCTTAAACCATGGTCATTTGAAACTGTAAACATGGCTCAATGTTGCCATGAAACATGAAATATGCACACTGTAACTACTCTTTCATTGATAGCGGCCATCAGGCAAGCAGCTGTGTCTCGCCGTCTTTAGTCCTGGAAATATGTGAAAGTCTCTGTGCATTTGATGGGCTGTACTTTGCGACGTCGCCACATCATGCAACAGCAATTCATATTTTGAATTGCCACAAGTAGCTGAGATTCTTCACTCGGGAAATATAATGGGCCCCACACGCTGCAGGTGTGCCATGTACTGTGCAGATTTGCACAGTCCAGTTGATCCCACACGGCGCCTATTGTAATGGAAGAGCAACGGAGGCCATGTGGTGATGTGCCGGGCCAAGCGGAGTGCTATATGGTGTGGCGGTAATGGGAAAAGCGGCAAAGGTGGCCTCATTGGTGGCCAAAAGATCTCATATAAGCAGATTTAACAACTGTCATTATACAGGTATATCCCAAAATCATCATCAACGTTTTTAATACTTTCACCAACATATGACTGGGCAAATGCTGTATGTTTACCGTATTTCTCCGACTACAAATCATTGTTTTTTTTTCATAGTTTGACCGGGGGTGTATACTCTGGAGCGATTTATGTGTGAAATTAACATTTTATATCATTCCACGTGGTATTTTGATTTTTCACCACAAGAGGGCGCTCTCTACATGTGTTGATACTTTCCACGTTGGTGGTAACTAAAAACAACTGACGATGACCGACTCTTACATAAGTGACGTAGAAGAGGAAGCGCCATCTCTTCTACTACCGGAGTTCGTGGAGTTCTTTTAAAGTGACAAAGAGGATGAAGATGACATTGGATTTAGTGATTTGGAGTGACACCGATGGTTTGGTAAATGTGTTAGCATATTATTTATGCTCTAGTTATCTGAATAACTCTTACTATGTTACGTGAATATACCAGGCACGTTCTCAGTTCGTTTCAAGATGAGGTCTGTTCTTAGTGTTGGATTTTATCAAATAAATTAACCCCAAAATGTGATTTATAATCCAGTGGTACTTCTGTGTTTTTTTTCTTCTTTATTGTGCATTTTATGACTGGTGAGACTTATACTCAGGAGCGACTGTAAAATTCGGTATGTAGTAGTGCAATTCCTACTCTGTCCACCCACTCAGGGTTTGAACCCGCTCTGCCACCACGAAGCTGAAGCTGAAAACTGCACAAGCTGGCAACCATTTCACATAGTCTCACAAACATGGAGTCACCTTGCATCTGCAACAATTTTAATCGGCCTGAATATTTTGGGATCAAATTATTTGCATTTCTCTACTTCTTCGAAAAAAAAAAAGAAGCACTGATGTGGATATGTACCACCAATTTAGTGGTGGAATGTCATCACTTCACGGTAACAATTGGCATGCATCATGGGAAATGTTTTTAATCAATATGGCACGTGTCACACTTATTTATTTTGAGATAATTAATCCTGTTCATCTCTCGCATCGGTTCCTGAGTTTGTGGATTATACCATCAGTATTAACATTTTGTGCATCATGGAAAAAGAAGTATTATAATGAGTATATTACATTGTTGCATGTAACGGCAGTTTTCTAGGAAAAGCCATTTTATTTTACTTGAACACAAAGTTTCCTTTTAGGCTGTGAGTGAATATGAAATCCTGGAGACAGAGAGCCAGATGCAGAGCAGCTCTAATTGTTGACATAAGGCCAAGAGGTAATTTAGAGCTTCACTTGGAGGCAGGGTTTGGAAAGTGAAAGCTGTTTACCAGAAGCAAAAAAGTTTGAAAAAGCAGTTTAGGTAATGCCAGACATTTTCTCCTGGCAGTCTGCAGACATGAGAGCAAGAAGTACTCAAAACACACGCACGAACAGTTGCACACGCATACTCCTGCAGCTTTTGTAAGAAAATCACATTTTTGGGGGACTTTGGTGGAAATTCAAGTATACAGTTTTGAAAACATCTGATCCATCAAACTTCCAATTAAGACTCAATTTCATAGTTCACTTTCCTACTATGGTAACCAAAATGGTAAATATTAGAGAAGTTACTACAGATGACAAATGAATCCGTCCTTCTAGTGCACTTTGAGAAAGAAAGAAATTGCATTAGTGTACCTCATGTGGCCAATTCTTGGCAAAGAGATTATGAGTTTAAAGCCTTTTGTTTACTTTGACGTTTAACCTGCCATCGAGCCACATCCATTTTAGAGATACAAAACTGCACAATTCTGCTTTCCGTTTGCATGTCATCCACAAGCGGCATGACAAAAGTATGTTTAAGAAAGTATTACAGTTAAATTAAAATGACCAGAGGACGTAGATATCCTGAATGAGTATTAACTTTTCAGCACAGTGAAGACTCGGTATAGCATGGTTCACCTTACATGGCATCGCTGTTTCACAGTTTTTATCTGTATGGTGTTTATCTGTAAAATGCATGCATCCATGTTCATTTTAGATTTGACTTTGAAATTACTTTCGATGAACTATTTCATTATGCGGCCCGGTGGTCCAGTGGTTAGCATGTCAACCACAAAGTGCAGAGGTCGTGGGTTGGATCGCAGCTGCGGCCTCCCTGTGTGGCTTTTGCATGTTCTCCCCGTGCCTGCATGGGTTTTCCCTGGGTACTACAGTTTCGTCCCACATTCTAAAAACATGCATGGCAGGCTAATTGAACAGTCTAAATTGTTCCTAAGTGTGACTGTGAGCGCGAACGATTGTTCATCCATTTGTGTCCATTTGGCTGGCAATCGGTTGAGGGTTTTCCCCCCCTACTGCCCGAAGACGGCCGGGATAGGCTCCAGCATGACTCGCGACCCTTGTGAGGACAAAGTGGATCAGAAAAAGGCTGGCTGGATGGATATTTCATCGATTATGGATTGATTTTTATTTTATTGGGCGGCCCGGTAGTCCAGTGGTTAGCACATCGGCTTCACAGTGCAGAGGTACCGGGTTCGATTCCAGCTCCGGCCTCCCTGTGTGGAGTTTGCATGTTCTTCCCGGGCTTGCGTGGGTTTTCTCCGGGTGCTCCGGTTTCCTCCCACATTCCAAAAACATGCATGGCAGGCTGATTGGACGCTCTAAATTGCCCCTAGGTGTGATTGTGAGCGTGGATGGTTGTTCGTCTCTGTGTGCCCTGCGATTGGCTGGCAACTGATCCAGGGTGTCCCCCGCCTACTGCCCGAAGACGGCTGGGATAGGCTCCAGCACCCCCCGCGACCCTAGTGAGGATTAAGCGGTTCAGAAAATGGATGGATGGATGGATTTTATTTTATTTTATTACAGCTGGTAACTGTTGATATGGTCATTTTGTGGAATGGGGAGAGGTGAGGTAGGCAGGGGTACAGACTTTAAACAAAATTTCGCTTCGGGCCCCAGATTGTTCAGGGGCCGTCTTACTCTTGCTAATTCAATGTGAAATTCTGTTTCAGCACAGGGACCTTTTGCTAGTTGTATTCCCTTCATCCTCCTTCGGAATACACTTTCTTACCACTACAATGACTAAAGAACAGAAATAAACAAAATAAACAAAACTCCAATTCACAAAATTCACTCCATCAATGCATGGTGGGGCAGTGGGTGGGTGTGGTTTAGGCCATTTCCCAGCTATTAAATGTGGAACTGCTCCGTCAGACCTATCGCCACATGCAGCCGTTAATTCATCTAATTATTTGCAATATTGTGTTTGGGAGCTTTCACAGTTGCTGCTGCGGATTTCTGGCTCAATGCCAAATGTACTCTGTCAGCGGTTTTATGATGAGTATTATAATAAGCAACATCTAATTAGGCACTCCATTACAAATGGTACACAGAGTTGCGACAGATTTATTCAAGGTGGCAGTAGCAGATTAATATGTGCAGTGTGGGCTTAATGAAGACAGTCACTTAGCTCAGTTTCGTTTTATTTTTAATCACATCATTACAGTTATATCCATCCATCCATCCATCCATCCATCCATCCATCTCCCAAATCGCTTAACCTCATGAGGGCTCTCTATATTTGATGGTAATTGACAAATCAATGAATCCAGCAGTATTGTTCATCTTACAGACGAGAGTTTCAGGATATTCAATGTGTGACCCCCTTCCATATCCTTTTTATAGTTCCAGTAAAAAATATTCTTAAGTGTAGACCCATTTTCATTCCACTTCATCAAAGGCTGCGCACGCATCACTGGCTGAAAATGACAGGAGACATGCGTGTGTGAGGCTGTGAAGAATTGTTTTATACTTGTAGTTTTTTCATTGTTTCAAATGTGTGTGTATGACTGTCTGAATCAGAGTGGAAAGGAGTTGAAATTTTGCTCAATTCCAAGAGGAAACAGAACATTTCAAAAAACACTGGAGGAGCCTGTGACTTCAAGCTATTTAACACGCAGAATGGACAGAGGACATAATCAGGAATTTTTGATAAGTTAATGTGGTCATTTGGTTTAATTTAACCTGTCTGTCTTGAAATTATGAGTAAGTGGTGAGGAACGGTAGAATCATAGCAAGGTGTTTGCTACTAGTAACTCATCGCTAACTCATTCAGCTACAATTTCATTTTTTTGTTTGTAGGCATCTCATTTTCAGGCAAAAAGAGTGTCCAGACATCACCTTCTAGAGCAGCAAGTCAGTAAATCCATCAGTCCTGACTAACATCCTCGCTACTCATCTGGTATCTGAACCATATCGCACTCCAGCTGCTGGAAAAGTAGTTACTATCATACTCACTCTTGGCAGAAAAACTCTCCCAAATACCCAGCATGCACTGCCTTGCAGTATCCCAGTTTCTCACACCCCAAAAAATCAAAACAAAACAATATTCAATCGTTATTGAATTCTCCATTGACGCTGTAGATATTCATATGCGTTGACTGGTTTGCTCCTGGCAAAGCCCATGTTTTAGTGTTAAGCATAGGCAAAAAAATTGAGATATGAGCTGTTTAATGCTACTCCAAGTTGAGATTTGATGTCAAAGTAAATATGAAACCAGGAGAATTGTGCATTGTACTTAAAACATCCACTTAGAGTAGCATTTAGTACACTAGCTTCAGGCTAAAGCTAACATATAAATGAAAACGCATTCATACAAGAAGAGGAAGGGCAAGAGGCAGCAGAATGGCCATTCAGTTGAGGTCAAATGTTATAAAAAAGCTTTAATTCTATTAAATTCCACGAATAATGTCAAGCCTGTATGGTTTTATAAAGTACAATACTAAAGCGTTGATGTATTTTTTTTTTAGGAGGGTGGAATGAATTAAAGATACCGGACACCATGGCTCGCTCTCGCTGCCTCAGCAGAACTAGAAACATTTTTAGAGACTGTTTTCACCCTGGTCACAAACTGTTCAACCTGCTGCCCTCTCTTAGGCACTACAGGATTCACAAGACACGGACAAACAGATTCTAAGACAGTTTCTTCCCTAGAGCCATCATGGCTCTAAACAGGCAATAACAACACTACCTCCAACAAAACGTGCATTAATCGAAACCTGTTAACATGTGCTATACTATCTGTAAACATTATGTTCAATACCTGTAATCTGTGAGCAACTAAGGGCAATGATGAATTCTGTGAACAATTAAGTGAATAAGTGCAATAAGACGTGCAATAGTGTGACAATATTCCACACAACAGATGGGGAAAAAAAGTGAACTACGTATCACTAAGGCAGCCTTACATATTGTTCTTTTATTTTTATTGATTGCTTGTATTTTAAATTATTGTCTTCACCAGTGGAGCAGCACTCATAATTTTGTTTTATGCATGGGGTGGAATGACATAGGCTTTTCATTTGATTTCCCTGATTTCAACGGCGAAAGATGATTTGAGACAGAAGTGATGTATCTTACGAGCGTGGTCACGGATTAAATGAAACTCATATTTCAAAGCACAACTGTATAAAAAATGTGTTGTTGTTCTTTGAGAAACGTTTCTTAACTAAAAATGAATTTCACATATACATACATCCATTCAATCAGCCATCCTTTCTCTACTGTTCATCCAGGGTCGGGTTGCGGAGTACCAACTTTAGCAGGAAAGCCCCTTCTGCCCAGCCACTTCTTCCAGCTTTTCACAGGAGATCCCAAGGTGTTCCCAGGCCAGCGAGGACGCATTGTCTCTCCAGCATGTCCTGGGTCATCCTGGGGTCTCCTGCCGGTGGGACAACAGTCTGGGCTTGCCTGCTAAAGCTGTTGCTCCCAAGACCCGCCCCCAGATAAGAAGTCGAAATTGGATAGATGTATGAACAGTTGGAAATGTTGCACTGGATAATTTCGGGTGACCATATTTAAATTGCCAAAAAAGAGGACACGCGGCCCGACTTTGATATCCTAAAATTATATTCAGTTTCATCAAAGATGCCGTATATTATGCCTAATCTATATATATGTTGCGCGTCGTCCCGCACGCAGTCTGTCCTTCCGTCTGTCCCTTTTCAAAACGTACCTACTTCACCGCGCCGCTGCGCGCCGCCACTGCGCCGCTCGGGCAGTGGCTCACTGCGATCGCGCGGGCATCTTAGCGAAAAAATGTTGTCTACCCACAAGCATTGCAATGAAATTGTTAGTTATTTAGTAGAGCTAAACATCTCTTTATTTTCGCGATAAGCAATGAAGATGAACAAAAAGTTGAACCAAGCAACAACACTTTTGTGGGCCGAAGGCCCACCTTACCAGCCTTCCGCAGGAACTAGCTGATGAGCCGCCCGGAGGGCGGCGAACCACCACCTTACCAGCCTTCCGCAGGAACTAGCTGATGAGCCGCCCGGAGAGCGGCGAACCAGCTAGTACAGTATATTTAAAGAAAGGCTGCACGATATTGGATAAAACATGCAATACGTGATATGTGTATTGGGTATTAGGTATTGGATATTGCTATATTTATTGTAAATGTCATCTTTATTGTGTATTTGTTTTTCATGCGGAAAAATAAGAAGACTCAATGTATTTTCTAATTAAGTTAATTAGTGTCAGGAATGCTGCTAGATAATGTTCACCTATTGGATGGCAATGCGAATTTAATAATGGCTAAAGTTTACAATTCCAGATGAATATATTGCACATCTTTTGGCATTCGCTACTGCATGTTGTATTATGACTATGATGACAGCTTTTCAGTACATTCTGCAGCCATAATTTAAAACATGCCTCATTTGTATCTGTAGAAATCAATCAACAAATAATAATAGCTCTTTTGAAGTCTTACTTGACAAATAATGTTAATGTTCTATATAATACATCTTCTGTAAAAGTACCAGCTTTAACAAAAGATGTTTTCACTATAAAAATGTCATATAAAATGACACAGTAGTCTCACACTCTTTCTAAAGAAAAAAAAATATCTCTTTGAGATCTCTGACCGACACTGACACATTTATGTGCAGGCTTTGCACACGATTACGTTCTTTGTCTGTCACTGGACTTGTCATACTGTCCTCAGCTCTGAACCATTAGTCAGGTGTTAACTGACTGCAGGTGTATTTGGCTTGTTCAACTGGTAAACGTAACACACTTCTCAGTTCAGTTACTTGAACCACAGCGCTGAAACGTAGACAAATGAACGAGATGTTGGATTGCTTGCTTTTTCAAATGGGGTTTCATTCCATCCTATTTCAGCAGCAAACAGTTTTCTATAGCACTCACACTTATAGCTGAGCGCACCGTCTCTGAGTCCACATTATTGTTACTTGCCTTCTCTTCCAGATTCTAACCCACCAGTGTCCAAAACAGCAACAAGTCATCCAATCATAAAAGACGTTAATGACCCCACAAAAAAAAAAAAAAAAAAGCGCTCCTTCCTGTGGCATCTCAAGTTGTACTATCAACAACAGGGAATATTTAGTTCCTGGAACAGTTCCCTGCGGTGTAAAAGGCCCGAATGTAAGTTGGAAGCAAAGCGACAAAAAGCTCCTGCTTATTTTTCTGTGGAGTGAATTAAAATAAAATGTGCTTTGTGATGAATGCACATTCCATTTAAGCTATTGAGCTGAATGCGCTATCTCTCAGTGGCACAGAGGACGAGTTCAGCAGCACAGCTGGAGCAGGCCAATGGGAAATTTTAATTGTACAACACAATCTCCGCTGTAGAAAATGAGGCTACCCTCCAACAGTCCATACTTACATACATAAGTATTGATGTGTTTGGCTTCATTTTTTTAATGTCCTCATATTTAGTCAATGAAAATGCCACAGTGTGCTGTCAATTTATTTATTTATTTTCCTGTGCTGAAAAGTTTCATTAGACAGTTATTGTGAATTAAGTAAAGTGAAATATTTGTCATCATCATTCTGGAGATGTGTGCGCACTTGAATGTGATTCCCCGCCCCCACACACACACAAAAATGTAAACTATGCAATCAAAATAAATAAATGGTAAACAAATAATCCAAACATTACGGAAGGATTAGAGCCACAAATCACTTGATATGGGGACATATAACTGAAAATTTACTTTTTAACTGCTTCTTAACAAATTGTTTATGGGCAATAGCTTTCTTGGGCGATCTGGACAACAGAGATAAGAGAAAAAGATAGCAGGGAAATTAGGTTTGTTTCACTCGCAACAATTGTGGACTTTATTGTGTAACCTGATAGATGAGACGAAAAATGCTTTAAAAAATTCAGCTCTTTTGTTCTCCCATGTCACTTTCAGTGTCCTCATATCTGGTCACTCAAAAGGTACCTCATTGTCCTCTGGCTGGTCATTGTGGGAGTTGTTGCTTTCAAAATGAAAGCAGGCCGTGACATGTCTACAGGGGCTTGGCAAAATATACGCCTCAATTCAGACTAACAAATAAACAATGCCTTGTGGCCAGACAGGGATATAAACCCATCAGAGATGAGGAAGACAGAAAAGGTCAAGAAATAGCAAATCCTTATGTGCAGACAAGCTGATGACCATTTGTTTGTATGGTTTGGGGCATGGAAGCACGAGTGATCTGATCAGAATAATGTCCAGACATCAGAAACAGTGATTCCACCCTCCAATTTATCGAAACACAATCGTTTAAGCCGAAGTGATCATTGCTAGAGTTCTCAAACTGATCGTACAAATGAGTTAAACATTTTTAGTGCCTTTGTTAAAATAATTCATCTACCAGGTCGTTCATATATGGTGCAAATTACACAGGTTGGTTAATGCACTGCTGTGTCTTGGAATGGTCACAATTGGAGCTTGGCGAGATAACAACATACAGTCAAGTCAAATCAAGTCAACTGTATTTATAGAGCACTTTCAAACAGCCATGGCTGCATACAAAGTGCTGTACATGGAGCAATATAACATGCACAATAAACAGTAAGACAAATCGGTAAAAAAGACGTTAGAAAGCACCAAACAGTAAAACCAAATCTAAGTACATATTGTGATGATCATAGAAGTGACACAAGTATCTTTTCTATTGTGTCACTTTCCAACTATCGTGTCTATTGATTATTGTCATCTGCAGCAAACTGCATGTAATGAGAATGTGCCCATCAAACCAGGAGACTTGATTTGATGGGCAGAAGCTTTCAGTTATCTAGCTTGTGCCAAACATTACAGGGATGTGAATCATGTACATCACCAGCCTATAGAATTACAAATGGATGGTGTAAATTTTGAGCCTCAACAAGACACAGACATTAACAAAACGAAGGATGTATTCTCATCAGAACAAGTCCTTTGGCTGACTTGTTTGGTCTAGACCAAAAGCAGAATTGTTTCCCCTTTTGTCTAGTTCGCATTCACACTTCTTTCCGCAAGTGAACTCTACACTGTAAAGACATAGATAGTTGTATGTGCTCCCATTGGACAGAAATGACCAAGGTGTCACGCAGAGTGCAAACCCGGAAGTGGAAAAAAACATGCAATTCACACGTGCTGCATTCTTGCTCTGCATATTTGTGCTGTTACTACAGCTACAAAATAGTTTTGAATGTCAAGGTCAGTTCACTCAAATCTGGTTTTGCTACGTTTCAACATTTTGCAAAACCGTCGGCAAATGTGTGCAGTTACCCGCAGGAGCGTTTGCTCTACATGTTTTGACCCACAACTGCTAGCAGTAGTGCAGCTAAACAAAAGACGATTACGTATGATCAACAGTCACTACTGTAGCTTGTTAAGCCCAGAAAGTCACACAAATGCTGTACTAAGTGCTCATTGGTAGTGGTTTATATTCAGAGTACAGTTCTGAACAACCACAAGTCAGTTTGGAAGCGCACAGAGACCATCTCATAAAGTGTGTCTCGGTCCGGTTGTTTGGTCCGCACTAGAATTTGTGTACTGTATTCGCACCTGCATATAAAGGTCTGGATGGGAAATGAACCCTGAGCCACTTAAAAATGAAAAAGTGCAGGCACAGATTTTTTTATGTTGCAGACAACATCGCAAAAAAGCTTCACTGGGCTGCTTATGTCACCTGCAGCAGGGTAGTGGCAGGTCAAGGTGAGACGCCGCAGCAGCGAGCAAAAATAAGCTTAGCAACGAACTTCGGCTGGTTACTACTGCCTGCTAAATTTGTTGAGATTTTGCTCCTTAGGCAGTAATCACAGCCTTCATGGCAGCCAATAAACTACACTTCTGATGAGTGTCATTTTCACAAAGGGATTACAAGGAGTAATTAACAGAAGGAAAGAGAAGCCATGCAAAGTGCTAATGTTCTTGCGATAAAATGGAATTAAGTGCTTCGGTGACAGAGGACCATTTTCACAATGGTCTAGCCCTCTCAGGGCAGGTGTTGCAGAATTGCAACAACCAAGTATCAGATTTTACCTGTTACGAGAACTTAATTTGAGCCTCAGAGGGATAGCTGGAACTGCATTAAAGCGGATCCAACGTTGCACAGTAAAATAGGCAATTTTAATTAAGTGTCAGGAGAGAAAATTATACAAAATAATGCTCCACGCAACTAATCAGGAAATGTTACGACGTCTTGTATTTCAGATGTGAGGAGTGGCCTAGAATAGCTGTAGCGTGGACTGGTACTGTGCCATGGCCCATTTGGGACCTGCGAGCTATGAGCAAATTTACTGCATCAGACACGGCGGAAGTCTCCCTTCGAGCATTGTGTTGTAAGTTAAAACAACAGAATCCACCAATATTTTCACCTGGTGGCGGGACCCGGAACGAACTGGACTACATCTGCATCAACACAAGGTGGCGCTCGTCATTGCTCGACGTTCGCTCCTACAGAGGTGCGGATGTGGGTTCAGACCACTTCCTTGTGGTGAGTAAAATCAAGCTGAAGCTGAAGAAGGTGAAAAAGGTGCAGCCCAAGAGACCTTACGCGGTGGACAAGCTAAAGAATAAAAACTTCACCGAAAGCTTCTGTGAGGAATTGAGTAGGAAGCTCAAGGTATCACAACACCTTGCAAACATTGAGGACCAGTGGAGTATGTTCTCTTGTGCCATTGCTGACACTGCAGAAGCAGTTATAGGCAGAAAGACGGGTACCAACAAAGAGAGGTGGATAACAGACGACACCTGGAAGTTGATTGAGGAAAGGAAAGTGGCTAAGATAAAAAGAGAACAAAAGAGGAGGCTCCGGAGCTGGAGGATGGAAGACGTGGAGTACAGACACTTGGACAGGGCAGTGACGAAGAGTTGCAGGAAGGATAAAAGACAGTGGCTAGAAGAGAAAACAAGAGAGGCACAGGAAGCAGCAGACACGACGACCCTATACAAGATCGTGCGGGAGCTAACCAACTCCAGGAGCAGCTCTGGCGTGCCAATCAGGAGCAAGGATGGCAGGACACTTCTAAGCGACAAGGAGCAAGAAGCAAGATGGCTGGAACACTTCAGGGAGATTCTCAACCAACCAATGCCTCCCGTGCTCTTCAATTTCGATCAAGAGACACCAGCTCCAGCTCTAAATATTACATCGAAAGAGATATCCGAGACTGAGGTTAAGAACAACAAGGCACTGGGACTCGATGAGATAGCTGCCGAGCTGTTGAAACATGGCCAAGATGCTGTTGTGAAGAGCCTTACCCACCTGTTCAACCTGATTTGGCATGCTGAAGAGGTTCCTGGTGACTGGAGACGTGGGGTCATTGTCACGCTCCCCAAGAAGGGAAGCCTCGCAGACTGCAATAACTGGCGGGGCATTACGCTGCTGTCAATTCCCAGCAAGGTATTCTGCAGTGTTCTGCTACATCGCCTTAAAGATGAAGTGGATAACATCTTGAGGGAAGAGAAAGCCGGTTTCAGGAAGGGAAGGTCTTGCGCCGAACAGATCTTTACCCGAAACATAATAGAGCAGTGCCAAGAACTTCAGATACCACTCATGATCAACTATATCAATTTCAAGAAAGCCTTCGACAGCATCCACCGGGAGTCACTGTGGCAGATCGTCCAGCTGTATGGTGTACCCCTCAAGTACATCAACATCTTCAGGTCATTGTACCACAACTCAACCTGTTGTGTCAAAACCGACAGTGGCACAACTGACGATTTTGACATTGTCACTGGTGTAAGACAGGGTTGCATTCTGTCACCCCTACTCTTCATTATCATAATCGACTTTGTGATGAGGAAGTCCATCACAGGAGCAAAAGTTGGTATCAAGTGGGGAGGGAGCAGACTAGCTGACCTGGAATTTGCAGATGATTTGGCCCTGTTAAGTCACACGAGCCCGCACTCCAGGAGTTGACCAATAATCTGTATGAGCACAGAGTTAAGGTCGGTTTGCGAATTAGCCAGGAAAAGACCAAGGCCATGGCCGTCGGACAGCACCAACACCTTCAACCACTCACTCTACACCAACATGACAGAGTACATTGATAGCTTCACATATCTTGGGAGTAACATCTCAAATACAGGTGGTGTGGAGAAAGACGTCAACAGTAGACTTGGTAAAGCTGCGGGAGTGTTCCAACGCCTCCGCAACATCTGGTCATCGAAAGCCATCACTACGACCACAAAGCTACGCCTCTGTATGTCAGTGGTTATCCCAACAGCGATTTACGCCTGTGAGACATGGATGAAGACAGCCAACATAACCAACAAGTTAGATGTCTTCCATCGGCGTTGCCTGAGATCCATCCTGAGGATCTCATGGAGAGACCACGTCACCAACTAGGAGGTTATGAAGAAGGCAGCAGTGGCTGAACTGTCAGACATTGTCTCTGAAAGGAGAAGGAAAATGATCGGCCACGTACTCCGACTGCCAAGAGAGAGACCGGCAAGTGTGGCCATGGACTGGATGCCAGAGGGTGGAAAGAGGAAGAGAGGTAGGCCAAAGAAGACGTGGAGACATACTGCCAAATAAGACCTCAGTGAGATGGGTGTCAGCTGGCATGGAGCAAGAAGGGTCCCCAGTGACCAGACCAAATGGAGGAAACTCGTCGCCCAATGTTCCAAATAGGAACAGGCGGAACTAACTAACTAACCACCAATAAATGAAAGAGGAAGCAATAGATAGAAAGTAATGGAAACAAACTGACCAAACGTAAAGCTAAATGCACAGCTGATGGGCAGCCATGACGTTTTGGTTTGGTTTTGGTTTGTTTATTGAACATAAAACATACAGTAATAATTTGACAGAAAATAAGGTAGATAAAAAAGTAAAAGAAAGAAATCAGTCTTCATTCAACACAGTTATTATGTTCAAGGGAGTAGGATGAAGTAAAAAAACTTATCTAGTCCTACCCCGTTATGTGTTTATATCTACTAAATCATTTTTATATCAATCAGAAAAGAAAAAGTAATAAGAAGTCTCCATTAAGGCTCATACTTTACCCTTAACCGTGATATTTTCATAACTTTTGGTTTGTATCGGGATTATATACATCCTCACCCTGGCACTCTTGTGTCAATTTTCTCTTGTATTCATAATGGATATTGCAATACCTTTCTCTATTTATCAACTTAGTTCTGATTTATCATTATATTTAATGTTTAGTATTTATCATTTTAACTCTGATTGGTGTAGGTTGTTTGTACTATTTTTTTGAATTTGTTTTTGAACTCAGCAAGCGATTTACTCATTTTTAGGTCCGTTTCGAGATTATTCCACAGATTAACACCTTTGCTAGATACACTTCTTTGCTTGATGTTTGTTCTTGTTTTGAGTTTTTTGAATAAGTTGGTACCTCTTAATTCATAGTTGCTTTCTCGAATTTCAAAAAACTTCTGAATGTTTTGGCAGAGCAGGTTATTGTGTGCTTTGTACATTAATTGGGCGATTTTAAAGTCAACCAGGTCATAACATTTCATCGTATTTAATTTAATAAATAGTGGATTTGTGGGTTCCATATATTTTGATCTATTAATAATTCGAATTGCTTTTTTTTGTAGTTTGAGAATAGGGAGTGTGTTTGTTTTGCAGGCATTTCCCCATATTTCCACACAGTAGGTCATGTATGGTAATAATAATGAAGTGTATAATGTGTACAAGGATCTCTTATTTAGCACTTCCTTGGTTTTGCAGAGGATCCCTACGGTCTTGGCTATTTTTCTTTTTACGTTATCGATATGTGGTTTCCAACATAGTTTTGAGTCTATTACTAATCCGAGAAACTTGGTTTGGACGTCCGAAGATTAAGCTATTTTGACAAGTTGAGTTCCTTCCCTGGCGGTATCACCAGAGCAATCTGGGGGAGGAAGCTGTTGTGCATGGCATGTCGACAAAAAACAAACAATGTTGAACCTCGTTCCAACGTACCTCGAGGGACATTACAAATCTGTACGTTATAACGGTAGTTTGTCGTAACCATTGCCAATGAAATGACCACCAACTACGATAACACAGTGAACATTTACAGCATAACTGTGTCACTTACAAATATTTATGCTTATTTATGTGCTAGGGTCTTTTTTTATCCTGGACTTAAATGATCCTCAAAAGAAGATAGTCCGAGCGTGTTTTTTTTTTCCCTCTCCCGACCCAGCGCTTTCCTTTCTGAATTCTGATTGTAATTTCCCCATTGCGGGATAAATAAAGGATATCTTAATCTCATATATGAAGGAAATCATTTGAGAAGACTTGACACAAACAACTGTGGCGTTGCTACTTCATCTCTGAAATCATTCAGTCTGCCGCAGGCAATTGCCAGTGCCGCAGACGTCTGGGAGTTTCTCTTTCGAAAGTGAGAGACAATTTTCAGCTTTCAAAGACATCGAGATTCCCTTCATATTTTCAGACCATGTGCTCAGGACCGCGACGTCTGGTAATTGTTATAAATGATTTTGGTTGTCATTGTATCACTGAAGCTCAGTTTTATGGACCGTAAAGCTTTTTTTGTATATATGCAGGAAAAAAAAAATAGCGTCAACTCTGAATGCAGAAATATCCACAGTACCATTCTTCATGTCGACCGCCGCTAATTTATTGCTGGTCCTCCTGCATCATGCCTGCCTGAGTTACGGCAGAAAGTACAACACTGTATATCTACATATGTGCGAAAATATGTAGGCTACTTTGCTTCCTTTATGTTTGATAATTTTACTGTGTATATAGCAGCACTACTGGATGTATTTCTCATTTGATAGGAGTCTGTTAAATGTCACTTTCTTTCATGTCGCAGAAATACATAACTCGTAGTTTCAAACACACATTTGCATCTGTAACCTTATGCTCCATTGATATTTCCGATAATTACGTTCATTTTATTTCATGTGAAAGCAAAAAGCGAGTATAGTCTGAAGAAAAACATGCCATGTATTTAGTGTTACTACTTTTGTATTTTTGTGAATTTAAAAATAATATAAGAATCTGAAAGAACAATGTGAAGTACATTCAAACTACAGATCTGACATTTCCTTTGTTATCGCTTCAAGACAGTTGAACATGTTCTTTTGAGAAAAATCAATTCATGTTTGCAATTCATCTGGGAGCATTTGCTAATGTGTGTCATAAGATCATAGAATAATGAGGGGCATAATTCTGCATGTGCTAATTGCAACCACTTACCCACCCTCTTCCAACCTGACAGACATTCTAATAATACGTTTTATGGAACTAGTCCAAGAAAATTGTGCACGTCTTGAGAAACAAAAAAAAAGCACATTATTTTTATGAAATGGATTGTCATGAATTAATTGGACAGGATCACAGAAATCTTAGGTCAGCGAAGCTCGGTGCTTTTCACCTTAAGTGGGAATAAAGTCCAATTTAAGTCCCAAAAAAGCAAACTTCAGTATTAAAAAAGTGCAGCACTTACTCTGCCAAACAAAATGAAGGATGTTGAATTGACACAAACAGGTTTTATGTCTCTATTATTTTAGAAAGCATAAAAAAATAAAAAAGAATAAATTCTAGGATCAGAGGTTTAGGGGTGCTGAGCCGTTTGTTTTGTACATTTTAATGCAATTCCCACATCTATGAAAGAGCGGCATGACACTTTTGGGGGAAGTCTGCGACTTGACCATCAAATTTGATACAGTGCAGTGAAAATTTTACAGTTTACCATCAGATAGTCCCATTAATTTTACAGTTTACCATCAGATAGTCCCATTATGCATTTCGCGAGTCCCAAATTTCGAATTCTGAAATGGTCTAATTATTCAATTCATATCATATGATAATAACACAAACAACAACATATACATACAATTATAAATAAACTCCGCAAAATTTTAAATAATTTAGGAGCAGTCCTGAGGATTGCGGAAATTCACGGTAACCGTTTTTCGGTTCCGTCGGATTACCCAATGGGAAACCACGGTAACTAATTTTGGGTTCCGTAAACGTTTATCATGGGAACCCATTTTTCTATTTTGACTGATATTCATAATCAAGAATTCTGAAACTCAAAAGTATAATGTTTCAAGCGTAATTTTTTGAAAACTGTGCATTAACAATGAACAATCCATCAGGAGATGTGTACTCCAGGTTTATTCAATAAAATAAATGGATCAAAATATGTTATACTCAGATGGCATCATGAATACAACATACCACAAAATCACAATGTTTTTCCAATCTCACACTGCAAAGATTAATTTACTGGTAATCATTAATATAGGTAAGTATTAATGTGGCTTGACATCCTCTTCCCAAAACATTGTATGTGTAATCTACTTTCAATTTGACAAAACAATCTAACACAGGTCATCATTAGTTCTACCAACAGTTAATGTTAGCATTACTACACGTTGTGACGAATGTTTTATTCTAAAGTTACCATGCTACAACAGGTAAATTATAGAATAACCAATACTGTTGCAGAATATTTTTCATAGCGATTAGCCTCTACAGTGATCCATCGCGAATTTGCGGTTCATTTATCGCGGCTTCAGTGCATCGCGGATTTTTTCAAACATAATCAGAAAAAAAACGTTTTTTTTAAAGTCTGCAAAAAGTCCGCGAAGAGCAACATATACAGTACATGTGGGGTGGGGGGGGGGGGGGCTGAGAAGATGCAGCAAAGCCATGTTGATTGGCTGTGCATCTTCTTTCTGCCTTATCACGTGGGTTACTCTTTGATCTTTAAATCGGTGTCTTAGTGTTGTTCACGATGCGTGCTAGTGTGTGTGTGCGTGTGTGCGTGTGGCTGAGAGAGAGAGAGAGAGAGAGAGAGAAGGCTTATAATAACAAAAACAGGTCTTGTCCATCCTTAATTGTCTAATCATCCTTAATTGACGAATCATAAAACACGTCTGCTCCACAGCCGTGGGAACGCTGGCGTGTGTCTGCGTGTGTATGTGTGTGTGTGTGTGTGTGTGTCTGTCGTAGTTTTTGAGAAACTGAGAAACTTCCTTGCGTCCCAAAAACGCACATTATTTGGTACTGTGCGTCCTGTGGGAAAATTGTGCGTCTAGGACGCGGGACGCAGAGGTAACGAGATGGCTGCAGTGAATTTAATGTTGAGCCACAGCAAAACATATACAACGAACATATTGTAACCCTACTAATTTCTGTGTTAATATTTTGATTTCCATTGAGATATTTTGTGTGATTTTATTGTCAGCACATTCAACGATGTAAATCACAATTTAAGAAGAATATTTCATTCATTCGGATCTAGTGTGTGTCATTATAGCGCTGCCAGCCTCTTAGCCAGTCAGACTCTCTCACCACGCAGCAGGTTCTACAATAATGTCAAAACAGCACTAACATGCATTACCTGGAGTTTTGACAGGAGAGAAAGTGGTCACATTGCCACTGCTGCTGGGTTGCAACCAGGAAAACAGCAAAGAAATAAATATACACTTGCATGCATTCCATCTTAATCCTGGCCTACAGACTATCGCCATGTATAAACATGTGAGGTGAATAGGTACAGCATGAAAGGTCAACACACATTCTTTATAGTGATTTCATGTCAGCAAAGACATGGTGCCAGGCAACAGCAAGGAGCTTTTTTTTAACTATGGACCGTTATGAGCAGCAAGTCAGAAAGAAACGGGGACCAGTCGATTCACACCACAGTTGCGGCATCAATATGAACCCAATGCATTTGATTCTGAACTGAAATGCCTAACGGCTTGCAGTAGTATGAGGGTGTGAAGCCTAATTGTATGACTATTATTACTTTAAAATGGGAAATAGTAATTAAAATTCTGAATGTTTAAGCTTTGTTTGTCAAAATCCACCATCTGTACCATAATAAAAACAGCAACAGCAATAACGTTCTAAAACCATCTCATTGGCACGGCGTCTGTCTCTCCCATTTATCCTTGAAACTAAGTTGTCGGGGGGGGGGGGGGGGGCTTTTATTTTCCGGTCGGTGACCCACGGCAAAAATGTCCTATTTGAGGGACCAGACAAATCTCCTATGAGGTACAACACCATTGAAAGATGTTTTCCTTTGCCTGGATGCTGGTCAACAGCGTCTTCTTTGAAGCCAAGATGTTTTCCCTTGCCTAGATGCTGGTCAAAATGATCTTTTCTGAAACCGGGCATGGAAGCGAGTCGATGACGAGCCTGCACCTTCACCCATGGGGTCAGCACAGCTGGCAGAGGCAAGATTCCACTTTCCCTTGGCGCACTACCTGTGGCAGGATACACAATACACCTGGTATTGTGACGTGGGTAGTTGAAAGTGCGGCTGGGGCTTTGCAGTTTGATCCTCTGTATATTAAGCTAGATAAGCTCTAAGGGACTTTGGCTGGTGTGTGAGGTTGAAAGGTCCTGGATTGATATTGAGAGGCTCACCTCAACATACAGCTTGGGCTCCGGTACCAGTCCTCTTGAGGGGTTGGACTCTATTCCACTCTGGAGCTGTCCCAAGCAGGTGTTGACATGGCTAGTCGCCTTGGGCGGTGCTTGTATGTTGGGACTGAACCCAGTGGACACAAGGGAAGCCTTCCACTGCCTTTGATTGGTGTGATGCATCCTGATGCGTGTTTGTGCCTATGTTCCAAACAACATCTTGGAGAATGCACCATTTTTGGAGTTCTTGGAGGAGATGCTTAAGACTTCTTATTGGACTTCTGTGCTCATCGAGTATTGTCCACGTAAAATACTGTCGTCAAGGACACTTGAGTTCGAAAATCAATGGTTGACTTTAGGGTCGTGACATTGGATCTCTGAAAACATATCTTGAATACCTAGGTGCAGAGAGGGGCAGAGCTGTCAAGTGATAGTCATCTGGCACTGCGTTCGCACTGATGGAGGATGGTGGAGGAGGCTAGTCGCCCTGGCAAACTGCTTGGAGACTCCCCGGTTTGATAGAGTGTCAACAGTCACCTGTGGCAGAATTTAAATCATGTGCTGAGGGAGGCAGGGAAGATTAAGTCCATGTGGGCACATAGTCTGTGCCTCAATTGTTGAGGTGAAAGATCGGAGTTGTAGTTGTCAGTGCCTGTTGTGGCAGAAATGCCTGAATTGCTTGATGGACACCAATGGTGAGGAATTACATCAACCTAAAGAACGACTCCAATGAGGATTTTGGGGGGTCAGTTAGGCTCAAAAGGCAGTTGATGTTTGACAGGCCAAGCTTCACATAGCTTTAGTGGTCACTGAGGTAAAATCTTTGATGGGGAGAGAGGAGTTCAGTGAAGCTATGGAGACAGCTTTGAGGAGACAATTCACTCCTCAGCATCCCCGGTGAGGTCTATTAAGAGGTTCTGGAGAGGAGGGTCTGTTGGGTCTGGCCGTGGACCAGCTCATCAGGATTCTGAAGGGTAAATGAATGTATGCCCAATTGGTCTGCATGTGCCTGTAGATTTTGACAAGGCTCTCAACCACATCCCCAAGGGAATCAAGTTCAGGGGGCTCTGGGAGTATAGGGCACTGTATGACTCACAGTCCCACAGTGTGGTCTCATATCTTCGTTTGCAATGCCAGAAGTAAATCCAATTCTGTTTCAATGATGGTTGGAAGGTTTTGAAGTTGTCCAGTTTGATGGCCTCATCTCTAATTTGCAGAAGTTCTTGTTCTGTTGGCTACATGAAGCCACAATCTTCAGCTCTCAATGGAATGGTACACAGTTTTGGTGTGCAGTGGTTGGGAGGAGAATCAGCATCTCCTAATCTAAGGCTTTATTCTAATCCTCAGTCGGAAAATGATGAAGTGTCTCATCTGGTCTGGGGCTGAAATACTGCCTCAGTTGGAAGAGCTTAACTACCTTGGAGTCTTTCTTACAAGTGAGGTGAAAAACACAAAAGGTAGATTTGTGAAGCATTCATTTTTATGGGAAACATCGTTTCTGCTCTCATTCTGTATATGTCTCAACATGGGAGCGAAGTCTTTGAACAAATTAAGTTAGTGAACTGAGGTTCCACTGTATACTTCATGTTAAAATGTGATTAAGGTCTACATTGACATCACCAGCAGAGAAGTGAGCCTGAAAGTGGAACATTAATCAACCCTTTGGGATGAAGACAAATCTCATGCATTTGAAATAATTTATTTCATCATTAGAACGAGAATGTTCTTAACCAATTAAGGTTACTGTATAAAATTGTGTCACTGTGTGTCCACATCATTCACATACATCGCTCCAAAACCAATTACGAAACCATAAATGTCAAATAATCACATTTTCTATTTTTAAAAAAAGTTTTGTTAATTGATCTACACCAAAAACATCAAGGAACAGGAAGAACTATGACAGCTCTTCCACTAGATGAAAGAAGGTACATAATTAACCAGTGTATCCACTTTTTTTATCGTTTTGATGTGTGGTGTGACGTGACTTTTTTTTCGATGTGAAATATTTACCTTGGCTCAATAAAGGCTGGGAAATACTGAATTACTGATTACTGTAACCCTTTGATGCACAAGGTGTCAAAAAAAGACTCCGAAATTATATTGTAATATAATTATGGTAATTTAAAAAATCTTAATTTAATATTCTTGACATTACTCAAAAAAAAAAAACATATTTTTGACATTCCTGCCTGATTATTTTTTAAGTAAACTTTTATGCATTTTACAATATTTTACTTTTTGTCTTACTAGCCAAAACATCCATAAGCCGTTCGAAAATTACCCACATTCATTTCACATGTAATTGGATGAAAACCTTTTATTCTTGTCAACTGTAACTTTCAGGAATGTATATTTATATTCGACCAGGACAGTTTACTGTTTGTAAGAGGTGACACTATTTTCCTTTAAAAAACCAACACAGTGAAATATTAATTTCAATTTGGACCTAAAAATTGGTCCAAATGTAGATCAATCGAGATCAATCGAGACTATTGTGTAAAGAGTATACGATCTCAACACAATCGCCAAATTTACAGACAGCTTATATTTTTCTATATTTATTGTGTGTGTAGACGTGTGTCAATCATGACTATTGTGTGACAATGACGGTTATCAGGTATCAAAATCAATTCGCCAACGTTATTGTGTGCCGGTGTGTGGTTTCTATCTATATGTGTATCTGTTTGAAAGTTTGTAGTGAGAAGAGCACGAAAGACACTGCATATTTTTCTCTGCGTGCATGCCTGCTTCTATTTATATAGAGAACCAATAGTATATGTTGATCAATGCTTGACTGTTTGGCATTCAAATCATATACAATTATCCAATATTTCATGGCTGCTAAGCATAAAACAGAAATGGTCCGACACATTGTATGTAAAAAGGAAGCGACGGGATTGAACTCTAAATCGGAAATATCTGACACTGAGCACCCAGACTCTAAACCAGGTGGATAGACAATGCCTCAACCTGAAAATGCAAATGCTCAATGAATGAAAAATAAAAGTAGTCCAAACAGTTATATTTTGTATAAAACAAATGATTCTTTGAAGCCAAATGGTGTAAAACCCGTTGATTCTTTGCCACACTTTGTATCAGTACTCTGCTATGAGTATAGATACATGTTTCATGGATCAACAATTTAACTTGACATGACGTGCGAGGTTTTAGAGCAATTATTCTTTTGTAGCAGGCCTACCTCACACACCTCGTGGTTAAGGATACGTCCAGGCACCACGGGCTTCCTGTTGACCAGTGCAAAGGACAATTCTGTCTGCAAGAACACGGCAGAGGCCTTGATGATGTGTTGTCCAAAGCGCAGGGTCGACATGTTAAATTCACTGTAAAGCCTGAACAGATGCAGAGAAAGCAGGTGTCAGTAATGTCATATGTTGGATAAAATCATGATGCTGTCCACCACTGTATACTGAAAATGGATATGTGGTGACCATCATATTAAAAAACAAACAAACAAACAAACAAACAATCTATTTCATCATGCAGTTCAGTATACCAATACTATGTACTATGGTGTATGACCAATCTGCAGTGAATTATTTTATGTAGAAGTGACTACAATGTTTTAAAAGGACAAGTGGAAAATTTCTAAGAAATTTTATTCACCTTCGTTACACTATTGTACCGTATTTTCCGCACGGAAAGACACACTGGATTATGAGGGGCACCTTCAATGAATGGCTATGTTGTAAAATGTTTTCACACATTTGACGCTTCGTATTAAAAGGCGCAATCTACAATGCCTCCACTAGATGGTGCAACGCTCCTTCCATTCAACACGAGAGGTGTCCGTTCAACTTGTGAGGCGTTTATGACCGCCTCTGAAAAATGTAAATGAACTATTACTGTACTTAAATGACACTATGAAAATTGAAAATAATGCATCTAAACAAAAAGTCAAGCGATGAAATCACAACATAAATTCTATACCCTCCCTACAGAATTTATTTTGTTTGTTATTTTACTGACCAACAGTACCAATTACGTAAAAAAAAATAAATATATATATATATATATATATATATATATATATACATATATTAACGTGACCTAATTTTGACAGAGAAGGTTTCGGCTAAGCCACACCACATATACCAGTGTTGGGTGGTGAGTTTAGGACCGAAACCATCAGTGAGTATTTTGTGACCTAATTCACAACTTAAAATAAAAAAATAAAAAAAACACTATCAAACAATTTTTTTGTTCACGCTGTGGAGCATGTTACAAAACTGTTCAACAAAACAAAATCAACCTTGCAGATTCACGGACACTCTCACCCGCACATATCGATACAAAAGATGCTGATGTATGGCATTCAAGAATAGCATTTCACATATTTGAGGATACATCAAAAGTTTATCTTCTAATACATCATCTAAACGACCCCAAACCTCAACAGTAGAATATAGTACTTCACAATAAATTTTTATCAAGATAAAAACTTTCGTAAAATTAATCATCATCATCATACTCACCACAGATGCTAATGAAGAAGTTGGAGCTTCTGTGTATGCTCACTTCCATTCATACATATTACTCGCCCATCCAAAAAAAAAAAGAAATCCTTCTTGAAACAAGCCACTCAGCAAAGCAGTGTTGGTTGAACTAGCCTCACTAAGTATTTTTTTTCTTGCTAAGTGTACCTTAAAAGTCAATTTTTAATATTGGTCTGATAGCATCCGCAACCATTAATCTCCCTCCAATACACATGGAGCTCAACCAGTCAGAAATGATATTAGCCGAACGAATGAGAAACTCACACATCACATAAGAAGACGAAAAGAGGTGAATCTTCGATTTGAGTGGCTAAAAGAAAAATCTGTTCTCATGGTGTGAGTGTTGCCAATGCCTGCACTTAAAATTCTTGAGACATTGGATTCAACAATGTGTGCATTGAAATACAATAATATGTTCATTGAAATCCATCTATCAACGCCTCCTACATTAAAAAAAAAAAACTGAAGAATGAAATATGTTTCCATGCATTTGTTTTGGGCTCTTAGATGCTTTCATATTATTCAGAGTGTAAGTCTGCCTAGTTTATACAGTAGTTTTTGGTTTTATTTTAAAATGCACCGAACAATTACATCTAAAAATATTGAGGCCACAGTATCACGCGAACAGAAGTTACAATGCTGAATGTATTATCATCTTCCTTGTCTTTATTTTTAGTTGATATACACAATTTAATACACTATACATCTTTGTTTATTGTAAATAGTACTGCGATTTATCCATTTTGTGTTCATTTTGCATTTAATTGAAAGATGTTTGTTGTTTTTTTCTCTTTCTTCTTTCTTCTTTCTTCTTTCTACATACATTCTTGCTGCTGGAGGCTGTAAATTTCCTCAGTGTGGGACGAATAAAGGATATCTTATCTTATCTTATTTATACAGCACTTTTACATTAAAGAATTCCAGCTGGAAGCCACGGGTGTCTATTTCTGCATCTCTCCTTGCTGCAACACACCTGATTCAAATGATCAGCTCATCAGAAAGCTCTGCAGAACCCTGGTAATGATCCTGATCATTTGAATCTGGTGTGTCGCAGCAGGGAAAGATGGAAAATATCCATGATAACGGCCTTTGAGGAACGGAGTGTGACACATGTTGCTTCCAGCCTCAATTCTTCCGAGATCAGTGACTAGTCGACTAGAAAAATAATCGTTAGGGGTAATCTTGTTTGAGAATTATCATTGCACAGCCTACACGAACTTAATATTGCTATGCTTAATATTAAGCTATGTTAGTCATGTGACAGACATTTAACTTGCCAGGGAATGCAGAAGATGAAATCTGAATTACAAACGTGTTTGTTCCTGCATGCGTTTGCGTATGTGTGTGTGTGTGGGGGGGGGGGGGGGGGGGGTTATAATCTCCACCGTTCTCACTGAACCCCTCGCCATGCCCTTACCACCCCAGGTAAAACTGTCTACAACCGCCAGTGATCAAGAATACAGGATTTTAACGACACACAAGTGTCCAGAGACTGATTACACACAGAAAAAAAGTATTTCTTAGGCAGAAGCTGACAAACTTTAGTGCAGAAAATGAGGATACAAAACATTATCAATCAATCAATCAAACTTAACTATAATGGGAAAGTAGTGTGAAATCTCACTGGAGCCTGTCGTTTTCCTGTGCTTTGTATTCCAGTATAAATATGCTCGCTCAGCATTTCTGTGTGTGTCTACGTTTATGTTCCACAAGTTCTTTGCTCAGAGCCTTGCCTCTTGCTTTTTTGCGACATTCTTCCAGAAGAGCCCATGTTATTCTATTTTTAATTAGAATTGTTCTTGACTTACACTGTAATACAGTCCACCTGTAAAAGCTTTCCTTATCATCACAAAAGACCACGAATAGACACCTGCTCATATCTGCTGTTGACTAAAACATCCCCATTACGTTTTGCTGAAGTGTGGTAATATATGTTAAACTTTCAAATAGAAGCTGATTTTGTTTGTTTGTTTGTGGGCGCCGTGGTGGGCCATTGGTGAGCACATCCGCCTCACAGTGCAGAGGCGCAGGGTTCGTTTCCGGCTGCGTCCTTCCTGTGTGGCGTTTGAATGTTCTCCGCCTGCCTGCATGGGTTTTCTCCCTCTGGTGTCCTCCCACATCTCAAATAACATGCATGGCAGGTTAATGGAACACTCTAAATTGTCTCTAAATGTGATTGGAAATGGTTGTTTGCCTGTCTGTGCCCTACGATTGGCTGGCAACTGGTTCAGGGTGTACTCACTAAAGTCAAAAATGTGAGAATACAAAGCAAAATAAAGTATTTGTTTGCACTAGGGGCATCATTGGAAAAGACAGCTTCCTTCAAACTGTCCTGTTCTGAATAATTCATGTCCGAAAAAGAAAAAAAAAAAAGAAAAAAAACCCGCACAGTTGTCGGTCTCTAACCAAGAGGGCTCCCGGGGCTCCCAGTTGGAGTGCACATCGGTACTCAAGAGGATAAGGAGATTTGTGATGTACACGTGGGAAGTCTTACCAGAAAAAAATAAGGCCTACCTAACTTCAAAGTCCATCCAGTAGCCTTGGAAGGCCCATGTTGCAATGCACTGATCTTAGCACAAAAAACGAGGGAATCCACTATAGATCAAATGTATAAGCCCCACCATGTGTGAATACAGATGATGTTCATTAAGACAGCAAATGCTCTCCACGATCACGTAACTCTCATTGAAGAAACTTAAGAGTCACCCTTTTACTGGTTTCTGAGAAATGCTTAAAAACGAACAAAGGCCCCCAATGAATTTCCGCATTGCTTCTGTGAGAGGGCAGTGGATGTTCAAAGTCAGCAAAATTGACTTTTAGCATGGTCAAACTGAATGCCACCTGGACCCCAAGAATGGCGCACCAAACAGGCCAAAATGAAATACATACATAATTAAATAAATCAATGCATGGCATGGGGGGTAAACCCGAGCGGGTCTCGGTGGACCGCCTTAAGCCAGCTCACTTGGACTTGGCCGGGCCGGTTGAAGTGGCTCACCCGCCGAGGCGGGGTCGTCCTCCTACCGCTTGTCTCCTAGCGTATCCGGCAACAAGTGTCCCCGGGAGGGCAAGCAGGCTCCCCACTGCCCGCTCTTTTCGTCGAAAAATTTTTGTCTCTTGCATCGAGAGACCAGCCAACTAATTCCATGGTTAGTTCTTCGGATGAAAAATACGGTAGGAGGCTAGGAAAAAAAGTTAGACAATGACAGCACAAGGACTAAGTGTCACGTCCCGGGGTTGCCAGCAGGGGGCGGGCTTTCTGCCTGCCGTTTACACACCCGTCACCCATTGCGGAGTAATTGCTCAGCCTTTATTTGGACGCTCTGGCAGTCTACTCACTGCTGGAGAATTCCACGCCGTGCCAAAATTTCTCTCGCCCAATTCCCACTCGTATTGATTCATTGCCTCTTAGCCTTGTGGCTGTTATTACGCGTCGTTGTTCCTCTTGCGAGTTAAATTTTTATTCATTATCTAATCTGACCCTCCTTGCTATCTTTTTCCGCAAGTGTTTTCTGTTGTCCTTTTTATGTTATCCCTGGTCCCTATTTTGACCAGCGCTTTTTGTTATTCTCCCTGTCGGGTTATTTTGTGTTCGTATTAGAGACTCCTTTTGTTATTTGACAAACCTCTTTCTGTGTCTGCTATTTCGGGGATCCACTTCCTTATTCTGTTGTGCACGGAGCGATCATTCTATCGCTTCGGGCACAACGTGACACTAAGTAGCGAGCACGGAAAGGGTGGGGTGACGGCAGGAGGACCAGTGCAAAAAGCGTCCGCCTTCGTCGAGAGCCAAGCAGAAAGTTCACGATCATTTGTTAACGGGGTAGAAATAATTGCGGTCCCCTTTAAGGACCGCCATGTTCGTCTGCTTGTTTCTATGGAAACTGACTTTCGGCGAGTCTCGGGTGGCGCAGGTTTTTTGGGGTGCTAATAAAAAACTCTCTCGGAGTGCGAACGTGAGAAATTGTCGCTTTCTTCGAGTTTCGACAATTTCCACACTGTTATAGTTTTGTCAATTGTTATAGGGTGACCTTATTTATTTAAAAGACCCAACCCCTAGCTTTGGAGTTAAAAGATGATGTGACCTGACCCAGCCAATCCTTTCTCAAGTTCTAATGTTCCATTGTCTCCAAATGGGTTTCTTGTATAAGGGCAATCAACTCAATTGTGTTAGAACTCTTTTCCACCTGACAGACCCATTCAGCCCAATCACACTAAAACTGACAAATTTCACCATTCAATTCATTAAAATTTAACACAGATATTGAACAAGGCATATTCATATTTTCCCACCATTATCGGGTAATTATGAAGTGCAGACAAGATAAAAGAAAAATAAGAAAAGGAAAAAAACAAACGGGTAAAAAAATAAAAATCTTTCACCTACTCTGCCTTGTGCCTACCCAACACAGCACATGACGACCCATAATCAGCCTGAAAGGATCTACGAAAAGAATAACTATCCCCTGTGGTACTCTCTCTGCGACAATACATCCATAAAATTGTGTTACTGCGATTAAAGGTTGACAAAACGCAAAGAAAATACTATCATCCACAAATCAGATGGAGAAAAAAAAAACACAGCAACAGTCCAGAGTGGTCACCCATAGGCCAACTCTCTTGTGTATGAATTCATGTCACACACACCCACACCAACATGCCCTCAAGTGGTCACAGAGTGGAGCAAATACTGCAAAAGTGCAGGTTGCCGCTCAAATCCACTTGTTCAACATAGCCTAGTGCAATGTACTGTAATGTTTTTACAGGAATTATTCTTCTTCTTGAAGATTTGACATTTTGAGGAACTAAAAATGTATGAAAATGAACGAAAACTCACCAAACGTCATCCGGCCTGGGTGTCACAGCTTGACCTGTGATACTCACGCAGCTACTGAAGCGAAAGTGGGCAAGTAGCCGGCATTATATGATGCCACCATCACGACGCTTGTCTCTCCTGTTCCATCGACTTCCCGTATAAATTTATCCATTGTCATTCAATCACCATTTGTTACAAAGTATGCAGGGAAAGGCCTCCCGGCATTACGAAGTTCAATATGATGATCATGTCATCATTTGGAATTGGAAAAGAGTAAAGGAAAACAACTGTACAACCAGACTGTTACACTCATGGATATGTATTTATAGATTTCTATCTACCATTTTGTATCTTACTCATGGTATTCATCAGACAAACACTGGTGTGGGAATACCGAAGGGTTAATCCACGGGTAGTAAATGGAGAGTTACCCGGGGGCTTGTGGCGCAAACTCTTTTCAATTGGGGTGTTTTATAGAGAATGGGGAAAGATGTACAGTGATTTCTCACTTATTGTGGTTAATGGTGACTGGGACCCTGCCGTGATAAGTGAAAAACCACGAAGGAGGCTTGGCTCCCCCCGCTGAATTTTTGTGTAAGTGTATGTGGGTCGCACCATGTTTAAAATATGTTAACAGTGATTAGACTTTCCATATTTGAGACAAAGATTACAGCAGTACACGTCTTTATTAAAATCTTTAATGATAACACCTTATACAGTCATTAACTTTACAGTTTGAATTGTTCATGTCCAATTTATACTTTTTTAATAATAAAAAAAGTTAACCACTCGTCCTCTTTAGGGTTGTGAGTGAGCTGGTGACGATCACCGCTGACAAGGACGGAGGCTCGTTAGACCCTGGACTGATGGCCAGCAAAAACCAACACAACACACCTTTTAGTGAACAACCCACATCAAGCCAGACAGAATGAATTCAACTCGTCAAAATACGTCTTCTTGAAGAAGGCTACAGGAAAGCATATTAGATTGACTGTCAGTGAAAGTAGTTGACTTTACTTAATAAGCTGGAAAATTAATCTGTGCTGCATAAGAATGTAATAGTTGATTTTAAGAAGTTAACAATGTTGTGAGATGTTAACGTTAACAGACTGTATGTAACTGTTGGCTACTGTAAAAGCTATCTAAGCCCTTCATAATATGGCACTGTTGGACAGGAACAATCTGGCGTGAACATTTTAATTTAACTGCACAACTAAAAAAAACATATATTCTATTTATTGTACCTTATAAGACAAATGTAGCAAGTCAATGTAGGGGATATTCAGTCTTTCAAGAACAGAGACCATTTCGCATTTTAATGGACAAGTCATTCTGCCTCATCAGTCCATAATCAGTATTTATACCACACACAGAAAGAGTGACAGTGTCTACCTGGCTCAGACACAATGATTATCACTGTTCCCCACCATGTAAAATTACGTGTTGAACAACTAAAAATCTTCTGGCCAGCCATATACAGTGACCAAGCCACCCACCCTCCCACACACACACACATTTCTTGTGGCGCACTCCTGACTCTTTGCACTGTCTCCTCCCCCGAACATTAAGAAAATGGGCAAGCAAACATCCCTCATGAATAACTGCCATGATATGCAGAATGTCAGACAGAAACAATCTCCTTCAAGTGATAACCTAGCAATCTCACAACCCAGGGGAGCAAAAGACACAATTTGAAAAGCAATGGAACAAATACATGGCTGGTATGTAATAGGATGATGACACTGGGACCACGGCATTAGAAAACAATGCATCACATCACCCCAAATTGACTAAAAATGAATGGACACAACAGAGCGACTGCGGGGCATACAAAGTACAATGAAACACCTGGTCAAAAGACATACACCCATGTGTTACGTACCTACCTACCTAAATTAGTAATGTACATTGGGGCTAAGCGATTAATCGAAATTTAATCGGGATTTCAATTTTGGCCTCTGTCGATCTTTAAAACATTATAATCAAAGAAACAATTAATTATAATAAATAGTATGTAGCGTATGTGATTCTGCGGTCCCGGAGTGTGCTTTAATTTGTTTAATGACACCTTAGTTGGAGTTTACTGTAAAACTAAACCCACACATTATATATACTGTATATATGACCATAACTGAAGTGGCTCATCTGAAGAAGTCCTATCAGTGGTTAGAGAGGGCTGGCCTGAAGGACAGCACAGAGGCACTCATCCTGGCTGCTCAGGAGCAGGCCCTGAGCACCAGAGCCATTGAGGCCCAGATATACCACACCAGACAAGACCCAAGGTGTAGGTTGTGCAAAGAGGCACCTGAGACGATCCAACACATAACTGCAGGGTGTAAGATGGTGGCAGGGAAAGCCTACATGGAACGCCATAAGCAGGTGGCTGGCATAGTCTACCGAAACATCTGTGCGGAGTATGGACTGGAAACCCCAAGGTCAAAATGGGAAACACCGCCGAAGGTGGTGCAGAATGACAGAGCGAAGAACCTGTGGGACTTCCAGATCCAGACTGACAAGATGGTAATGGCGAACCAACCAGATATCGTGATCATAGATAAGGGGCAGAGGAAAGCTGTGTAGTGGATGTAGTGGTCCCAAGTGATGGAAACATCAGAAAGAAGGAACACGAGAAACTCGAGAAATACCAAGGGCTCAGAGAGGAGCTGGAGAGAGCCTGGAAGGTAAAGGTGGTGGTCGGAGGATTCGGAGCAGTGACCTCCAAACTAGATGAGTGGTTGCAACAGATCCCGGGAACAACATCATACATCTCAGTCCAGAAATGTGCGGTGCTAGGAACAGCAAGGATACTGTGCAGAACCCTCAAGCTTCCTGGCCTCTGGTAGAGGACCTGAGCTGAATGAGTGACGGACACCACCCAAGGGGTGAGATGAGGATTTTTCTTTTTTTATATGTATAAAGAACATACTTGTTTTTTTAAAACATCATCACATGCTAAAGTCAATGTAAAATCCCATTGACATGCTAAGGGGAATTTGCATCAACTTTGCGAGTGACATTTCTTCAAAATTCATACTCATTGGTAATATTGCAATACTCAAGGCCACAAAATCTTTCTCATCTGTGAAAAACGAGTTACATTTTGTGTTCAGTCGCAACTTTCTTCTAATTTCATGATAATTATGCACTCCATGGATGGCTGGCACCACCATTACCCCAACGCACGCACACAGCAGGAAAAGTCAGGATTTGTTGTCTAATTTCTATTATTTTTAATCATTCTTATTTTTACCTTCTTACTCTTTAATGTTCTTGTTGCCCTTTCCTGTTTTATTTAAACATTAGTTTTCAAGGATTTTATTTTGCTCAAAATTCAAGGATACAAAAATCCAATGACTTTTTTTGTAATACCAACACAAATTTCGACAGAATATGGAACGAAATAAATATTGAAGGTTAACCCAACCCAGTAAGACCAAAGACAAAATAAAGATCGAACAATAACCTAAGATAAATAACAATGATTATGCTTATTCATGGTTTGCTTGAAACTAAAGATTGCAGGTAGGACATGGGACTAGTCTTAACTACAGCAGCAAGTAAATGGCTAGGACTGCATCTGTCCAAGTCTGCTGAAAAACAAACTTTTTTTGTTTTTCAGCAAAACAATGTTACATTATATCTGCCTCAATAATGTAACACATTTAAAATAAAAATAGGGGTTTTCTCAGTCATTTTTAGATTAGATTAACATATAGGTTAATTAGATTAATTTATTAATTATAATACGTCAAATCTCCCAAAAACATTTTTTCACAAAAAAATGCTGAGTTTGGTTCCCTCTTCCCCAAAAAGAGGAAATGTTGAGAATCCCCACCATACCCACCCTCAATTTAAAAACATAAAAGCTCTGTGCTATGGTTGTTCTATTCTGCGCATTTCACAAATTCTTGTTTTATTACAACCATACTCAAGTTCTTAAAAAAAATGTTATTTACACTCTTTCAAAATGTCTAGTTTTGAAAAAAAAAACAAGATGACACGGGCAAAGAAGGAATACATGTATGATGCAGCTACTGTTCAGCAATGTGCCTGTTTTACATTTGTAAATGAACATTTACAAATTTGAATAAGTAACGTAATCACTTAACTCCATGTTTTTTTGACATTCTTGTGTAATTCAACGGTTTTCGATAGAGGGTGCATACAAGGACAGTTCACATGAAGGCAGATTCTCCACACTCAAAATGACAAGTACACTTTAGTCAAGTCAAGTTGAGTCAAGTCCATTTCAGAGGGGTGATTAGATCGCCTTCATGAAGCTTTTTGGTCATTCAGGCTGCCATGGGGAACTTCAAAAAGCTACTGAGAGACAACTTGGAATTGCACTTGGAGCGACAATTAGCACGGGTGATAAATGAGCATCACTTATTGTGAAACTCCAAAGTTGAACATAATCCATTCCAGAGGACAGACTTGAGCTATTGTAACACTATCACTGTTATCTCTGTGAATATTTTCAAACACAAAAACAAGGCAGTTTTATTTATATAGCACATTACATGCATAAGGCAACTCAAAATGCTTCACACAAGCAAAGATACAACACCAACAAGCATTTACAAACACTCAACTGCATATGAAGGCAAAGCAGAGGGGGGGGAAAGCTTACAAAAATGACTACATATACTTTAAATACATCAAAAGAAAACAGAACAGAAAATATATTCCGGTCTTTTAAAAAAAAAAAAGCATCAGTGGTGCCCTCCTTAGTTGTCTCCCATAAAGTCTCAAACTTCAGCCCTGTTGTCATACAATGCAATACAATATAATACACCTTTTTTCATATGATGTATTGGCATTTATATGCCAATGCCAACATGTTTTAATGTTATGTAACCCAAATTCATTTTAGTTTTCAAGCCAGTAATCAACACCTGAGTCTAAATTTTAAAAATAGCTGAAAAGAGTTCACATTTTGGAACAAATTCATCATAGTGTTAAAGCATGCAGACAAGCATTCAGTTCCAAATATTTGCCATCACCATCTGACGGTGAAGTAACATAGATGCTATTTGATTCTTTCAAATAAAATTGAAAGACATAAATGTTTTTTCCCCAAATATTAAACTGCTTTTGAACATGACGCATCTAAGTGCATGAAAAAAATGGAATCATTATTTCTTATGTTTGAAAAATAATAGAACAACCTAAACAATTCATTTCTCTTCCTTTTTTCACTCTTTTTGCTTGCATGTTTTGGAGCACAACATGGACAGTTTTGCCGAAATTTGCTTGCACTTCTCTCTCCTTACCACCAGGATGTACTGACTGACTGAGTTTGGTTCTGTTCGCAGTTCTGTTAGCTCATTATATCGTCATATTGCATTAAAACGGTGTATTACGTATTGGGTACCCCAAACAAGCATCTTTTCTCTCCAAAGTTGAATTGTTTTACCAGCCAAACAATCATTTGTTTTTGCATAATGATCGGATTCTAGTTTGCCTCTAATAACAAAGATTCATCACAACCAGCCCGCCATCCACAATTTCATCATTTCTACCACTGCAAAGTTTGTTTTTCCGTTATTTCACTTTGACCTAAATGACACATTTGGAAGGGACTAGAAAATGTACATTAGGATTAAGAGAGGCAGAAAATTACCCATGGGGTGAGTTTTTATGCATTATGGGTCATTATATCAGAGGCCTGAGAGCCACTCAGCCACCATTAACTAAGATGAGGGACCAAGAGGGCCACTTCCTGCCAGGGAGTAATGGGAGAAACATGGAGTGCATGTTTAGAGCTGATGGTTTCAAATGTCCCATGTTTGGAAATCACTCCAACGGTGAAACAATTCATAATGCATATGAATGCAAGTACAGTAATTTATAGCAACAATAAATAAAATACAATAATTGGCATACATTACAATGTGCTAAAATGTGCTGCTGTAATATGCAATTTTGCATCAGTACAGTCAATTAAATTCCAATCTACAAGGGGAAAAATGCAATTGAATCAAAGATTTGTTTATTGTTAAACGAAATACAGTCAGTTCAACTAAATGTGAGAATTGTGACTAATTTTGGACAAACAATACCACCAACACTAAAAAACATCAAAACAGGAAGAAAAAAAAAACTTTCATTATACTGCTTGGCGTGAGACTTTTTGTTTTTGCTGGAAAAGCCATTTTCCACCAAGCCTAAAATATTGAAGTTACCAAATAACCTGAAATAGATACTTATTTAGATGCACAGTAAGGATGCTTAATATGCACTACATTTTTAATAGGGTAAATGACTATGACACATCCATATGCTTTTTTTAGAGCCACCTTCAGATTCTTACAGCCTTCACATGTGGTCCAGGGATCTATTTTTGACAACAACCATAACTACACCAATGGCAATGTTTGTCAAACTTTTTACACCGAGTACCACCAAAAACATATACATATATAATATAGCTCTCCAAGTCGTTGCATCATCACCAACATTAAATAAAACATTAGCATAGTTGGCCCAAGGGCTCATCAAAAGTGAGAGAGATTTTACTCATAATTACCCGTAGCATTATTTGATATTATTGTACAGAATGAAAGATGCTGACATTATGCAATTTGCAGTCCACTCAAACAATGGTTCTCGAAATTTTTCGAAGAATATCAAAAAGCTGGACTTATGAGTCAATCAAAATGCAAAAGTTAAATAATAAAATCAAACTAAACAGGCTGCCTGCATATTTACAAGTAAAAATCCTCAAACAATACAAAATTTCAATGAATGCTTTCTGAAAAAGAAAACACACAGAAGTGAAAAGAAGCCTTTATTACATATCCAACACTGGTCGGAAAAGAAAGGTGAACGTTTTAGCGAAAAAGGTAACATTTAAACACAGTTGTTCCCCGACATGTTGGGGCTGTTGCCCGCTCCGTTACCCTCAGCCCGACAATTAATCAAGCTTATTTCGTTTTTTTCCTACGCTTTTACCACAACAAGGCTCAGGCTACAAACCACACAATGCGGATTGAACTCTTCTTCTCTTCCACGCCCAAAAGAACCCATGTTATAGATACCATAGTTGAAATTATTTTTTCACACTGGCTGAAACCAGGGGGTTTGCAGATTTGTTCGCTCTCGTCCTCTTAGCACTTCCTGATCTTGGATGAAGGAAACTGGATGAGCAGTGAGCTATCAACGACTTCTGTTTCAAAACAAATGATTACTTTTGGCCATAGTGAATCCAAAACATTGAACTAGTTCTGTATTCCCCAGCCGACATGTCTCCAAGGTAACAGACTTAACTCCCTGCTTCCTTTCTCACAGTCCCTCGACTATCTCAAACAATCACACCGTGGGTTCCCTTTAAGACCTCGCAGACAATTGGAAATTGCACAACTCATGAACATTCTGCTCGCCACAGCTGCACCCTTGCGATACTATTCACTGATTATTTCACGAAGCACACTTTGAGAATCGCTGGGATCTCCTATTACCTTTTTAGAAATCAATTCACCATGGCTCAAAATAGCACATTCGCATCGAGTCAAAATCCAAAAAGTAAACTGGTGAAGGGGTTTTTGCTCAGCAAAACACAGAGGTGCCAAATGTTACAGAGATTGCTGAACACTACCTCATTATGCTTGTAACACGTAATGATTGTTCCTAAAAAAAATTTTTTTTTAATCGTCAGAGTGGTCGCTGCTACCAAGGGTTTTAATTATCCCTCTACTTCGTATAATGCCTTAACTCAGCAGCCTCGGTGGACATGTTGTGCCACTTGAAAAGTCAGTTCTCATATTTATCACTGAAGATTTTCTCCAATATTCTGTTTACATTAGATTCAGTCCTTAAAATCCTTTTTGAAACAAATGATCCAACATAGGGGCCTCAAACTCCGGTCCTGGAGGGCCGCTGCCCTGCATGTTTTCCAAGTCTCCCCGTTGCAACACACCTGATTCAAATGAACAGGTTCAATGTCAGGCTTCTGCAGAGCTTGCTGATGATCTGATGCAGGACAGCGGCCCTCCAGGACCGGAGTTTGAGACCCGTGATCTAACATGTTAAATGTGTTTCATTGATAAGACCGCAAATCAAGATTTCATATTGTAGTGTCCAAAATTCAACTACCGGTACATACTTTGATCCTGCCATCTTCATGATAAAAAGTGTCACGCAGGGTGCTTCTATGTGGCATATTATCAATGCAGTTTTGTCAGTAGCTACATTTTGAGTCACGTTGGGTGGAAAAATGCGGAAAAGAGGGCCAGAGAGGACTTGAAATGGGTAATGTAACCAAACAGAGGAGGGGTTTTTATGAAATCAAGTGAAGAAAATAGTGCCCCCTCCCCCTTTGACACATTTTAATTTGAAACACTTCGAAAATTTCTAATTGTATTCAACACATTTGGCTTATTTCAGTCAGCCGGTCAAAGCTCACAAAAAATCTCTTGCTTTAGGTCCCTAGGATTAACTTGCAAAAAAATCTCCTCAAGTTTAGAAAGACAAAAACGGACAGCTAGGTGGAATACTGGAAATCCATTCAAGGGCGTTTTTTTTTTTTTGTGACAGTGTGGGACAGACTGCTGCTTGTCACTTACAAAATGGACTACATGGAAAGACAGTCCAGGACAAGTAACTTGGTGTGAAATGGAATTCTGAAGTCACCAAGAGAAACTTGGACTAAGATAGAAGAAAAGGTTATGAAGGTGAAAATCTAAAACTTCAGTGAGCTGAGACCTGAATGGAACAGACTGAGGTGGGTGGGATGAACCTATTTAGGTTCAAGGATAAATTAAGTCGTTCTTCACAAAGCCGAGATTCTGAAGGGACAATGAATATCACTATACTCTTGTGTCGGGTGACTTTCTGCACCCGATGGCCATGTACCGGCTACCCTGCCTTTGGATTAGCGTGTGCGTGTCGTGTGCGTCATTTTCGCTATGAAGGGTTCTCTCCCCTTGTTGACTGTGGATCCCTCGTTGGGATGTTGGATGACCGGGTTGGCTATGTCCTTTAAGCATTTAATTCAGTGATTTTTTTTTCCACATACCAGTACAGGGAGGCCACACCAGACCACATTTAAGGTCCACGGTTTAACTTCCCTGGATGTGACCTCAAAAGAGAACTAGATTCCAAATTGAAGGGACAGATAATGTGAATGACCGCCAGGGAGCCATAACAACCTAAATAAATAAATAAAGTGAAGTCAAGGTCAATGTATATCAGTATCAGATTGCGTCATCGGTCATTGTTGGAGCCAAAGTAGACTTCACGGCAGACCACCGAGGAGAACACTGTTCAAGGCAAATCAAAAAAAGCTCAACTAGAATTTGCCACAATGCGGAGTGACAAACCACAGAGATTCTGGGATGATGTCCTTTGGACAAATGAGAAAAAACTGAAGCTTCATGGCAAGGCACAACAACTTCATGTTCGCAGATGCAAAAAACGGAGCACACTAAAAAAAGAACACTGTCCCTACTGGTTATATTCTGTGATGGGTGATCTGCATCTTGCACGGAGTGTATCGAATTTGTGCAGGATCCAAGGAATTCTCAAGATTATAAAGATAGTCTAGAAACTAATGTGCTGCCTAGTGTTAGGAAGCGTTGTCTCATCCTCTTGTCTTCGCCCAAGACACACAACTAAACACACCCAAGAATGGCTGAAAGCCAAACATCTGAGTATTCTCAAGCGACCTTTATGAGCCCTGATCTAAATCCCATTGAGCAACTGACAAAGGAGTTAAAATATGCCAACATCTGGGCCAAAATACCTTTTGTGAAGAGCAGAAGTCTCATTGACAGAAATCATGTGATTGGAGGGACTGCCTGAAAACGTTGAGCAACAAAATATTAAGTTAAGGATAGCTCAAGGCTACAAGGCCTGTTTGACTTTTATTTTTTAATTCCTTGGGCCACAATTAAAACACAATATCATATTGTCATTGGTTAATTTTCAGGAAATGTGTTTTCATTACGTGTCTGTTTCAAGTAAAAAAAACAACAACAACAAAAACAAGCCATCCTCCTTGTTTTCTCAAATGCCAAATTGCATGTGACAAGTGAAAGTGGTGACGAAAGGCAATCATTTCAAATCAGATTGCATATGTATTTGATAATCTTGTGCCGACTGCCTATTTTCCCAGGCTATTAGCGATGCTTTTGAGACAATTCAGAATCGGATTTGACTGGGGGGAAAAAAAAAAAAAACTATCATGACACGAGCAATCCAGCCAGCAGGGAAACAAGACGATGAGCTGGCAGCTGAGCTGATGGCGTTCCGAAGGCCTTGTTTCACCACAGCCCCCAGTCTCCTTATGGCCATCCCGATGAGCCTCGTGCCTGCCATCAGGACCAGCATTCCTTTTACATTCTGTTCCCTTTTCACAGACTCCCAGAGGTGACGGGGAGGCATCGGGTGGCTCACGGCAAGAGTAATTAAAAAGGTTGAATGGAGTGACATAAAGAGGACACCCAAGGAGAAAACAAAGAAATTATCTCACAGGAATAAAGAAAGAGGCAGACTGTGTGAGCGAGCCTATGTCATGTTGGATCAGACTTCCAGTTAAAAGGGGAATGTTTTTTTTTTCCCCCTCAATACACTAGAGTCTCTTGGAAGATACATTCACAGAAAAACTTTATCGAACAAGTAAATGATTTGAGATTTTTTTTTTTTTTCAAATTTTCACAGTTTCCAAAGTTCCCAAGATCATTTTACTGTCAAACTGTATTATTTCCCTTCCCAAGAGGCCTGGATCTAAACTGCTAAAATTAAAAACTTTACCATTCCTCTATCCCACTGAACGGTGAAAAATTGTTAGTATTAGCGAAGGCAGCAAACGTCTCGTTGTCGTCAGAGTTCGTCAGGTTTCAATAAATGGTCGCCAGACATCCGTCCGCAGTTTTAGTGATTATACTGGTCACAAAATTCCCTTGCGACAAGAAAAGTACAGGCAAATGCCTGCCGGACATCTGGATGTACGTTGTTGCTCTTGCGTTCTTTTTTTTTCCTTGAATAAACAATTTTGTGAACAATCTCATCCTTCTCTGCATTTGTGGGATCCGATTCCTTTCTGAACTCTTCTAGAATCATAGCACTCACTCATATGTGTACTTGCCCATAAGCACCATCATCCAGCATCATCGATTTGAGTAGCCCGAGCAAGAAACTTGAGCAGGGCATTTTGCTCTGAGATGATACACCGAAGATCTACAACAAGTATTCTAAGTGAAACTAGCTTTGCAAAGTGCACCCATTACTTTATAGATTTATCCAAAAGCATTGCGCAAGTGAAACGAAAAGTCAAACTACGATAGTCTGTGTTTGCCCATGTTCTTGCCAGTGACTCCTTTAAATTTGTGTTAACATATGAGCAGAGATTATAGGCCGCCACAGGGAGTAAAATAAAATTGAGGTTTTTTTTTTAATACTTTAAAGAATTTAAAATAATCTCAAAAGTTAACGCTTTAACTTTGACAGCCCTACTGCTGAAACTATCGTGGGCATTTATTTATTTATCCATCTATTCATTTATTTATTACATCACAAAATCCTCACATGCAACTGGGGTCTGAAGACTTTTTATATACAATGTATATCACAAGTGTTGGGCAGAACTTCTCCACGATCATGTAATTGTACTGTTATGGTGTCTCACCCTGTGCCAGTATTTCTGGATTTTCTCACACACTGCTGTCATCTACTGTACGGTGAGTGTTTTCCACCCAAATTTTGGTTTAACTAGAAACCGTTTTGTTTTTTTTGTTTAAAATTATCTTTTCTATCATCAACAACCCAAATGATATATCTTAAAAAGCTGGTTTGTTCATACGTGTGAAAAGCCAAACAAACTCAAAGCCCAGCTAATATTAGATGCACTTCCAAAGTATTGTGTACTGGCAGGATACCTGAGAGGAGGAATTCAAGGCGGTGCAGTGAGTTGGCGATCAGAACGTCACACACTTGCTGCTGAAAGGAGAAAGGGGTAAGGATGTGGTTTTTGATGTGAAAATCAGCAAAGGGAAGGAGCAGGGCATTAATATGCATTGAGGTCAGGCCCTGACCATCTTCCGCATACCTTGACTTTGACCTCGGACCTCGTTTGACAGCTTCTGTGATGACACACAAAGTCACAAATGATTGAAAAAAGATGTAGCCATTTTATCCCATTTACCGATTTTCAAAAAACTATGTACTATTGTGCATACTCAAGGATTAAAGACTAAAACGTAAAATTACTTTTTTGGCGTTTTTTTTTAAAATCAAATACATTTAATGAAGGGCTTCGCAGGGTTCCTCAGTAAGTATCAAAACTATGGGAATTATTTCAGTGTGATAAATCACCACTACCTGGCAGGGGTGACTTTGATCAGATCTTGGTCCACACACCGCGTGTGTGTTTGTGTATTCAAGATGGCGTTTCCACGTGCGTTGGCAAGATGGTGTGTAAAAGCAGTGTGGTCATGAGAAAATGGATCAAGTTCAACGTTCATGCATAGTTCATGCATCAGAGCAGTGTTTTTCTTGCAATAAACTCGCATTTTGCAATCAGAGTGCCCTTGTTGTGTGTGGGGGTTTTTTTGTTTTTTTATTTTTATATTTTATGTTGTTTCATAGGAAAGCACTGTTTAGATATTTGGGGTATCACAAATGCAAAAAAAGCATCAAAGTGAAAGTTCTGCTTGAAATTGATCCTTTCAGAAAAGCTCTTTTTCTCTGAATTGATCTTGGAAACGAGGAGATTCAAGAAACTTACCAATGTCCAACTGCTGTTTACGAAAGAATGGTAAAATGTAGAAATGTATTTTCCTGATGAAATTGTTTTTCTTGATGAAAGGGTTAAGGCTTTTTTTTGGTATGTTCCGTCCTTATATAAGACTAGCTGGTTCGCCGCCCTACGGGCGGCTCATCAGCTAGTTCCTGCGGAAGGCTGGTAAGGTGGTGGTTCGCCGCCGTCCGGGCGGCTCATCAGCTAGTTCCTGCGGAAGGCTGGTAAGGTGGGCCTTCGGCCCACAAAAGTGTTGTTGCTTGATTCAACTTTTTGTTCATCTTCATTGCTTATCGCGAAAATAAAGAGATGTTTAGCTCTACTAAATAACTAACAATTTTATTGCAATGCTTGTGGGTAGACAATATTTTTTCGCTAAGATGCCCGCGCGATCGTAGTGAGCCACTGCCTGAGCGGCGCAGTGGCGGCGCGCAGCGGCGCGGTGAAGTAGCTACGTTTTGAAAAGGGACAGACGGAAGGACAGACCGCGTGCGGGACGACGCGCAATATATATATAGATAAGATATGAAAACCTTTATTAGTCTTGCAATCGAGAAATTCCCAATTCACAGCAGCAAAGTTTTGAAAGGAAGAAGTAGAACAACAAAATATAGGAGCTGCTGGAAAGGCAGCCACTCTCGCAGCAATATCTAAAGAATATAGCTACACAATTCAATTTTCTGGAGGCCTTCAATCGGCAAAAATTATCAAAAATGGCTGAAACCGGCTCTCCCAAACAGAAAGGAACAGCTGGCATTAAATACGTTAACAATAATTTGGTGCATAGTTGCAATTAATTTTGTTTTACTCACCACACCAAAAAACAAAGCCCCTCAAAATGTACTAGAACAGCAAGAGCAATTTCTTTGTGGACCTCTGTTTATTATCGACACAACAGAAACACAACCTAAAAGTTAAGCTTTTACTTCCAGGTATTTGCATCTGGATTCAATACATAACCAATAAGAAAAAGTATTTGAAATAGACGAAACACTTAAGGTACTCTAAAACCATTTACTGTACTTTGTTGCCCTGAAAATTAATGTTGGAAGCGTTTTGGCTCATTAGCTAACGGCATGATGAGCACACTTCCAGTAACTCTGAGTAAATGCAAGCTCAAAACAAAACAAATATAGATTAAATATGTCCAATACAAATCATTGCAGAGCTATGTTGATGAAAAGTGTCTCTCTAGTCAAGGTGAAACTTAACAATGGACTTTTAACCAAATATATGTTGCAAAGACACTGTAAGAGATTGGCCGACCCTTGACTAACAGAGTTCCAAGGAAATAGTTTATTTTCAAATTGGTGCACTGAAACAGTGGTGCCCAAAGTTACCGTAGTTTCCACATGACAAGGTGCACCTAAAAGCATTCAGTTTCCTCCACAGCCGACAATGAGCCTTATAATCCAATGCGCTTTATATATGGTTCAATATTCGGATTTCTTAGACGTAGTCGTTTAAATGTTGGGTAAAGCGCTTTGTGACAGCTCCAGCCGGTTGTGAAAGCTTGATCTAAATAAAGTTGTATTGTATTCCCTGGTGCCATGTAGTGGATGCATAACACAACTGCAGCCACTATCGTGTTGCTTATATTCTTGTTGGCTTAAATGGAGGTTCGCCCTATATATGAAAATAGTTTTAAAATAGAAGAAGAAGAAGAAGAAAACCTTTATTAGTCTCACAATGGAGAAATTCCAGATTCACAGCAGCAAAGTTATGAAAGGAAGAAGTAGAACAACAAAAAAATAGGAGCTGCTGGAAAGGCAGCCACTCTCGCGGCGCCATTTTGAAGTCAAAAAATAACAAAAATAACAACACAACACATAGGACAGAGACAGTCGTGCAATCTTCACCACTTTTCTGCATACACTTTGTTGTCTGAAGCAGTTATAGATGAAAGAGGAGAGGATCAAAGTGTCCTTTCTCCAGTGGATCAGAGACGTCATGCTGAAAATGTGCACACGTCTGCTACAAGCTAAGTTTTGAAAGCAAACACAAAGCTGTAGCATCCATTGACGAAAAGAGATTAGTTCACTTCTCCTGTCCCACGTAATCCGCTTCAAACTCCAAGCCGCGACTCCCAGCTCCAAATCCGCATCAGCACTCCGCGCCAACGCTCCTTTCTTCTCATCGTCGGCTCCTCAAGACCTCCATCCATCCAGCCGCAGACCGTTCAACAGCACCGATCTCTCCGCTGAACAAAGCGGGGCTGTGAAAAATGCTGCCCATTACAGGCGCAAGACACAAGCGCCCCGGGACTGTCCAGCAACGACAGTCAAATGGCGCCAACATTCCTCCAGTCAAAAACAGTGCTGGTATACCCATGCTGCCGAGAAGGCGCAACCACCAAGCACAGAGTCTCCTCCTTGATGAATGTCGTGGCCAAAAAATGCTGAAAAAAGGTCCACATCAAGTCCACACGACGTAACAACAAACACAAAGTGACAAAAGAAACACAAGAACAACAAAAAAAAAGCAAGGCTCAAGAGAGCACTTGCTGACGGCTGCCTACTCGGGCGCCATCTTGACTTCAAAGCCATAGGCCATCCATTGAAGGTCCACCTTTTACTCTGAACCACCATATAGTGCAAAAATGACGGTACTAATCATGAAAAACCCCAAATAAAAACATACAAGCACATGCCAAGTTTGTGTCCAGTCCTACCGCAACCGTTGCAGGGCCCTTGTTGTAAATGATTTGTGAACATAGAAATACTTGATAGAATGGATAAGAACCTATTGCATCATGCACAACGGAAGGGGAACCAAAGCATGATTTATTGTCAAATCATGAGAAATGTCACCAAGTTGATGAATGTTCAAATCGTCACAAAGCAGGTTTTGGGAATGGTTGGCAGTAACCCAATATTCCTCATCTCACAATTGACGCCCATCGATGCATGCAAATCCCCACTCCTCTAATTAATATTAATACTACACATTCTGGTGGCATGATATTCATTATCCAGTTAATGCAAAAACAGATTTTGACATAATGCATCCTAGATTATAGTATATTGCTCTGAAGATTTAGTTTGTCTCAACATTCTGTTTCTGAGTCACATGGTACTGAATTATGGCAATGATGTTTTGATATTACCGTAAAGTTGACCTTTAATCTTTTTGAGCAAACTCAGTTCAATTTTTGACATGTATTGTCAGGCTTGCAACATTATGCTGAGCAGATGACTGAAGCTGTTTCATCTGACAGGACACAAACATAACAGGCGTTTCGCTAAATAACAGGCGTTTCGCTAAAGCTTGTGACTTGCCTTTCATGCAATGAAATCTTCCTGAGTGAATCGATATGTTGAGACTATGTGTGGAATATTTACTGTTACAATCATTAAAATTACCGCCTGTGGTGACTGAGTCTCTCAATCCTGCTGTGCCGCTTTATGAACCATCCCCCTGATAAGAACTGGCCTCCATTTGGTGTTTGTTGAGCTGTCTAATTATGTATTATAAAGATTATTGAGGCTGTTTTATCCATCCATCCATCCATTTTCCGAGCCGCTTGATCCTCACTAGGGTCGCGGGGGGTGCTGGAGCCTATCCCAGCTGTCTCCGGGCAGTAGGCGGGGGACACCCTGTTTTAATGAATTCCAAAACCCTCCTGCATGACGATAAAATAAATGCACTCGGGAGATGGAAAAAAGCATGATATGAACCTCAAGAGTCGTCGGAACAAACGTATTTTCTTATTGTAATTTTAATGTTTTTTCTTATTCTTTTGCACTTCAGAAGGCTAATCATCTCGATGGATTTTTATTTTTATTAAGTACGATGCAAAAGCTGTGAATATTAAAATGTATTATCCTAAGTACATAACACAATATGTTGGTTATCTAAATCCTACTTGTAATAATTGACACACGGCAACGACTACACCGATTAAGCTTTAGGTGCTCTTTAGGTACTCTTCTCCGCATGAAGAAAAGGTGTCACGGGAATCATTGATTGTACGTCCGAGAACGCCAAACGTCACAAAGCAATCGGCAGATGGCCAGGTTTAAAGAGACAAACGCCCTGCAAATGTCTCATCGTCGCATAATAAAGAAGGCCTGCTCGATTCTTGTCGGCAGGAAGATATTATAAAACAGAAAACAATTACATCTATAACAACTGCGCATTGCACAAGACAATCGTCGACGTTACTTTAATCGGTTGACACATGAGTTTCTTACTCACCAAATCCGGAAAAGATGGCGCTTGTAGTTGCATTTTGGGTAATGTTGTTTTAATTGTGCGGTTCCGCTGTGAAACTACGTTCATCGTAAATTGAATAAACTACAAGTTCCAGTAACAAAAGTAAAACTGATGTCCCACGATATCACAATACACTACTTCCAATAGGGATAATTCTGCTAAGAAAAGGAGAAGGGTCCAGCTGCAGACCCGGAAGAGGCCGATTCAGGGAAAGGTAGGTTTCGGCAAGTAACGTTACACCGGGTTTGACGTCAAAAGGATGATGCCCGAGTCCGAAGTAAGTCGCATGTGGATCTTAAAAGGCCCCTGTAATTGTAAGATAATTTAACAACAAAATCAACCAAAAGTAAAACGGAGTTGTTTTATTTTAATGCACGACAATGTTTTATGTTCAATAAATAAACAAACCAACCGAACCAACGACAACAACTACGACGGTAATAATCAGTCGACGAGCGTCAATGAAAACTTTATGCTAAGTTGAATCCCGGCTACACTCAACATTCTCTCGACGATAGAGTAGATAGCGCAAGTGAGGATGAAATGTTTTAGCACGCCAAGTTGTTTATTAATTAGATGATAATGTCAAAACAACGTTGACATTAATAATTTAATTTTGATGAATATATGTATGTTTGTGAATGGGTAAATACTGGTCATTTTTAAAGGGCTTTGGGCTACGTCAAAGAAATGCTAAAAGCGCAAAATATGTGCATTCAATTAAAAATACACTGTGCATCGTGTCAAGTTGATCAGTTTAAAATATTAGATTCAAATGCATCTGTGCTAATGCAGAATTTTACGTAACATTGTTTTCCCTGTACCTCTATATGAATGTCCTCCTCGTTTCTTTGTGACTTTAAAAAGCCCTTGGAAAAACACGCTTAAAAAGCCCTTGGAAAAACACGCCACTTCGTATGGGATCCCGAATACTTTTGACAGTAGCAATTAAAAAAAAGTCATAGTTTTATTATTATAGCCTTAGTTTTCTGTAGAATTACATTGACATGGTAGATTTCACAATTCATTCTCTTTATTTTCCAGATGCATGTCACAATACAACAAGGGACATCTGTCCCTGAGCTGCAAAAATGCAACACATGTTGCAGTATGTACCACTGTTCATTCTGCCAGCCCGCATGGTTTAAACCCACATACTACTGCAAGGTAAAGGACCATGTGGAGGGCCATTTTAACCGAGCAGTATCGCATGAAGGTAAGTTTGCGAGACACAATTTGTGTGTCACAGTATAGATCATTTTTATTTGGATGGCTCCTAACCAATCACTCAGTGACCTTTTGTAGCTGATCATAAAGATGTTGTGTTGTATAAAGATGTTGTCTATGATAATTGTAAATGATTATTTAAAACATTTAAGCTCTATTTTCTGTTACAGGGTATACCATTCATAGATGTGGGTTACAATGCTGACCAAAACTGCACTTGCATTGCATCTATTGCCATGGAATAATAATGCGCCGGGTACCCTTCATAAATCACCTTCGCATGTGTAAGGAAAAGCACCCTGCTTTGATGGTCTCTGCTGCAGCTGCTAAGGCGCTTTCATCCCCACGACCCACCGCTGTCTCACCTTTTGCTGCCCCACCCACCGCTGCCCATCCCTCTGCTTCCCCAGCCTCTGCTGGACCTTCTACCGCTGGACCTTTTACTACTGGACCTTCTACTGCTACGCCACCTGCTGATGCACCACCGTCTGTGCTGCCTGATGGGGCTGCATCACCCATTACCCCATCTGTTGCCCCACTCTCCACTGCACCTCTTGCTACTGCACCATGTGCTGCTGCATCCTCTGTGCTGCCTGCTTCTGCCCCACACAGTGCCTCGCCACCTACAGTGCCCATACAGCAAGGTGGACTGATGAAAAAAATCCGCCATCTACAGATTACTCAAAAATGTCCCATCTGCCATATTATTTTCAATAAGAAAAACATTAAAACGCATATTGAAAGAAAGCACACTAAAAGGCAAAAGGATGTGACAGCAATCAAAACCTGGATGGCACAAAATTTCTTGAAGTTCAACGAAAAGAAGACAGAGGTGATATTGTTTGGCCCCAGTGGACCTTGTACATTCCATCCTGTAGACTTGGGCCCCCTGTCTCCTTATCTGAAATCAACGGTCTCAAACTTGGGACTTAAACTGGACAGTGATTTCAAACTCGATCTGCAAATTGGTGCCGTTGTTAAATCCAGCTTCTTTCACCTTAGACAGCTGGCCAAAATAAAACCTTTCCTCTCACATGAACACTTTGAGACAGTAATTCATGCCTTTGTCACATCCCGGCTCGATTACTGCAACGCCCTGTACTTTGGAGTCAGCCAGTCCTCCATCAAGCGCCTTCAGCTGGTACAGAATGCCGCTGCTCGCCTCTTGACTGGTACTCGTAAGAGGGAGCATATAACTCCTACTTTGGCATCCCTTCACTGGCTCCCCATTCATTTTAGAATTATTTTTAAGATCCTCCTCTTTGTTTTCAAATCTCTGAATAATCTCGCGCCACCTTACCTCTCTGAGCTCATACGCCCCTACACCCCTGCCCGGCGCCTCAGGTCTGTGGACCAGTCTTTGCTAGACGTACCAAGAACTAAACTGAGGCTCAGAGGGGATCGAGCCTTTTCTGTTGCTGGTCCATCTCTCTGGAATGACCTCCCACTGAACATTCGGCAAGCCTCCTCGCTGCCCATCTTTAAAGCCCTCCTCAAAACTCACTTGTATTCTTTGGCGTTTGACTCAGCATGACTTAGATTTGCTATTGGTTTTACTGCTTGGTGCTTTCTACCGCCTTATTACTTATTACTTATTACTGATTCGTCTTACTGTTTATTGTATATGTTAAATCGCTCCATGTACAGCACTTTGTATGCAGCGATGGCTGTTTGAAAGTGCTCTATAAATACTGTTGACTTGACTTGACTTGAGCAATGCACCACCTCGAGAATGAGTGCATCGATCCCCTTAATGGAATATATGCTGTTTCAAAGTCTCACTGTGGTACTTGTATTCCCCTTCTAGTTCAGTTTAAAATATGGGTTGAAAAGCAGCATGTTTCATGTGAATCATCCGACTGTCAGAGAAACATGGAATTTACATTGAGGAGTGGATTGCCTTCTCATCAATGTGAACACCTCAGGTCCATAGTATACTGTTCATTGTATGCTTCACACCATGTGCTGAAGGAGGAGACTCTGACCGAGATTTGTTTGTTTATTGAACATAAAACATATACAGTAATAATTTGACAGAAAATAAGGTAGATAAAAAAGTAAAAAGAAAAAAATCAGTCTTCATTCAACAGTTATTATGTTCAAGGGAGTAGGATGAAGTAAAAAACTTATCTAGTCCTACCCCGTTATGTGTTTATATCTACTAAATATACTCTCTGGCACAATCTTGTGCCTCCAGTTTAATGTTTATTTTATTTTATATAATTTTCATTGAATCATTTCTTGTCATGGCCTTGACTAAAATTCACCAATGAGAAACTAGAAATAGAGGGCCTAACCGAGGGATGAGAGGCTCGTAGGAATATATGGAGGCTTTCACAAAGCAAAACTATCAGAGGTTATTGGCCTGTTAATAAACTCAGTTTCGCAACATACCGTATTCTCCGCATTATAGGGCGCACCGAAAAGTCTTCAATTTTCTTAAAAGTTCACCGCGCGCCTTTAAATCTGGCGCACCTTGTCTATGGTCATTACGGTAATATGTCGACCCCAAGATGCCTGCTTGCTGGAGACATGTGTAACCCGTATTATGGCATGAGGCAATGGGGAGCGGACATAACCAAAATCTATATTGACTTAAAAGAGTAGCGTCGTTAAAAAATTATTTAATTAAACAGAATTGAATATTGCCGTGGCCCGAGCGAATCAGGGCACAGAATACTAGTGGGGTGTCAGCGAATGAGAGGTGCAGTTTTTCACTTTCGTGACGTCACGAGCATGCGGCGCAACCTATCTCGGTCTCTTTTTCTGACGGGACCTGAACGCGAGCGGACGTACTCTTCGCCGTTGTGAGGAAGTGTTTCGGGAGAAAGAGAGTCATTCTACGCAGTGAGTGTGCTCAGAGGCTTGAACGTGTTATGCGCATTTCGGTTAAAATCACTTGTTGCTAAAACATAGTCACTTTCCTCAGACCTCGAGTACTGACTGGGCTAACGTAGCTGTTAGCATTACGTACCGCCGGGATTTCGCCGCCCGTATAACATCGTCGGAGTATCGTTCAACGTTCTTCTGGTGAGTGTACATGAATGTTAATAACGTCTCACAGTACTTGGAATTAAGGAGTTAATATTAATTACTGTAGTTACTTTATTGTCGGCGCTCGTGTGCTCTCGGCCCTATTAGGCCGGGTCTTTTGTGGAGTTTCAATTGAGGACAGCGCTGGGATTAGCGTGCCTTCAGTGGAGTGGATTCCATTACGGTGCCCTTACGTCCAAAAGTGCTGGAAAAGGGGGTACAGTGGTGGTGGCGAGCCAACCAAAGAACACACAATATATTACATTTGATAAATTTTAATTTATTTTATTTGTGTTGGTGATGTTTAGAAGAATTTATTTTGTACGACAGGAGCTGACAAGAACATTTTGTGTTTAGTTATTTCATTCAGATTGAAAGAAAAAAAAGAACTCACACCGGTGTTGAGAAAGGTGATCACCAATTATTTTGTTTGAGGGAAAGGTCAACTAAGAGGTTGAGACTAAATTGTATTTATTTACTTTCTTTTTTCCACTGTGGTTGTTGTGATAATAATTTTGTTGTCCTGTGTCTGTTTGACATAAAAGTTAATTTTTTTTTACAACTGTTGTCTTGTTTCTTTGCCCATGCCACCTCCTCAATAGTGACATCATTCGCTCCAGTGAATCGAACCTAGTGTCCCCTTACTGGTCCAAGTAGGAACCCGTTGTCTACCCATAGTGTTTTATCATCTCCAGCAATTATAAAACAAACGTAGCCCTTGTTACAAATTTGGCGAGCCAGCCAGGAGCCAAGCGACTGAAGGGGTCGTAAAAGCATTGAAACAAGGAAATGGATAAAATCATTGATGCTGGTGTGAACATTTCAAATTCTGTCATTATTAGTGGGCTAACCCAAACTGAATTAGATACGGACCTCGAGAAGTTGTTGGCCAGTCATGGTCCCATTCAGCGAGTGATTTTTATCGACGATAAAAATTCAGAATTCCATCAACACTTTGTGGTAGAGTTTAAAAATCGTGCCGCGATGCAATCTATCAGGCCTTTACTGCCTCTTGAACATTCAAGTCCGCATTTCGAAGATGTCAACTTACAGATTCGTGCCCTAGGTGCTGTGTGCACATCCACAGTTAGGGACACACAGCAAAGTTATCTTGACGAATTGAGATCAATTGCGGGTCAAAGTGGAAAACCGCTCCGAGAGGTGCTGCAGGATGAATTGAATAGGGTTGGAAGGGAAGAGGGAGTACCGTCTCCAGCTCAGAGAGAGATTGGTAGTAGTCGCAACCCCCAGCCTGATAGCCAGAAAGATCCAAGTTGCTCTCGGCATGAAGAGGGCCAGCCTATTATGAGTCTGACAAAAGCCCCTCTTTCGGTGCTGGGTTCGGTACCGACTGAACTATTCAAGAGCCTGCCAACTGTGTTCCCACCTTCCCCGTCACCTCTCCAACCACCCTTTGAACGGGGCGACAGAGGCAAGTTGCCGACAACTCGCAGTCCTCTCTCCGAAGAAGATGTGTATCCCCATGCTGTGCAACGAATGGTTGTTGAGCATGTTGTGTGATCCAGCGATGCCACATCATCCTCATTTCGATTTCGACCCTTCTCAGGTAGAACTCCCCGTCCCAACAATGAGCTAGACTATGAAACTTGGAGAGTGAATGTGGACTTATTGTTGACTGATCCGTCCCTATCTGATCTGCATAGAACCCGTAAAATTTTGGACAGTTTACTGTCTCCTGCCACTGAAGTCGCTCAGCAGGTCGCCCCTCAAGCTTCCCCAGCACAGTACCTCCTGTTATTAGATTCTGTATATGGTTCAGTGAAAGATGGGGAAGAACTATTGGCTGAATTCATGGGAACGATGCAGAATAGTGATGAAACGCCCTCGCAATACCTTCATCGACTGCAGAGTGTCCTAAGTGCCGTTATTCGGCGCGGTGGATTACCTGACCCCAAAAAAACCCATTACCTTTTGAAACAGTTCTGCAAGGGGTGTTGGGAGGATGGGTTAATTGCTGACCTCCAGCTGGAACGCCAGAAACACTCGCCCCCCACTTTTGCCGAGCTTGTGGTGCTAATTCGAACGGAAGAAGAGAAAGTAAAGGCAAAAGAAATTCGCAAGAGGGTGCATTTGGGACTGCAAAAACCTTGTTCTCACTCAGCAAAGTCAAAGACTGTATTGAGTCAGATGGCTACCTGTGCCGTACCCAAAGAGGACATGTCCGACACCGCATCGCTAAGAACTCTTTTGGAGGACATGCGGGCTCAAATAGTTGCACTGCATGTTGCAAACCCCCAACTAGTCAGATCCTCACCGCCTGAAGCAGATGAACTCAAACAAGTGAAGACGCAAATCGCCGACATCCAAGCTCATTTCCCAAAAGTGAAGCCGTCGTATTTGCCAGCTAAGAATGACTACTCGGGAGCAACTGAGTTGAGGGTGTTAAAAGAACAGATTGCCACATTACAGACCCAAGTTAATGCACTGCTAACGCAGCCCAAGAAGCCCTTAAGGTATGGGAGAGTAAATTTAACATCAAAATCCCAGAATGAGATGGTGGACCGACCTCGACCCTGGTATTGCTTTCACTGTGGCGAAGACGGTCATGTGGCAAGAAACTGTGAAGATGAGCCAAAGCCCTCTCTAGTTGAAGAGAAGAGACATGCTTTAAGAAAAAGTCATCAGGAATGGGATCAGCAGAATGGTGCACCCTGCTCAGGAAATTTAAACTAATGGGGGCCTCTGTGTCAGGGCGAACAGAGGCTGCCGAATCAACTCCAATGAGAAGCCCTAATGAATCAATGAAAGTTGACAAGAAGTGTACCTCCATACAGAGGTCTTTTCCCAGGTTACCCCCTGGATTGGTGGGTGCTAAATGTACTGCAAGAGTTATCATTCATCAAAAAGAATATCAGTGCCTTCTCGATACTGGGTCGCAAGTGACGACCATTCCCCAGTCTATTTATGAGCGTGATCTATCCCACCTTCATCTGAAGTCTTTGAACGAGTTAGTAGACATCAAACTAGAGGTGGAGGGGGCAAATGGCCAAGCCGTGCCCTATTTAGGGTATATAGAATTGGACTTGACATTTCCCGAAGAATTCGTTGGAAATATCCTTGAAGTCCCAACCCTAGCATTGGTGGTTCCCGCGATGAGTGCCTCACCTCAGATCCTCATCGGTACCAATACTCTGGATGTCCTTTACACTGACTATATCGCATGCCATGGGCAGCAGCCATCGTCTTCTGTCCATAGATATGGGGTGGTGCTCAAAGTTCTTGAAGTCAGACAAGTGGGAGCAAGCATCGATACCTTGGGGCAGGTTAGGGCACCCATGAATAATCCCATTGTGATACCGGCTGGTCACACTGTTGTTGTCAATGGTCTTTTCCACACAAGCAGTGTCCATCATGGGAAATGGGCCACGGTGGAGGGTCCTAAGGAGTCCGCCCTCCCAAGGGGGTTACGAGTTGCCAATTCCCTTTGCACGCTAGCAACCAAGCAACCATACCACGTGCCAGTTGTGGTGAAAAATGAAACTGAGACCGATATCAGAATCTCCCCCAGAACTGTTTTGGCTGAGATCCACTCAGTTCAGCAGGTTGTGGGCCCTGAGAAGGCTGTGAGGAACGCCTCTTGCCCCAGCGCGAAGCTTGACCTCGATTTTGGTGATTCCCCTTTGCCGCCCAGTTGGAAAGACAGAGTCGTGAAATTATTGAGTTCTATGCCTGAAGTCTTTGCTCTGCATGACTCAGACTATGGCTGCACCAATAAAGTGAAGCATCGTACTCGACTGAGTGATGATGCTCCATTCAAGCATCGCGCAAGGCCCATCCATCCACAGGATGTGGATGCCGTCCGGAAACATCTGCAGGAATTATTGGACTCAGGCATCATCCGTGAGTCAGTCTCTCCATTTGCGTCGCCCATAGTCGTTGTGCGGAAGAAGAATGGTGCGGTGAGGCTTTGCATCGATTTCAGGAAGTTGAATTCCCAGACCATCAAAGATGCTAATGCTTTACCAAATCTTGAAGAGATTGTTTCTTTGTTAACTGGATCAAAATGGTTTTCAGTTCTGGACTTGAAATCTGGATATTATCAGATTGAGATGGAGGAGGCGGACAAGGAGAAAACGGCGTTCGTTTGTCCCCTTGGATTTTGGGAGTTTAACAGAATGCCACAGGGAGTGACAAATGCCCCCAGTACCTTTCAACGGCTCATGGAACGATGCATGGCTGACTTGAACAGGAAAGAGGTGCTAGTTTTCATTGACGACCTTATTGTATTTTCTGACACGCTTGAAGAACATGAGACGCGGCTATTAAAAGTCCTGGAAAGGGTCAGAGAATATGGCTTGAAATTGTCTCCCGAGAAGTGCAAGTTCTTCCAGACATCTGTCAAATACCTTGGGCATATTGTCTCGCAACATGGTGTTGAGACCGATCCCGACAAGATAAGCGCGCTCAAGACCTGGCCAGTGCCTAAAAACTTAAAGGAGCTGCAGTCCTTCCTGGGATTCGCTGGCTATTATCGGCGGTTCGTGAAGGATTATTCGCATGTGGTGAAACCTCTTAATGAGCTCACAGCGGGGTACCAACCAGTCAGGAAGCAGGGAAAGGAAAAACCACAAAGGGCCGACATGACATATTTTCGATTAAAAGATAATTTTGGAACAAGGTTGACAGCAGCCTGTCAAAAAGCTTTTGACGACATCATAAGCAAGCTCACAAGTGCCCCTGTTTTAGGTTTCGCCAACCCCAAACTTCCATACCTCCTCCATACTGACGCAAGTACCACAGGACTGGGTGCAGCTTTGTACCAGGAGCAAGATGAGCAGATGAGAGTAATTGCCTTTGCAAGCCGAGGATTGACGAGAAGTGAGTCAAGATATCCAGCACATAAATTGGAATTCTTGGCTTTGAAATGGGCAGTCACCACTAAATTCAGTGACTATCTTTATGGAGCCGAGTTTGTCGTGATCACAGATAGTAACCCCTTGACCTACATACTAACCTCTGCAAAATTAGATGCTGCAGGTTACCGATGGCTGTCATCTTTGTCCACTTTCTCGTTTAAAATTCAGTATCGTGCAGGAAGTCAGAACAAAGATGCAGATGGACTTTCAAGACTACCCTCCGCAGAGCTTGACGATGACCCTGTGTCAAGAAAGGAGGCCGAAAGGATCCAACAATTCACTTTGAATCACATGGGCGAACAGGACGGATTCGACAACGTTTTGCCTGAGGCAATACGAGCCATCTGTACGAGACATGACGTACAATGGTGTCATGGAGAGGAGAGAAGTTTTGGAGCATCAACCGCCCTAGTGGAATCTCTCACTACTGATGTTCATGTCATTCCCGAGAGTTTCCAAAGGGAGTGTGCTCACGGGCTTCCTGTTGTCCCTCACTTTACCACGAGTGAATTGGCAGGGAAACAAAGGGATGACACTGTTTTGAGAACAGTGATTGAGCATCTGGAGTCTGGAAGCCAACCCTCTCCTAGGCTAAGACAAGAGCTTCCGATTTTGGCGTTGTGGCTACGAGAGTGGAATCGCCTCGCATTGAGAGAGGGCGTGCTCTACAGAACCCGACAGGAGCAGGGTCAGACTGTCTATCAGTTAGCCTTGCCAACTGAGTTGAGGCACGTAGTGTTACGGAGCCTACATGATGACATTGGCCACCTTGGCCTAGAGCGAACCCTTGATCTGGTAAGATCCCGCTTTTATTGGCCTAGGATGATTGTAGATGTGGAGCAGAAGCTTAAAACCTGTGAACGCTGTGTGCGTCGCAAAGCCCAGCCTGAGAGAGCTGCACCATTGGTCAACATCGAGACGACAAGGCCCTTGGAACTGGTCTGCATGGATTTCCTATCTGTCGAGCCTGACAGAAGCGGTATCAAAGACATCTTGGTGTTGACTGATCATTTCACAAAATACTCTGTGGCCATTCCTACTCGAAACCAGAAAGCTCTAACTGTGGCTAAGTGTTTATGGGAGGATTTCCTGGTGCATTATGGCTTTCCAGAAAAACTGTTGAGTGACCAAGGTCCAGATTTTGAATCACGCACTATCCAGGAATTGTGTCGAATAGCAGGCATCAAAAAGGTGAGAACCACACCTTACCATCCGAGGGGAAATCCTGTGGAGAGATTCAATCGCACTCTTCTGCAGATGTTGGGCACTCTCAAGAACCAGGACAAAACTAATTGGAGAGATTTTGTCAAACCCCTAGTGCACGCTTACAATTGCACTCGGAATGATGTGACTGGGTTCAGCCCTTATGAACTCATGTTCGGCAGACGCCCGAGACTGCCTGTGGACTTAGCCTTCAACCTCCCTGCTTGTACTTCTCGGAAATCACACTCCCAGTATGTGCAGGACCTGAAAGGTCGGTTGGAGGAGAGCTATAAACTAGCCATGGCGAATGCGTCGAAGACCGCCAAGCGGAACAAACTTCGGTTCGATAGACGTGTTGTAGAATCTACACTAGTGTCAGATGATCGTGTTCTAGTGAAGAATGTGAAGATTAGGGGCAAGCACAAACTGGCTGACAGATGGGAGCCCGGTGTGTGGGTGGTGGTTCAAAGAGTGGCTGGCCTTCCTGTCTACATAGTGCGTCCTGAAGGCAAGGAGGGTCCAAAGAGGACTTTACATAGGGATTTGCTGTTGCCCTGTGGATTCTTGCCTGCCAGCACTGATGAAGGATGTGAGAGGCAGACTGTCAGGAGGCCGCTGACGAGAAGCCAAACCAAAATCGACACTTCAGACAATGATGAGGTACCAGATGATGATAATGATGATGATGCCCCCTCGGAAGATCAGGAGTACTGCCACTATTATTTGCCTCAATTGCCTGGTTGTTCTTCAACTATCAGCACCAACCCTACACAGTCAGGAATGTGGCAACAGCCAAGCAGCGGCGGGGTGCCAGAGAATTTTCAGTTGAAAGAGCGGATTGCTCCCATGGTTGGTGAGGCTGCAAGAGAGTATGTGGCTGAGATGATGCAGGACGAAGAGAGAAATGAGACTGTCAAGACTTGCTCAAAAGATATGGTTGATCATCACATGAAAGTAGACCCCACCTCAGTGGATAAATCAACGGGCAAACCCCTTGAGCTGAGTGAACTTGAGTGGCCAGAAATTGTTCAGCCAGAAGTCCCGCAGATTCACGTAGAGGACGACCGCCCGTCTGAGAGTGCTGGAGCCCCGATCGAACCCCCACCTATGCTAGATAAATCAATTGGCAGTAATAGAAAACCCCAGAACAAAGGCCCTCCCCTCGGAGAAGTTCCTGTTGCACTTTTTGATGATGCTAAGGAGTGTCATCAAGTCCGACGCTCCCAGAGAAACCGAGAACCGCCTGAGAGATTACAGTACGCTCAGTTAGGAGTGCCATTGCTAACTGCTGCGAAAGCTCTTCTTCATGAATTGAGCGTGGTTATTGCGGAAACACTGCAGCCACACTGCTGCGTTGTTCACGATATATGCTGAAGGAGAACCATGCGTGTAGGTGTTCCGAGACGTGCACACCTTCTGGGGGGGAGGGTGTAACCCGTATTATGGCATGAGGCAATGGGGAGCGGACATAACCAAAATCTATATTGACTTAAAAAAGTAGCGTCGTTAAAAAATTATTTAATTAAACAGAACTGAATATTGCCGTGGCCCGAGCGAATCAGGGCACAGAATACTAGTGGGGTGTCAGCGAATGAGAGGTGCAGTTTTTCACCTTTGTGACGTCACGAGCGTGCGGCGCAACCTATCTCGGTCTCTTTTTCTGGCGGGACTCTTCGCCGTTGTGAGGAAGTGTTTCGGGAGAAAGAGAGTCATTCTACGCAGTGAGTGTGCTCAGAGGCTTGAACGTGTTATGCGCATTTCGGTTAAAATCACTTGTTGCTAAAACATAGTCACTTTCCTCAGACCTCGAGTACTGACTGGGCTAACGTAGCTGTTAGCATTACGTACCGCCGGGATTTCGCCGCCCGTATAACATCGTCGGAGTATCGTTCAACGTTCTTCTGGTGAGTGTACATGAATGTTAATAACGTCTCACAGTACTTGGAATTAAGGAGTTAATATTAATTACTGTAGTTACTTTATTGTCGGCGCTCGTGTGCTCTCGGCCCTATTAGGCTGGGTCTTTTGTGGAGTTTCAATTGAGGACAGCGCTGGGATTAGCGTGCCTTCAGTGGAGTGGATTCCATTACGGTGCCCTGACGTCCAAAAGTGCTGGAAAAGGGGGTACAGTGGTGGTGGCGAGCCAACCAAAGAACACACAATATATTACATTTGATAAATTTTAATTTATTTTATTTGTGTTGGTGATGTTTAGAAGAATTTATTTTGTACGACAGGAGCTGACAAGAACATTTTGTGTTTAGTTATTTGTTGAGGAGAGTCAGCTTTTCGTTTGCTTCTCGCTCTCCTAGGACACAAGTCCTTTTATACCTCTGCAAAGTGGAATAAAGACACAACACCAAGTCGTTCGTTTTCCGTTTATCGCAACACAAATCGATTTGGGCTTCTGAGAGTTCAGAGTCCTTTCAGAAGCCCCGAAGAAACACATTCATGAGATTATATAGAGACAATATGATAATGAGAGGCTGGGAGGTACGCCTCCCATGCAAATCCCGAAACAAAGAAAGTTACATGTCATCTGACCCGGTGTGGCCGAAGGAAGCCAGGAGCGGTGAGGTGAGACCAGACCACCACTACCCCCCATTTGGTGCGATGGCAGGAACAAAGGAACAAAGATACCGGAGATAACAGCTCCTCTAAAACATGTCCCGCGGAGGGGGGCCCCCGAAGTGGTGGGGGCCGAGGGCACTAAAGTTGATTGTAATAACATTGAGCAGGAAATACCCTCAACCGCATTTGTACATTGTTTCTTTCAGTGTCTGAACAAACACAACCAACAGGAAGGAACAACACCATAACCAAATAAAAAGCAGAAATAAGGAAGATCAAGCAAAGTTCGATTCTGATATGATGACAAAGTATAGACCACTGCTGCTGGTCACAGATCTTGAGATTAGGGTTCCTCTTTGAGGGCACTTGAGAGCCTTCAGGGACTTTTATGAGGAAGTGGAGGCAATAAAAGCCCTTGGGGGGCTGTTAATTAACCAGAGGGAAATGGCTCTAACTTCAAAGTACATTCTTTGTTTTAACTACTTCAGCAGATTCTCAGGAGAGAGACTAGTATCAATAGTTCTCATAGCAAGATGAAATTCAACAATGTTCTACTACTACTTCTAGCGGAATAATTCCTTAACAAATCCCTCTCTTGATCACAATTAATATTGTGATCACAAAATCGTCCGCGTATCCCCCCTAGTAAGGAGCGGAATAACCGACCTATCTGTCCCCCCTCGACCATTAGATAACAGCAGCATTTGACGATCTGCCCGTACTTGGCTGAAAATCATGGATGACAACGATTGGCGGACCCAGGGTATAATACAAGAGCTCACGATACAAAATACTACCAAACAAATTACTACCGGAAACAAAAGTTTCAAGAAAACTTGACTCCAACCCCCAGACAACAGCCAATCCCAGAACCCCTGTGTAGGGGCCCCATCCCGGGTCATTGCTTCCCTGAGGGCATATAAATTGGACATACCCTCTGCAACGGACGTGTGAACCTCATCGGGGACAAATGTACAGCAAGTTCTGTTAAATAGAGCACAGACGCCACCGGTAGCTGCAGTTTGCAAATCTAACACCATCCGATTTTGTAATACCATGAGGCGAATCGCCTCCAACTCTCTATTTTGGCCCTCCTCCACTCCGATGGAGAAATTCACAAAGGATTTCAAACGATAGTCTATTGTTTCTAATCTGAGCATATTCTTCGCCACTCCGGCCCATGGAAACAAAGCTAGGGCGACTTTCTCTCCCTGAGACCAATGTTTAAACTCATCCGGTACGTCAGTTCCCCATACTGTATCGTGGGGCAAAAACGTCGGGGCGTCCCTCCTCACTCTAGATGTCCGGCTAGAGTGCGTTATAAAAAAGGTATGGTCTGTGACAAAGATAGGAGTACAAATGCCTGACCAGTCTGGCGGCAATATCATGTATGCATCGTCACCACATAGCCACCACCCCCCTCGTATATTATATGTGCCATTCTTCATGGGGGCACCTCCGCCGTGTACTACGTATCTGTTGTCCCTACACTGAGTCGTAACATCAAGTTTCCCAAGAGGAATCGAGCCGTTTACCCTACCGTAACACATTTCATATCTCATCCCGGGCTTAACATTCATAAAGACCTTTTGGGGAAGGGGAGTTCCCTTTATCTTATAGTCGTAGTCTACCAAAAAGGATTCATCACATGCTCGATCTTTCAACCCCACCTGTGCCCATGGCGCGACACTCTCATTAAACACTATTGAGGGGTGTTGGTAACCTACCCCTGCGTATGAAGCAAAGCATTTAGCTTGTATTTGACCCATTGGTTTCCCAGTTAGGGTTATTTGGGTCGCCGATTTGGGCATGACGGAGCACACGTAACAACCGGTCTTGTTGTAACTTTTAGACATGAATCGAATATATTTATACCACAAATTTGTTTCTTCCGGAGTGGTTGCTTTCAGGTTGTGCCAGTTGTACTTGGGGTGGTACGTCCACCTCTTCAGTCTCCCTGTCAGCTGAAATGTTTCTTCTCCTTGTCGAGACCCCCACACCAGTGATGTAACGGAGGCCACGGCGATCAGTCCAATGAGAAAGACGAATGTCATTGTTCCTGGGCTGCAACGTTCAGTCACCCTCCCGAATGTTACTTTGAAGTCGAACACTCTCCGAGGGCTGTTGTACACTGCGACACGTGGTACCAAGTCGGTCCCTTTCCTTCCAGGCGAACAGCATGACTCGTCCTTTCCGTCACTTTGTAGGGTCCCGTCCATCTCGGCTGATGCCACTTCCGCTTGAGGACCCTTAGATACACCCGCTCCGGATACGTCTGTGGTTTCACGCCTGGCTCGTTCGGCTGCCCACCCCCAAGTGCAGTCTGCTTCTGGAAATGAGAGACGAGAGCACTCAATGAGTCCATGTATGCTTTGTGAGGAACCATCTGTCGAAGAGTGCCCTGGTCCATCGATCGCCACGGACCAGGGAACTCCTGGCCATGCTCCAGCTCAAAAGGTGTAAAACCTGTGGCAGAATTGATGGTGGACCTCACAGCAAGTAACGCAATCGGCAGCGCATCGACCCAATTCAGTTTAGCCGATGCCATTATCTTGGAAAGTTTTAGTTTGAGCGTTCGGTTCATTCGTTCGACCAGTCCTTGCGATTGTGGATGATAAACTGTGCCAAAGTTATGCTTAAGCCCCAACAACTGCTCGACTTGTTGGAGATGTTTATTCTTGAAATGAGTACCATTGTCCGATCGAACCACACGCGGAAACCCATGCGTTGGGACGTAGTGGTTTACCAAACTCTTAATCACCGCCATCGCATCCTCTTTACCACATGCGTAAGCCTCGGGCCATCGAGTGTAAGCGTCCACCATCACTAGAAGATATCGTTTGCCTCTAATCCTATCTATCATGTCAGTGAAATCTATAACGACTTCTTCACCTGGACCCCGGGGTAGCGGGTACACCCCAGGTACCGTCCTGAGGCTTTTCCTTACATTATGTTGATTACAGACCTCGCACCCTGAAACTACCTCATTCACCATATCCAGAAGGCGAGGATGATACCAGGATCTTAACTTATCTGCCACGTTCCTTTTTCCCAAATGAGCTGGACCGTGTGCCTCGTGAATTAGAGTCTTCAATTTTTCTGCGGACGGAACTGGGCGCCCGTCCGTTCTGTGCCGATACAAACCAGTCTCATCCCTGGCCACCCTGTTTGTGGATAGCCAGTAGTTCTTCTCCTCGGGTGATGCCCTCTCTTGATCTGCAAGAAGGTGGTTAATGTCCAGCTCATACATCTTCCCCATTGTTGGTTCTACCACCATCACTGGCTGGCTCACCTTGTAGCCCGCTGTCTCTTTCGCTACCTTATCTGCCCTGTCATTTCCCACTTCTACATAGGAAGTCCCTCCAGTATGTGCCCTGCATTTAACAATGGCTACCTCTTTTGGTTTTAACAGAGCCTCTCCAAGTCTTTGGATTTCCACACTATGTTTAATCGATGTACCGGCCGCTGTTCTGTACCCATTCCTTCGCCAGAGGGGCATCTCTGTGAAAATCGCCCCGACTACATATGCTGAATCTGTGTAGATGTTAACCCTTAGCCCTTGCGCCCTCTCTAATGCCCTTATAACTGCTACCAGCTCGGCTCTCTGGGCCGACTGTTTCCCTTTTATTCTGTCAGTTTCTTGTATCTTAAATTGTCTTGTTTGTTGGTCATCATCGATTATTACCGAATAGGCCGAGATCAGCCCTTCTGTTGGATGTCTAAAGCAGCAGCCATCTGTGAACACGCTATAATCTGGTTCCGACATTGGTGCGGCGTACAAACCTTCTCTGAGCTTTTCTTCCTTCAGGGAAAGGTCGGCACAACAATGGGGTGCGCCTTCAACCATTCCATCTGCCGTATTGATTCCTTCTGATTTGTATGTCAGATTGGGTCTGTGTAAAATTCTGTCCAATCTGTCACTTCGTTTTGCTGACATCGTAAAATCTTTAGAACAGACAAATGCCGCCACTGCGTGAGAAGTAAGGACCGTAAGGGGATTGTTCAACACAATGTGATCCACTTTTTGCAAACATCTGCCTAATGCTGCCGCATATCTGACACATGCTGAATGTTTTTGCTCGATTGGGTCCAATTGCATGCTGACATATGTCAGAATTAGTCGTTCACCCCCTCCCTCTCTTTTCTGAAAAAGGACCGCCGTAACCGAGCCCTCCTTTTCAGAAACATCTAAGAAAAACGGTTTGGAATAGTCAGGCCGCAGCAGAGAAGCCGCTTTCGCGAGAAGCTGCTTCAAGGTGATAAAGTCAGACTCGGCCTGACCCGTCCAAGAAAGAGGAGAGGTCAGATTTCGCATGCCGACTTCGTTTACCATGGCACGCAGGGAAAGTGTTAGCCCAGCATAGTCAGGGACAAATTGCCTGGAATAACCAGTCAACCCAAGAAACGAGAGCATCTCTCTAACCGTTACAGGCCTCGGGTGATCGAGAATGGCCGCCTGATGTGAAGCCGACATCGCAGTACCGTCTGACGTGATCAACCTCCCCAAAAATGCTACGGCAGTGCGCGCACATTGTAATTTTTCCCGCGAGACCTTGAGGCCGCAGGAGGCCAGATGCGTGAGAAGCAACCTAGTGGCCTCCAAGCAGCAACCCTCGGAAGGCGCTGCGAGAAGAAGGTCATCAACGTACTGAATGAGCACGACATCATCCGGAGGTTGGAAAGAAGATAGCAACCGTTTAAGCACTTGATTAAAAATCCCCGGAGACAAATTGAATCCCTGGGGCAAGCGAGTGTAGCGCAGTTTGACACCAAGGTGAGTGAATGAGAAAACATCCCTATGTGATTCAGCTAGTGGTATGCAGAAAAACGCATTGGCTAGATCGACGACAGAAAAATGTGTGTGACGCGGCGAAATCGAGGTTAGTGCAATATACGGATTTGGCACCGGGTCCGTGGGAGTGAGCACAGAGTTATTTATCAAACGAAGATCATGGACCATCCTATACTTGCCCTCCTCCTTCAGAACCGGCAGTATAGGAGTGTTCCAGGGCGAAGTAGAGTGCTCCAGGACACCTGCTTCCCACAGACCACGGATTGTCTTGGTGATGCCGTGTACCTCTTTCTGCGGACGCGGGTATTGTCGTTGATAGATTGGTGCAGAAAGGTCAATATCAAATGTCACAGGCTCAATGTCACACTTCCCAACATCAGTGGGACCCTGCGACCACACCACTGGGGGAAGAGAGGAAAGCATATCCTCTGTTCCCTCCGCGTCGGTTCTTTCACAACCATGCGATCTCGTAAGCCAATTCTCCTCCGCTACGGTGGTGTCGGTAGTAGCAATCAAAATCTTGTACATTTGCGTAGACGGCGAAAATAGTACGTTTGGAACGTCGGACAGTTGCCAATCGGGTATCTTGCCTGCCCTTTTTACCATTGGTCCCAATTCCTTAGCCTGATGAGCCGGACTTAATGCAAGTGAGATGTGCGGTGAGGCTGTGTCAGACATACGATACCAGTCAACGAGGTCCTCCGGCAGGTCCACCTCAGCCGCCACACCCTCAGGTCCTACAATAATTGAGGAGGAGGGAACGTTAAATAAATTGCCTTGCATTTCATCAAACCAGGCCATGCGATAAATTTCATCCCCCATTCTGTCGTATAGCATCGTGCAGTGGGGAGGATCGATGGGCGGATGGTAAGGTCGCAGGGCGGAAATCCAAGGAGACCAAAGCCGATACTGTTGCATGACAGAGTTCAGTGGTGGATCGTCAACTGATTTGAGTGACAACCAGTAGATATTTGCTCCCTGGTGGACAACCATAGGATCGCTACTTTGTGTCAGTAGACATTGGGAGTTGAAATCGTCCCCGTTGTTTGAGGCGTTGAAATACTGTCCATTCGGCAACGTGACCTTCAGTCCATCTGGGCTGCAAAGAATGGAGGCGTTGGCCTTGACGAGCAAGTCTCGGCCCAACAGGTTCAGCGGACAGTCTTTCTGGAAAACAAATGGGTGTTCGAATGTCATTCCCCCCCACTGTACTTGAAGAGGTGCAGTCACCGGTGAGGCCAGCGGTGATCCCGAGAAGCCGACTAGGCACAGAGTCTGGGATGTCAGAGAGGCGTTTGGAGGCAGCAAGTTGAGGGTGGAGTATCTTGCCCCAGTGTCGATCATCATATGAATGTCTCTTCCCAGTATCCGGACCGTGGTGAGAGGCTCGGCCCTTGCTCCCTCACTTGCGGCTTTCGGGCACCCCTATTGATTGATGTCGGGTACCCATGGAGCAGATGGGTACTGACCACTCGGGGGCGCTGTTGTCCGCCACTGCCGTGGTCTTTGTGGTGGAGGGGGCCGGACCTGGTGGTTGTAATCTGATTTCTGAACAGGGAGAACCCTGCGTTCGGGGCAATCCCGTGCCCGATGGTCTTCGACACCACAAACGTAACATCCAGCTCGGCTCCAGGGACTCCCCCCCATACGCCCACCCCCTTGCACCGGCCCTCCCCCCAGCCATGCATTACGGCCTCGCCTCGGGGGCCGGCTATGGTATCGAGGTGGGTCTTGGAGCTGTGGCGGGGGTGTGATCGGCCGCGGCGGAGCCTGTTCAGAGACACTGATTGACATTTGGTTAGACTTCTCAAGTTTCTCTTTTTTGCATGCATTACTGGACACTCTCTTGGCCTCTTGTATTTGTAAGTGCAGTAAGTCATTCTGTAGTCTGGACGTTTTCTCAGTCTCCTCTTTGGCCTTGGCCCGGTATTGCTGCACATAGAACAGGAAATGCGTTCGCCAGTTCGCGTCATCTGAGGTGGGTAAAGTGGGAGAGTCAGTCATCAATTTTTGCACATCAGGCGGACAACCTCGCAGCACCGCCTGCCTGAACAAGGCTTGGTTCCCCGGGTGACCATTGGGGTCCTGACCTGTGGCAGTCACCCAAACATCCACACAATTAACTAGATAAGTCGTTGGGTCTACTTCAGGTGACAATTTAAATGCCAAATGTTGTAGGGGGCCCAGAGGGGCCGGGTAAAGGGACCTCAGCGCATCTGCAATCGCACCATAGTGAGCTGTTCCGGTAAATGGAGTATCATCAAACAATGCTGTTGTACCCGCCTGCATTTCTGTTTGTGTGGCTGCCATAGCACCGAGACAGCGGGAGAGGACCGCTCGAATATCTCCCATAGCCCACATTTGTCCCCCTGCAATATCCTGCACCTTACGTATCCATAAAGCGCCTCCCTGAGAAATTGGTGGTAGCATGTCAACAATAGCTGTTAAATCAGTAATCGAATAGGGACTGTAGACCCTCGGTCCCTGTCCTTGGTCACGCAGCGGCATAGCAATTGCAAGTTCGGGGGTAGTTTGTGCGTTGTCGCCTGACAACTTTTTATCATTCGACCTCGTCAACGTCCTGGAAGCTATTCTTCCCAACAGGTCCATAATTTCTTTGGGTAGAAACTTACTTTTGAGCCAATCTATTGCCCACATCTGTATGTCATGATCAATTTTAGGCAGATCCAGCAACACCTGCCTCGCCAATTCTGTTTCATTAGTTATGAAAGTGGTTACATCCCAAATACTAGCCCTTTCATCATCAGGTTTAATTTGCATACCCTTTTCTAATTTGACCAGTTGTTGATGAACTGCCTCGGGCAGGTTGGGAGGAAGTTCGGCACACAATGTATTCAGGCGTGTGCCTGAAGAGTCGCCGGAATGCGCTACCCCCCCTTCCTGGAGGTTCTTTCCAGGAGGGCGAGCGCCTTGCGCGGCGCGCATACTGTTTAAGGTCTCCCCTGTTAATGGGCGGCGAGCGTCCTTTAACTCACTCGAGTCAACCCCTTGCCATTTTGTCTGCAATTGAGATAAGGGGGGATAAATGTCCTGTGTGGCTGGTAGAGCCGTTAACACGGACGGCTCAAGCCCCCTGGCTACGGGTCGATCACCCGCCTTCTCCCCCCCTGCTTCGTCGATGTTCAAATGGCCACTCAGAGCATAGAGGGGGGCCATGGTCACCGCACCCTCCCCATACGGCGGTGGAGGTGCGGACGCTGCGTCATTACGCGTATCCTTTTCTGTATGGTCTCGTCGATTCACTTCATTTCGAACATGCGCGGCGGCGGTCATACCGGCCAAGAAATGCAAAACGGCTCGAATCGAATCCCAATGTGCTTCCTCCTTCTTTAACATCCGTCTACTGTTTGAAACCCTCTTGTTTTGGCTCAATCCATCGATTTCTTTTAGCCTGCGCAACACCGCTTGTTCCAAATGACCGGACGCCAGCCAAAGATCGGCGCATGAATAATCATTAGGCAACAATTTCCTCTCCTGTAAATTAGCAATTGCCTTTCTCTTTATCTCCACTTCTTTTTCCTTATTCTTTTCCGTTCCACACAACATACCTCTGTATGTATCCAGTGCATTCTCAAGTTGGATTTTAACCATTTTCTCGCCTTCAGGCCGTTCAGCCAAGGTAAAATTCGCCAGGTTTTTATCATATTGGCCGTCCATTTCGCTCTACAATGGACCCTGCGACTTCACACGATTCTCTGATTTGACAATGGAGCTGTCCCTAACTTGCCCTAAAAACACAGCTGTCTACTCAGACCGCGATCTCCAGTCGTCAGTCCTACAATTTATCAGCATCCAGAATAATAAAAATTACCTGGACCTGCCTCAGCAATTAACCACTAATTTTTCAAATACCTACGAACTCAGTATCGTCTTTGCTCAGCTGTCTACTCAGACCGCGATCTCCAGTCGTCAGTCCTACAATTTATCAGCATCCAGAATAATAAAAATTACCTGGACCTGCCTCAGCAATTAACCACTAATTTTTCAAATACCTACGAACTCAGTATCGTCTTTGCTCAGCTGTCTACTCAGACCGCGATCTCCAGTCGTCAGTCCTACAATTTATCAGCATCCAGAATAATAAAAATTACCTGGACCTGCCTCAGCAATTAACCACTAATTTTTCAAATACCTACGAACTCAGTATCGTCTTTGCTCAGCTGTCTACTCAGACCGCGATCTCCAGTCGTCAGTCCTACAATTTATCAGCATCCAGAATAATAAAAATTACCTGGACCTGCCTCAGCAATTAACCACTAATTTTTCAAATACCTACGAACTCAGTATCGTCTTTGCTCAGCTGTCTACTCAGACCGCGATCTCCAGTCGTCAGTCCTACAATTTATCAGCATCCAGAATAATAAAAATTACCTGGACCTGCCTCAGCAATTAACCACTAATTTTTCAAATACCTACGAACTCAGTATCGTCTTTGCTCAGCTGTCTACTCAGACCGCGATCTCCAGTCGTCAGTCCTACAATTTATCAGCATCCAGAATAATAAAAATTACCTGGACCTGCCTCAGCAATTAACCACTAATTTTTCAAATACCTACGAACTCAGTATCGTCTTTGCTCAGCTGTCTACTCAGACCGCGATCTCCAGTCGTCAGTCCTACAATTTATCAGCATCCAGAATAATAAAAATTACCTGGACCTGCCTCAGCAATTAACCACTAATTTTTCAAATACCTACGAACTCAGTATCGTCTTTGCTCAGCTGTCTACTCAGACCGCGATCTCCAGTCGCCAGTCCTACAATTTATCAGCATCCAGAATAATAAAAATTACCTGGACCTGCCTCAGCAATTAACCACTAATTTTTCAAATACCTACGAACTCAGTATCGTCTTTGCTCAGCTGTCTACTCAGACCGCGATCTCCAGTCGTCAGTCCTACAATTTATCAGCATCCAGAATAATAAAAATTACCTGGACCTGCCTCAGCAATTAACCACTAATTTTTCAAATACCTACGAACTCAGTATCGTCTTTGCTCAGCTGTCTACTCAGACCGCGATCTCCAGTCGTCAGTCCTACAATTTATCAGCATCCAGAATAATAAAAATTACCTGGACCTGCCTCAGCAATTAACCACTAATTTTTCAAATACCTACGAACTCATTATCATTTTGTTATTTGCCACCTACAAGACCCAATCACTATACTTGGTTCAACACATTCAGGATCAGAGCAGTTTGATTTGATCGGTCCAGATTGGACATAAGCCGAATCTTGACACTTCGCCCGTAATAACAGGAACAGGTGTGTCTCCTTACCTTATTTAGCGGGGCCCCTGGTTACTGCCTGATCTTGAAGGTCTTGGAACCGGTGTCTGTCTTTTTCCAGAGGAATCCTGTTCGTGACGCCATTTGTTGAGGAGAGTCAGCTTTTCGTTTGCTTCTCGCTCTCCTAGGACACAAGTCCTTTTATACCTCTGCAAAGTGGAATAAAGACACAACACCAAGTCGTTCGTTTTCCGTTTATCGCAACACAAATCGATTTGGGCTTCTGAGAGTTCAGAGTCCTTTCAGAAGCCCCGAAGAAACACATTCATGAGATTATATAGAGACAATATGATAATGAGAGGCTGGGAGGTACGCCTCCCATGCAAATCCCGAAACAAAGAAAGTTACATGTCATCTGACCCGGTGTGGCCGAAGGAAGCCAGGAGCGGTGAGGTGAGACCAGACCACCACTACCCCCCATTTGGTGCGATGGCAGGAACAAAGGAACAAAGATACCGGAGATAACAGCTCCTCTAAAACATGTCCCGCGGAGGGGGGCCCCCGAAGTGGTGGGGGCCGAGGGCACTAAAGTTGATTGTAATAACATTGAGCAGGAAATACCCTCAACCGCATTTGTACATTGTTTCTTTCAGTGTCTGAACAAACACAACCAACAGGAAGGAACAACACCATAACCAAATAAAAAGCAGAAATAAGGAAGATCAAGCAAAGTTCGATTCTGATATGATGACAAAGTATAGACCACTGCTGCTGGTCACAGATCTTGAGATTAGGGTTCCTCTTTGAGGGCACTTGAGAGCCTTCAGGGACTTTTATGAGGAAGTGGAGGCAATAAAAGCCCTTGGGGGGCTGTTAATTAACCAGAGGGAAATGGCTCTAACTTCAAAGTACATTCTTTGTTTTAACTACTTCAGCAGATTCTCAGGAGAGAGACTAGTATCAATAGTTCTCATAGCAAGATGAAATTCAACAATGTTCTACTACTACTTCTAGCGGAATAATTCCTTAACATTATTTCATTCAGATTGAAAGAAAAAAAAGAACTCACACCGGTGTTGAGAAAGATGATCACCAATTATTTTGTTTGAGGGAAAGGTCAACTAAGAGGTTGAGACTAAATTGTATTTATTTACTTTCTTTTTTCCACTGTGGTTGTTGTGATAATAATTTTGTTGTCCTGTGTCTGTTTGATATAAAAAAATTTTTTTTACAACTGTTGTCTTGTTTCTTTGCCCATGCCACCCCCTCAATAGTGACATCATTGGCTCCAGTGAATCGAACCTAGTGTCCCCTTACTGGTTCAAGTAGAAACCCGTTGTCTACCCATAGTGTTTTATCATCTCCAGCAATTATAAAACAAACATAGCCCTTGTTACACATGCTTACAATGTTATAACTTGCAGTTGGTTCAGTGAACTGTGTCACTGCTTTATTAAATAAGTTTTTGTTTGCAGCTCCGAAAAAAGGAGAGCTTTGGTGTTGTTTTTTAAAACAGTCTCAACAAATTCAGGTACGTCTTTGTCCGTCTCAGTGCCTTCTCTTCTTCAGTTTGACTCGAGAGGCGTTCAACACCGCCTCCGAAAAATGTAAACTAACGATTACTTCGAACAGTAGTAATTTTGACAGAAAATAAGGTAGATAAAAAAGTAAAAAGAAAGAAATCAGTCTTCATTCAACACAGTTATTATGTTCAAGGGAGTAGGATGAAGTAAAAAAACGTATCTAGTCCTACCCCGTTATGTGTTTATATCTACTAAATCATTTTTATATCAATCAGAAAAGAAGAAGTCTCCATTAAGGCTCATTCATACTTTACCCTTAACCGTGATATTTTTACAACTTTTGGTTTGTATCGGGATTATATACATCCTCACCCTGGCACTCTTGTGTCAATTTTCTCTTGTATTCATAATGGTTATTTCAATACCTTCCTCTATTTATCAACTTAGTTCTGACTTATCATTATATTTAATGTTTAGAATTTATCATTTTAACTCTGATTGATGTAGGTTGTTTGTACTATTTTTTTGAATTTGTTTTTGAACTCAGCAAGCGATTTACTCATTTTTAGGTCCGTTTCGAGATTATTCCACAGATTAACACCTTTGCTAGATACACTTCTTTGCTTGATGTTTGTTCTTGTTTTGAGTTTTTTGAATAAGTTGGTACCTCTTAATTCATAGTTGCTTACTCGAATTTCTAAAAACTTCTGAATGTTTTGGCAGAGCAGGTTATTGTGTGCTTTGTACATTAATTGGGCGATTTTAAAGTCAACCAGGTCATAAAATTTCATCGTATTTAATTTGATAAATAGTGGATTTGTGGGTTCCGTATATTTTGATCTATTAATAATTCGAATTGCTTTTTTTTGTAGTTTGAGAATAGGGAGTGTGTTTGTTTTGCAGGCATTTCCCCATAGATGGGTAGCAGCAAGTGGTTTGCTGAGGACAAGAAGCTGCTCTGCCTCACTCGACAAAAGCATTTCAAAGAAAACAACATTCCATTGTCTGTATACACCAACATTGGAACCCCACAGTCCAAAAAGTGCATATCGATTTATGAACCTACAGTGTCATGTTTCAGCCGATTGGGGAGGGTCATGGTGTCTTATGACACAAAAAAAAATACATGGCACTGTCCTTGCTTAAAAACAAACAGATCATGTCCACACATATACATAGCAAAATGGCACTTATTTGAGACAAATCGGGAGGTGTTTCGGAAAGTACGCACGACTGATGAGGTGGAAGTGCAATCCACAGCAATGGACAAAGACAAAAAGTTTTTTTTTTGTAATTATTGTATTATGAATTATTGATTCTACTCGTCAAACCTTTTATGTTAACCACACAGTCGAAGAGCTACAAATTTTAGTTGTATTGCAAAGTAGGTCATCAAATAAGTAAAAGTAGTTCTATCTCAAATTAGTTTAATAAAAAAAATTATAATCTTAATTTTTTAAGAAAGATAAAATAATTTAAATTCCCCGTTACAATTAATGAACATTTCACTTTCGTTTGCAGTCGTGTATATATATATAGATATATAAATATATCTATATCTATATATACTTTATTTTGAAAATAAATTTGCCTAAACCTACCACAGCCACTTCCGGCGTATGTCTACCATTGCCTGAAGCTACCCTCACTTTTATTTTCAGTCGTGTGTGTGTGTGTACAAATATATATATATATATATATATATATATACACACACACTTTATTTTGAAAATCAATTGCCTAAATTTAGCATCCGGCGTATGTCTACAATTGCCTGAAGCTACCTCCTGCGAGTCTGCAGCTGGATACTATTGGGGGAAGGGTGTGTTCACCTTATATTAGACATGTCGCGCTTCATAGAAATCACAAATTTATCCTTAGATCATTATTCGCGGCTGTACATCTGTAATCTCACACACCGCGGCTTTGTGCTGACATTCGTGTAAATACTGCACATCTCGTCTGTCTTTTTTTCTTCTCGTGTCATGAGTGTCAACATATTGCTTAAAACAGCATGGTAAGAAAAGGCACCAACTATTCATTTATCTGAACTCAAATTATGTTTTATTAAAATATGATTGACCCGTTGTTGCTCAACCAGGGGCCTCTTCAGAAAGTCTTGTCTCGAACCATTACTCCACCTTCACCTTTGAAGGATTGCGTCATCAGGTCAAGGAGAGATGAAAATGTGCTTCCTTTGCAACAAGAAAGAACAGCACTGTGTCAAATGAATTCGGCTCCACTTCTTCCAAGACGTCATTGCGGAACGTCTGTTGCTGATGTCAGTCTCTTGCGTGCAGTCAATAAAATCCAGTTTGCGGACTTTACATACAAACTATCTTAATAATCCAATGAAAACGATACAGATACTAATATATATAGTGTATATATTTTTTTATGCATCACTGATGTTAAATTGATTTTGGAATTACAGGTAATTCCAAAATCAATTTATTAAAGGGGCAATGACCCCTTTAATATTGAACGTGTTTTTAGTATTGTTAATAATATTTTTTTTTGTGGAACCACAGCTTTCCTTTTGCTTTGAAAGCACTCACTGTTTCATTTCAATGCAGTTTTCTTGTGCGTCATGTGATCGTGATCAGGTGATATATTTGTTTGATCGATTGTTACACATGTTTGTTTCAGTCGATTAAAAATGGTCACTCCACGAGCAGAATGCACCAGTGAAGAACAGAGCATAGTGATCTGATTTTTATGTTCCGAAGGTGTGTCTGGTGCTGAAATTCAACACAGGTTATTAACACAAAATGAAAACAGCATACTAATTAAAGGAACTGTGAATGAGTGGATTGAAAAGTTTAAAAGATAATTTAAGATTATTTGTCCCACACTGGGGAAATTTACAGTCTACAGCAGCAAGATTGTGGGTAGAAAGAAGAAAAAAAAGTGGCTGGACTGAGCTTTTTCATTGTTTTCATCGAGGTCGAGGTTGATGGACGTCCTGCTCCTTCTGCGTGGTCGACGCTTGTCCTGAAATCTGGGCAACGTGAGTCACGCGACTGCTGTTACACATTGTAAGAGTAATCATGTACAGTACAGTTTCCATTTTGTACTGTAGTCGGAATCAAAATTTAAATGTAAAATGTATTTTTTATGTGATACTTGCCAACCTCTGGTGCAAATTCCATCATAAATCGATGTACTGTATGTCCAAAAGCACTACTCAGGCACTTCCCTAGACCCATGTATACATTGTATACGAATGTCCAAGCAGGTCAGAAGGAAAATGACGGGGTAAGTACAAACTAGAATGTGACAAAAACTGACATGGATGCGATAAAAATCTGAGGGACATATTTAGGAACATGGAAACCTTTCTGGAATTGGAGTCTGATTCAGATTGAAGGTGAATTAGTCGCTGAGAAGTGTAATCTTAATATTCTGGACTCTGTGCTAGTCACGGATGAAGGAATACACACGCAAGGATGAGAAATGGGGGCACCGGACACATTTGGAAACACTGAAATTAAGGTCATGTCCATAAGATAGACCAGGGCTCCCCAACCGCCGGGCCCGGTCCGCGGGTCAATTGGTGCCCGGCCGCACAGAAAGAATAAATAATAATTACATTCTTTCCTCTCCGGTTTCCTCCCACATTCCAAACACATGCGTGGCAGGCTGATTGGACGCTCTAAATTGTCCCTAGGTGTGAGTGTGGGTGTGGATGGTTGTTCGTCTCTGTGTGCCCTGCGATTGGCTGGCAACTGATTTGGGGTGTCCCCCGCCTGCTGCCAGAAGAGGGCTGGGATGGGCTCCAGCGCCCCCCGCGACCATAGTGAGGATCAAGCGGTTCGGATAATGGATGGATGGAGGGATACATTCTTTCCGTTTTATTCATTTCGGAATATGAAAGATGTTTCATTTTGAAAAAAAATCGGATTCTCTGTTATATCAGCCTACAGTGTGTCACTCTTGATGTAGGTGAATGTGCGCTTCTCTGTCACGTGATTGGTTACCTCATTAAAAAAAAATGTCTGAAAAGTTTTTGCGGAAGGGGAAAAGGGCCATCCAGGAGACAGAAGAGGAGCCTACGACTTTCAAGAAAGAGAAGGCTACATTTAATAGACAGTATCAGGAGTCCTATTTCAAATGCAGCATTATCTCAACGGGTGATTCACACGCACCAAGCCTACTCTGCACAATAAGCGGCGATGGTGAATCGTATTTTTTTATTTGCGGGCTATGTTATTTTGAAGGCACCTTTAAACATTACCATAGCGACCAGAGAATGTTGAGGCCAGAAAGGACGTTCTTCGTGTCATGATTCGTGTTTATTATGGTTTCGAAAATACCACATTTTTCATGCAAGTCAAATCATATTAAATTGTTGTATCTATCCGGCCTTAAAGGACGGTCCCTGAAAATATTGTCTGACATGAAACCGTTCAATGGGGTAAAAAAGGTTGGGGACCTCTGATATAGATATATAGATAATTTCCCCTAAAGTGTTAAAAAAAATGTCCATCCAAACTTTACACATTTCGAAAGAACGTGTCTTCATCAAAAAGTTGTGCCATGTTCTAATGACTGTTTGGCTTTTTTGTTTGTTTGTTTGTTTGTTTGTTTTTCGGTTGTATGAATGGGTGGCCTGCACACACTTGTTCTGCTTGATCATCAGTTAATCTCCTGAATGCTGGACCTACACGATTTACAGCAGATGGCGGAATATTATTTACCTTTTGTCCTTGCCCTGCTTCGATCATGTGCTTTTTCCTTTGCCATGTTTTGCCGTGGTACTCAGCTTTGTCTACACTGTATGTTGTTTCCGTTTTTCTTACCTCAAGTCTTTGATGCTAACTTGTAGAGTTAAATTATTAATATTATTGTCACTGGTCCTGTCCTCTGAAATTTGTGTACTGGAAGTTGCAATTTTGTTTCTTTGTTTGCACCTCTGGATTCCGTTCTTTTTTGGAGCTATTTTTATTTGGTCTTTCTTCTGACCTTAGATTTCATACCACCGAGTTCCTTGGTTCAAATTCTTCATCCCCCTTCCATTTCTCTGTCCTCACTTTTATAGCTTTTTCTCAGTTTGTATTTTTCTTGTTATGGCGCCCACGTTATTTCATTCTTGCTGATTATCGTTTACCACATTGATGTTTTGTTTTTGTTTTTTTTGGTTATTGCAATTATTGTTTATGTTGTCATGCTCCTTTGTTTCAATAAAAAAAAAAAAAATTGCTCATATTTGTGGTTCTGTGCTGTGGTGTCCAATGCTCGTTACCAGCAGTAGTGCAGGCAAATTTAACCAAATCATTAGCCAATGAATAACATCATTTTCAATGACTGTGGTGGCTGATCGGAACTGTGACACGTAGCTTAATCCCAAATCAGAAGGTAAATGAGTGCATTTGTAAATGTAACATTTGGAATATACTGATTCCGACAATTAAAACCAACAACATTAATTCTGCTATTGTGCAAATGAAATTCATCTAGTGAAGAGACAATGGTGCACAGTTGTGATGCCCCTTTAAGGGGTCAAGTCTAAAACCTCAGATTAACCAAAAGTATTCACCTTGGCAGGAATCATCCAAAATTCCATCTTTAAGATAGCAAAAGACACATTTTTACACAATAAAACTGAGTTACAGAGCTTCTAGTCTATAGAAATACACTTCCTGAATAATTTATCCAAATAGTTACCAAATGTTTTAAATGTGTGTGTGTGCGCGTGCGTGTGCGTGTGTGTGTTAGAATGTCACATGAGTATTACGGTATATATTTTGGACCCAGATGCACACAGGACGCGGAAGTGGTAAAACAAAAAGGGCTGGATGCAGAAGGCATTAAAAGGCTTGACGCAGGGCCATCACTCCCGAAATGCAGAGCACGCACAGACAAAATCGTTTCTGTGACATCATCGAGCGTGCACGTCATGTGTGCAGAGGCTCAAGCAGTAACGAGCGTTAGTATTCAGGACATAGAAAAAAAAAAAAAAGAACTGTATTCCCTCTCCTCAGCAAGGTGCACGTGTGGTGAGCATAGCCCGCTCACATTTCTTGTCCGTTGGGTTTGAATTATGGGTTCTCAGACTTCCTGCGGCATTCAAAACCATACCTATTAAACAGCCATAAGAGCGAGATTTTTTACCACATCTCTAACTACCGGTACATTTTTTACCACATCACTAGTACCTGTATGAACACTTATCCATCAGCAACTTCCCCGTGAAAGGTCAAGGATCAGAGACCTTGACACCAGGAAAGTTCCTCCAGGCCGCTTGGATGGAGAGCTGAGCTCAACTCAACACACAGAGCAAAAATAATTCACACAACAAACAATAAAACAATACATGACTAAAGGAGACGGTAGAAAGCACAAAATCAGAAAAACTGAAAATCAAGTCTCGTGCTGAATCAAAAGCCAAGGAAAAAAAATAGTTTAAATATGAGTTTAATTTGTAATTTGTAATTTCCCCATTGCGGGACAAATGAAGGATATCTTAAAGATGGGAAGTGAGGCGGTGTTTCCCTAACATTCAGTGGGAGGTCATTCCATAAAGAGGGACCAGCAGCAAAATGGCTGGTGAGCCCAAGGGAAGGTGGACTCTCGTTGCCTTCTCAGGCTGTTCGCGGCCAGGCCCCGCGGCCAGGCTGGTGCAGGTCACCAGGCGCTCACTATCGAGTCCCACCTCCTAGCCTGGCTCCAAAGGGGAACGCAGGTAACCCGTATCCGGGCAAGGGAAACTGTTTGTCGTCGTAAGGGGTCATATGAACCGTGATTTGTCAAATTCCTCAGCTCGGACCACTTTGCCATGCGTGACCCTGCCAGGGGCATAAAAGCCCCAGACAACTTGGGAACATAGAGACACACAAACCCCTCCACCACGCTACAGTGATGGATCACAAACCTTTGTTGAACAAAATACCCACAGCTATCCCTCATTCAAGAAGTGGTCTCTGAATGCTGAGCAGGCACTTTAAGACTGCCTTGGAAGAACAGACTTGAATGTACTGGTAGGGGTGTCACTGTTGGAGCGTAGGTGTATTGGCAAACTGCACGACTAACAACATCAACTTCATTGTGGACATTGTTGTTCCTCGAAAACAAAGGTCACCAACATGGTGCCCGTGGGCCACATGAGTACTCTAGAAGATCGTGATTTCCCAGGAATATTGTAGAATGTGAACACTCACTAATTTGGAGAAACAAAACCCATCAATCCATCCATCCATTAAACCTCAACATATTCACTTACAATGGTACCTCGACTTACGAATGTCTCTTCATACGGAATTTTCAAGTTACGATACACCTCAACAGGAAAATATTGCCTCTAATTCCGAAAAAAATTCACAAAAGTCACAAAAGGTAAAAATCCTCCACGGCTCAGAGTTTCCTGAATGCAACATACGAATCGCTGCTCTGCCATTGGCTATTACCTATGTTCCCGGCATCCCATAGGCAAAGAGGGAGCTCGACCATATGAGTCTATGTGTGTAGATCAGTGGCCCCCAAGGAGGTTTGATCAGGCCCGCAGAATAATCTAAAAGTGAAAAAATACATAAGAGACAGAATTAATATTTTTAATAAGCTGCAATGCATTGATCATCCGCTAGGGGAACACTGTTTTGATCAGAGTAGAAGCCAACAGCAGTCTCAATCTGTCACTGAGACAGACCCAACACAGCAGTAAAAGCCAGCTACCCAATTGCTAGCGAAATAGCATTAGCATCAAAGCCGTTTTCCGATGGTGGCTTTTAAACGATGCATGATGAAGGCGGTTGAACTTGTATGTCCCGAGAAGCGACAAGCTTTTGCCAATGTTAGCCTGACAAAGAATACTATACCACAGAGGATTTCGGACTATCAGCAGAGTTATTGTAAAGTGTCCTTGGGTGTCTTGAAAGGCGCTTATAAATAAAATGTATTATTATTATTATTATTTAGAGTCAAGTCATTTTGTCAAATGTTTTGTAAAAGATATGCTCATTAAATGTCAACATTTTTCTAATGTTCTTGTGCTTCTTTCTACCAAGACAAAGGAAAGACATGATTTTTTGGTTATTTATAGCAGAGTATGGTATAATTTTAATGGGCCGGCCCACTTGACTTCGACCGAGGCCGTATGTGCCTCGCAATGTGAAATGAGTTTGACACCCCTGGTGTAGATTGATAAATAGATAGATATGCGTCAATGTCCTCTTTATAGGCACTCACTATAGCTTACCGATAAAAATGCTTAACGTTCTTAAAATCCAAAATATTGCAGGAATCTGAATAAGTTCAAGGTTAACTGTTACTGAAGTGTCATGTCTTCCACAGACATAAAAGCCATACCCAATGTTCTTATGAGACTTGGCACCCAGTGAATCTTTTTTAGTGATATGTCACAATATAAGCACATTAGCAGAAAGTTCAATGCGCGTGTTGCGCCTCTCAGACTAAATCTTCTGTGTTCCTCATCCTTGTCATCATGTTGTAGGCGCTGGAAACTGTAGCAATTGTAAAAATTACATTCTCTTCTTGTCTGGGGTGCAAGTTCAAAACATTGCTCTTGAAGTCACAGATTCAACTTCTTGTGCTTGTTAGTAAAATCGCCAACAGCACAAGTTCCCAAGTTGCGCATTTTGAATACTCTGGGGGCTTGCGATTGTGTTAAAAAAAATGGTACAGAATATGAATTAGTAACACCCTTTAAATACGGCACTTTGGAATGATCCTTGTCACCAGATTGAAATTTTAAAAACAGGGAAAAAAAATTGTGAATTTTGGAAAATGTCACATACTGAATTTTAAACACATCAGAAACAGCATGTCAATAAATAAAGCTGAATGTTTCTACAGGCAATGATTTTCACACGTAATATTGTGTGTGTCACGTTGCATGTGGTGGTGGACCCCCAAAAAGCAGGCAGGAGAGAGGAGCAGGGTGTATTTGAAGAGTTTAGTGATGGGTCCAGCGACACCGATGCATTGACACATGCGCCGGGCTCACAGAGCAAACCACGTGTCGATGCATGTGCTGCTTCATTACGTCACGTGATTGACACGTGAACTGCATTGACACAGTCCAGGCTTCTAATTGACACACCGGCTGAGTTGACACAGTCCAGGCTGCTAATTGACACATCGACTGTGTTGACACAGTCCAGGCTGCTAATTGACACATCGGCTGCGTTGACACAGTCCAGGCTGCTAATTGACACGTGAACTGCACCGGTGCAGTTTAGACCGCATCGGCTGCTTGGTACTGTACAGGCTGCACCACTTAGTCCAGGGGGCGTCGACTCAGTGCAGAGGGCGTTGACGCAGCAAAAGCCCGCCGCACAGTGTTTATAAGGAAGTGGGTTTGGCGACACAATGCCACTTGCCGAAACAAGCCAGACCTCACTCACGCTCGCTTGTCGAAGTTCGTGTCAGTGCAGACTTCGTGTTCGTGCCTTGCCTTCCTTGCCGATTATGGAGCAGAGACGCAAATCATCCGCCGTGTGGGACCATGTATTATTTATTTATTTATTCAAATCACCTTCTGTCGCCGAGAGCCTCTCGGCGAGAGGCACTCGCCGAGTGCCTCTCAGAATATTGACATGTGTTGTACCATTCTAATCCGAATACATTTCAAGGTAACTGTTACTTCTTATTCACATTTCATTACAGGTGAAATGTCGAATTGTCATACACCAACAGAAGCACCTCCACCATGCTGAGGCATTATCGGGCCAAGCATGAGAATGAAGTTCGCGATACACTGAGTATTACGCCAGGTATACAAACGTTCACTCATCTTTTCACGGTTGCTATGTTGATGATTTAATTGACAATCAGTAATTATTATTGGTTGACTCTCCACTCCATGTTTGACAATCAAGGTTCCAGGAAGCAGCTGTACTGGAAGGACCAACACACTTCTTTCCCAAACCTCTCCCACCTCGCAAAGGAGTTCCTTTGTACGCCAGCCTCATCCGTCCCTTGTGAGCGTGTGTTCTCCACAGCAGGAGAAATCGCTTGTAAAAGACGCAACAGGCTTAAGTTTAAAACATTGGAGCATCTTATTTTTCTCAATAAAAATTTGAAATAAAAGCCCACAAGCATCCTCATTCAAATGATCTTCACATTATTTGAACACATTGAAGTTGCAAAATGAATGCATGGATGTGAATGATATTGTATACACTTCATCATCAAATCGATGAATGATCTTATGAAAATGTTTTGCAACAGTTGTAGATGCAAAACCGTGCTGGCAGCTACATAATGGATAATAAAAGAAAAATATCCCAAACCATAGGGATCCTCCCAAAAACTAAGGATGTGCTGAATAAGAGATCCTTGCACACATTCTTTTATTACTTCCATATTTGACCTATTGTGTGGGAATATGGGGAAATGCCAGTAAAACACCGTTTTAAAACTACAATACAAAGCAATCGGAACCCACAAATCCACTGTTTATCAAATTAAACAATGAAATCTCATGACCTGATTGACTTCAAAATCGCCCAATTAATGTACAAAGCACACAATAACCTTTGCCAAAAGATCCAGAAGCTTTTTAAAATTCGAGAAAGTTGTCATAATTTAGGGGGTAATAATCTATACAAAAAAATCCAAAACACGAACGAACATCACACAAAGGAGTGTATCTGTAATAGGTGTAAATCTGTGGAATGATTCTAAAACGGACCAGTAAAATGAGGAACTCTCTTGCTGAGATTAAAAATGTATTCGAGAGTAGTACAAGACAACTACACAAATCAGAATTAAGCTGATAAATTCGATACACTCATGAAATATAGCAATACATCAGAAATACATTGATGAGATTATTTAATATATTAATGAAATGTAGCATCCATTATGAATATGAGAAAATCGACATATACATGTGCTCTAAAGAGTATGTACTGTATATACAAACCTAATGTAAAAATGTATTAGTACAGCATACATAAGGGTAAAAGCATTTGTTGATATTTAGACTTTCTTTCCTATTTAGAAAAATGATCAATTCATATATAAGAAGGGGTAGGACTCGGGGTAGGGTTTTTTGCTTCTTTCTACTCCTTTGAACACATATTTTTAATGATGACTATTTTCTTTTCCTTTTTTTATATTTTACCTTCACCTTTTGCCAATTTATTACCGAATTGTATATTTTATATGTTCAATATACAAAACAATTTATCAGTCAGTTCAGTCTGTTAAGTGGGTTGGCTGCAGGGATCTTGAAGGTCCAGCAGGTGGCAGTGGTCAGTGACACAGTATCAGCACAGTATCAACACAGTGTGTCAGTGTGTCGACACGCCTCATGGACCCATCACTAGAAGAGTTGTATTGAAAACCAGAAAACTAAATCCTAAACAAAGTCCAAAGTAACAAACAAAAACCATGGCAGAAACTAAAAACTCTGAATAACAAAAACATGACCAAAACAGGACTGAAGCTAAAACATAACAATGAAACAAACATGAAAGTAGCAAGAAGCAACAGCAACCAACAAAGCACGGCAGTAGCAATAGCAACAATGACCCGACACCGAGTCTTCGGGCAGGAGTCCTTTTATACAACTAATTACCAAATGACCAACAGGTGTGCAGCTGCCGGGGGAGCCCTACAGTGCCACCTGTTGGTCCCTAAACCGAATCATGACAGTGTGACTCTGATCATGAATTAGTAACACCCTTTAAATACAGCACTTGGGACTGATGTGTGTGCTTCCAAGGTCAAACCCTCGGAGGCACTGTATATAGTAAGAAGGCAAAATCAACACACTCCTGCAACATACAGCTTAAATATAAGTTACTCAATTTTGGGTACTTTATAAAGTAGAAAAATGTTTGCATCATTTACAAAATCTTAAATGGCTTGGATTCATTTCACCAACTCAAATCTTGGAATATCCAATAGTGAGCAGTTTGAAGGAGTGGCTGACGTTCAGCACATACACACACACCTGAATTGAATTTGATTTTACTTCCTCAAATTTCCGGAACAACTATATTTTCTAAGTTTTTCTTTTTATGAATCTGATTGCATGTTTTGACACCCTTACAACTGAGTTTGCACCTTGAAATATGTTTTTAATATGACTGAACTGTGTTTTCAATGGTCTCATTTTTTGATAATAATAATAATAATAATACATCACATTTGTAAGCGCCTTTCACAACACTCAAGGACACTGTACAGCCAAGACCAATAGTAAAACACAGATAAAATAATAAATAAAGAAAGAAAGATTTAAGGCGGGTAGGCAAGTCTGAATAGGTGGGTTTTGAGCTGGGTTTTGAATAAGGAAAGAGAGTCAATATTACGAATGTTGGGAGGAAGTGAGTTCCAGAGTTTGGGGGCAGAGCGACTGAAGGCTCTGCACCCCATTTTACTGAGACGGGCAGAGGGTAGAAAAAGGTGGAGGGAGGATGAGGACCTGAGTGAGCGAGAGGGAATGGAGATTTGAAGAAGATCTGACAGATAGGGGGGCGCAAGGTTATGGATGGCTTTGAATGTATAGAGAAGTATTTTGAAGTTGATTCCAAGTTTGACAGGAAGCCAGTGGAGCTGTCGGAGGATGGGGGTGATATGATGGAAGGAGGGGGTTCTCGTGATGATCCGGGCTGCTGAATTCTGAACAAGTTGAAGTTTATGGAGGAATTTTTGATGGACACCGAAGAGGAGTGAGTTGCAGTAGTCAATACGGGAAGTGACGAGACTGTGAACAAGGATAGCGGTGGTGTGCGGAGTGAGTGAGGGACGGAGGCGGTTTATATTGCGAAGGTGGAAATGAGCGGACCGGGTAATGTTATTGATGTGGGAGTGAAAGGATAGTGAACTGTCAAGGATGACACCCAGACTCTTCACCTGGGGGGAAGGAGATATAGTGGCATTATCAATTGTGAGGGAGAAACTGTCGGCTTTGTTTAGAGTGGATTTGGTACCGACGAGTAGGAGTTCAGTTTTATTGCTGTTTAGCTTGAGGAAATTGTGGGTGAACCAAGATTTGATTTCTGAGAGACAGTGAGAGAGGGACGAGGGTGGGAGAGAAGCGTCGGGTTTGCTGGAGAGATAGAGCTGGGTGTCATCCGCAAAGCAGTGAAAGTGTAAGCCAAATTTGCGGAAAATGTTTCCGAGTGGAAGGAGGTAGACAATGAAGAGGAGCGGACCGAGGACAGAACCCTGGGGAACACCAGAAGAAACGGGGAGGGATTGTGAAGTAAAAGAATCAAGTTGAATGAACTGAGAGCGGCCAGTGAGATATGAGTGGAACCAATGTAGAGGGGTGTTGGTGATGCCTATGGTAGAGAGTCTATTGAGGAGGATGGGGTGAGAGATTGTGTCGAAGGCTGCACTCAGGTCAAGGAGGATGAGGATGGAGATAAGGCCAGAGTCTGCTGCCATGAGAAGATCGTTTGTGATTTTTATGAGGGCTGTTTCAGTACTGTGACGGGGACGGAAACCGGACTGGAATTGTTCATAAAGACTATTGTCGGTGAGGTGGGAGTGGAGCTGAGAGGCGACAGTTTTCTCCAGAATTTTCGAGATGAAGGGAAGATGGGAAATGGGGCGTAGGTTATTGAAGTCATTGGGATCTGAACCAGTTTTTTCAGGATTGGGGTGACAGCTGCAGTTTTGAAGAGCACAGGAACAATTCCAGTCGACAGAGAGGAATGGATAATGGCTGAGATGAAGGGAAGCAGAGAGGGTCGGCAGGATTTGACCAGAACTGTGGGGAGGGGATCAAGCTGACAGGAGGAAGTCTAGGATTTAATGATGAGGTCTGAAATTAATGAGAGATGGGGGAGTTCAAAAGAAGAGAACAGTTTGCAAGGGGTGAGAGGGTCAGATGAGGGGAAAGGTACAGAGGAGCCCAGATGCTGGTGGATTCTGTTGATTTTTTCATTGAAAAAGAGGAGAAGTGCATTGCAGGTGTCACGAGAGTAAAAGTGAGGTGGTAGGGAGTCAGGAGGTTGAGTGATTCTGTTCCAAAGGGAAGAGAGTCTTAGTATTTCCAGCATTGGAGCAGATGAGTCCGGAGTAGTAATGTGATTTTGCTTGAGAGATGGAATCCTTGTAGAGGGATAGCTGAGCTGCATAGATGTCCTTGTGAGCAGTGAGGCCGGTTTTCCTATAAAGTCTCTCAACCTGGCGGGTTTGGGATTTCAAGGAACGTAGATGAGGGGTGAACCAAGGGGCAGACCGAGTAAAAAGGACAGAGCGGGACTTGACAGGGGCGAGCGTATTGAGGATGCTGGTGAGACCAGAGTTATATTGGAAAACCAAATCATCAGGAGTGGAGTCAATGTCCGGAGTCAGGGTGGTCAGCCATGCAGTGAGAGTCAATGTTAATGTCAAGTCAAGTCAACAAGTCAAGTCAACATTATTTATAGAGCACTTTCAAACAGCAATCGCTGCATACAAAGTGCTGTACATGGAGCAATTTAACATACACAATAAACAGTAAGACGAATCGGTAATAAAGGCGGTAGAAAGCACCAAGCAGTAAAATCAAGAACAAATCTAAGTCAAGTCAAGTCAAGTCAAGAGTATTTCTAGAGCACTTTCAAACAGCCATCGCTGCATACAAAGTGCTGTACATGGAGCGATTTAACATACACAATAAACAGTAAGACAAATCTGTAATAAAGGCGGTAGAAAGCACCAAGCAGTAAAATCAAGAGCAAATCTAAGTCATGCTGAGTCGAACGCCAAAGAATACAAGTGAGTTTTGAGAAATCTCAAGCAAGGGAAGGTCGGTGGCAAGTGGCTGAAATAACACATTTTAATGTTTCCAGAAGCCCATTTTAAGGGCAAATTTGCTTGAGGGGGATTTACAAGATTGGTTTTCCCAAAAGATCTCGTCTCCCTACACCCTACCCCACCCCGAGTTTGTTCCCTGTGGTTGTCATAATAGCTCCTAATTTAGGAGCCATGTACTGCTGGATGTGACTTGTCATTCATGATGATCGGCAGAATGGTCAGCATCTGGTCAGTGATAGATGCACTAAATATGTACAGCAAAGTACTTTTTCCTTCATTTTATTTTCAAGGAGTGCTGCATTGTATTGACACATTTTGAGGAGATTTCAAATTTGGAACGTGATGCGTGTGTACTTAAGTCAAGTCAAGTCAAGAGTATTTCTAGAGCACTTTCAAACAGCCATCGCTGCATACAAAGTGCTGTACATGGAGCGATTTAACATACACAATAAACAGTAAGACGAATCGGTAATAAAGGCGGTAGAAAGCACCAAGCAGTAAAATCAAGAACAAATCTAAGTCAAGTCAAACAGTATTTATAGAGCACTTTCAAACAGCCATCGCTGCATACAAAGTGCTGTACATGGAGCGATTTAACATACACAATAAACAGTAAGACGAATCGGCCATAAAGGCGGTAGAAAGCACCAAGCAGTAAAATCAAGAACAAATCTAAGTCATGCTGAGTTGAACGCCAAAGAATACAAGTGAGTTTTGAGGAGGGCTTTAAAGACGTTATCTGATGGTTTTTTTCACCATTTGAAACAGATCCCGGGTATCTTAAAAACATGTCCTTGAAATGCTTTTCATCGAAATACCCTGCATCATCAAGAGCGATATCACACACCCTCGTTGTCGTGCTGAAAGTCGCTTCATTTGTGGTGGCGGTGGCGCTGTGTCATGCAAATGAGCTCCATGTTCTGTTGGCCCTGTGGCGAGCATTGCGTTTCATTTGCAGCAAATTATTTGATCTAAACATGAAATGTTTATGTCTTTAATATTACGGTAAACAATGGTCCGGGGGTGATTTGGCAGTTGAGAGCTGGAGTGTAATGTTGAATGAGATAAGGAAGTGGTCCGTTATTGGAAGTTCATCAGCAGTACAGTTGGAGGGGGAAATACCAGAGCAGCAGATCAGATCCAGGGTGTGACCTTTGATGTGTGTGGGAAAATCTACAAATTGATCAAAACCAATTGAATTGAAGAAGTGAAGTCAATGGTGAGAGGAAGAGCAGTGTTGTCCATATGTATATTAAAATCTCCCAGGAATATTACATTTGGTGACAGAGAGGAGAGATGGGTGAGGACAGTAGACACTTCATTTAAAAAGTCGCGGTGGGGTTTGGGGGAGCGGTACACTGTGGCAATAATCGTGGGGATGGGTCCGGATATTTGACAGGCAAGGCAAGGCATTCAAAGGAGGAAAGTGGCGGGAGAGAAACCGAAAGTATTTTCCACTTCTCACGGTATACTATCGCGAGACCTCCTCCGCGACCAGAATCGCGGGGCTTGGAAATGTAAACAAATCCCGGGGGAGTGGAATTGTTAACTGTGAGAAGTCCCCGGGAGTTTGCCAGGTTTCATTCAAGCAAAGAATGTCAAGCTTACGGTCCGTGAGGATATCTTGAATGAGATTACCCTTCCCAGTAAGCGAACGGATGTTAAGTAGCCCGAAGTTGACGGCGGCAGTCTCGCTGCTGCGGGGGCCGTTAGCCGACCTAGCCAAGCCGGCTAACGCACGATGGTTGATGGATCGGCCGGCGTTTCTGGATGGCCGACGGGAGGAAGGAGATGATGGTGTTGGATCGGTTGAGGCAGAAACCCCGACGAGACCCACGATGAATATATTTCCGGGAAGGAAAGCGAACGATGTCCGGGAGCCGGTGTAGAGCAGGAGGAGGGCCCAGCCATTGGAAGCGGAGCCGAAGGAGCTCGGCCAACGAGTACTGGCGCAGACCCTTGACAGGTCGATGGAGGAGCGACAGGTTGACAGGTAGGACGCCGAGACGCCGGGACGAAACAGTCGAAGATAGTTGAGAGTGCGAGGCAGGCGTGAATGGGAGCTGGGTGGAATGACTGTGAGATGATGATCGTGATTCCATGCGAAACAGTAAAACAATCGAGCGTAAAAACACCGTAAAACACAAAAGTTTGTGGGAGAGCAGCGGCAGCCAAAACGCGCCAGCGTTATATCAAGATCGTTAGGGTGAAGTGCAAAGAACTGAAACCTAACGCTTCTCCTCATTACCTCCTAGTACCAGAATTGAGTCTATATATTTATATACTAGCTGGTTCGCCGCCCTCAGGGCGGCTCATCATCTAGTTCCTGCGGAAGGCTGGTAAGGTGGTGGTTCGCCGCCCTGTGGGCGGCTCATCAGCTAGTTCATCATCAGAAGAGCCGACTCTTCCTACTCAGGAAACTGAGGTCTTTTGGGGTTCAGGGGTCACTCCTTAAGACGTTCTATAACTCGGTGGTGGCCTCGGCCATCCATTATGGAATTGTCTGCTGGTCAGGTAGCATCTCACCCCGGGACAGAAAGAGACTCGAGGGACTGGTCAGGAAGGCCTGTTCTGTCCTGGGTTGCTCCCTTGACACTCTGGAGGAGGTGGGCAACAGAAGGATGCTAACTAAGCTAAAAGGTATGATGGCCAGTCCCTCCCACCCACTCCAGCCCGCCCTGACAGCACTTGGTAGCTCCTTCAGCCAGAGACTGTTACACCCGCGCTGCAAGAAGGAGAGATACCGACGCTCGTTCCTACCGACTGATGTCAGGCTGATGAATAAAAAATAACAATCATAATAATAATAATAATTAAATTATGTGAAGTAAAATTGTAAATAGTACTGCGATTTATCCATTGTGTTCATATTGTATTTAATTGAAAGATGTTTGTTGTTTTTTTTTTCTCTTTCTCCTTTCTTCTTTCTACATACATTCTTGCTGCTGGAGGCTGTAAATTTCTCCAGTGTGGGACGAATAAAGGATATCTTATCTTATCTTATCTTAGTTCCTGCGGAAGGCTGGTAAGGTGGGCCTTCGGCCCACAAAAGTGTTGGTTCAACTTTTTGTTCATCTTCATTGCTTATCGCGGAAATAAAGAGATGTTTAGCTCTACTAAATAACTAACAATTTCATTGCGATGCTTGTGGGTAGACAACATTTTTTCGCTAAGATGCCCGCGCGATTGTAGTGAGCCACTGCCTGAGCGGCGCAGTGGCGGCGCGCAGTGGCGGCGCGCAGTGGCGCGGTGAAGTAGGTACGTTTTGAAAAGGGACAGACGGAAGGACAGACCGCATGCGGGACGACGCGCAATATATATATATATATATATATATATATATATATATATATAAAATCCTCATCTCACCCCTCGAGTGGTGTCCGTCCCTCATTCAGCTCGGGTCCTCTACCAGAGGCCAGGAAGCTTGAGGGTTCTGCGCAGTATCCTTGCTGTTCCCAGCACTGCACATTTCTGGACTGAGATGTCTGATGTTGTTCCCGGGATCTGTTGCAACCACTCATCTAGTTTGGGGGTCACTGCCCCGAGTGCTCCGACCACCACAGGCACGACTGTCACCTTTACCTTCCAGGTTCTCTCCAGCTCCTCTCTGAGCCCTTGGTATTTCTCGAGTTTCTCATGTTCCTTCTTCCTGATGTTTCCATCACTTGGGACCGCTACATCCACTACAATGGCTTTCCTCTGCCCTTTATCTATGATCACGATATCTGGTTGGTTCGCCATTACCATCTTGTCAGTCTGAGGATGAGTGCCTCTGTGCTGTCCTTCAAGTCAGCCCTCTCTAGCCACTGGTAGGAATTCTTGAGATCAGCCACTTAAGTTATGGTCCGGTGGTACATCCCGTGTAGGGGCTTGTCCTCCCATGATGGTCCCTCTTCCAGCGTCTCATCTTCTGTTCCCCATTGTCTGAGACATTCTCTGAGTACGTCATCCGTTGGAGCCTTCTCCTTGATGTATTCATGGAGCTTGGATGTTTCATCCTGGACAGTGGCTCACACACTCACTAGTCCCCGGCCTCATTCCTTTCGGCTTGCGTACACTCTCAGGGTGCTGGATTTGGGATGGAACCCTCCATGCATGGTTAGGAGCTTTCGGGTCTTAACGTCCGTGGTCTGAATCTCTTCCTTTGGCCACCTTATTATTCCTGCAGGGTATATTGGTGCACAATTAAGGTTTGAATGCATTCATTTCGTTTGGACTTGTCATGACAGGTATTTCAACACCAGGTGGCACAGGTACTTCAAGTTGCAGAGCACAGGGAGGGAGGGGAAGACGAAGAAAGAGGGAGAGAGTAATGACCATGGAAGGGAAAGTGATATGTATCTGATTAAACGAAGCGGGTAACAAAGTACGAAACATTCAGAGGACGCCTAGAGTCGGAAAGACTCAAATCCACGAGACTTTGAAAAACAAGGAAGTGATTCTTACTCAGTCCGATTCTGGCAATTTCCATACTCAGAGTGAATTGCTTGTGGCTCAAGTCAATGAACATTTTCTAGAATGGTTTGATTGTTATCATGTTAAAAACTTTCCGCAAACTGGACCGCTAATAAGAGTCGGAGAGCAGTCAAATGTGTAGGGCGTGAACAACGGGGGGCTCAGTACACATCCTTCAGGAGAACCGGTGCTGAGTATGATGGTGGAGGAGAATGTTACATTATTACTGGCATACATAGACATTGTGCTATCTTCTTTATTTTCTATTTCTATTTCTAACTTTTGGCACGGCCCTCCACAATATTTTCTGCTTCTCATTTGGCCCCCCCGGGAAAATAATTGCCTACCCCTGCTCTCGAGCCATATGCTGCCTGTTTTAGATCCCTCCCTACACCACTGCACTTGATTTAAATGATCAGCTCATCAGCAAGATCTGTCGAAGTCTGAAACGATCATGATCAATTCAACCAGCTGTGTTGGACTAAAACAGGCAGGATGCGGCTCTCAAGGAACCAGAGTTCCCTACCCCTGCTTCAAAAGAGGCAAAGGTTTGGGCATTTTTGTCACACTGAGCAGCATGCATGGAAAGGGATAGACACAAAGACATAATCAATCACCGCAAGTGGACAGTAGCATCCCAATCTCTACCTTTGGGCTAATTCATAAATTCATGAAAAAAAATCCTGGCACCGTGACCATAGTTTCTGGTAAAGGCTCAATGTTAAATTGTTGCTGCAAATGGTTGTCTATTAATTCCTTCATCCATATTTCAGTATTTTAGCTGGAAAACAATTGTTCGCTCGCATTAACATATTAAAGCAAACTGACCAAATAAAGCATACTCTCGTCGTTTCTTCAAGTTTTTTGGCCAACAACAACAACAGCAATCCTTTCGATATCAAAGTAGGACTTGATTAAGTTTGTACACATAAAAGGTCCCAACAGGCTTCTACCGCCACTGCACCCACGCACACTGCTTTACCTGGAGTGAGCAACACATAGTGCACAATGCAATTTGAGGTCAGCTAAGGTGACACAAAAACAATTGTTGGAATATATCATCATATTTAGTTTTACATTCTTTAATATCTCAATCTATATATATATTGCGCGTCGTCCCGCACGCGGTCTGTCCTTCCGTCTGTCCCTTTTCAAAACGTACCTACTTCACCGCGCCGCTGCGCGCCGCCACTGCGCCGCTCAGGCAGTGGCTCACTACGATCGCGCGGGCATCTTAGCGAAAAAATGTTGTCTACCCACAAGAATTGCAATGAAATTGTTAGTTATTTAGTAGAGCTAAACATCTCTTTATTTTCGCGATAAGCAATGAAGATGAACAAAAAGCTGAACCAAGCAACAACACTTTTGTGGGCCGAACGCCCACCTTACCAGCCTTCCGCATGAACTAGCCGATGAGCCGCCCGGAGGGCGGCGAACCACCATCTTACCAGCCTTCCGCAGGAACTAGCTGATAAGCCGCGAACCAGCTAGTGTTTTAGTAAGCGTGCAACACTGGGGTTAGGGCAATGTGTGTGTGTGTGTCGGAGGAAGAAAATATAGTCAAGCAGGTGTTCCCAACATTTTTTCTGCCACAAAACGGTTTCCGACTGATATTTCATGGAGCGGCAATCATGAGTTACATTCCTGCTGTGGCGATAAACGAAAAATTAGGGCATAGTTTCTCATCAACTGAACAAAAAAGAAAAAAAAAAATATATATATATATATATAGTCAAGTCAAGTCAAGTCAAGTCAACAGTATTTATAGAGCACTTTCAAACAGCCATCGCTGCATACAAAGTGCTGTACATGGAGCGATTTAACATATACAATATATATATATACATACACACACACACACACACACACACACACACACACACACACACACACACACACACACACACACACACACACACACAAACACACACACACACACACACACACAGTATATTAGTGTAGTGTAGTACCAAGTGGCCCGCATATCGGACCACTGGAGTAGGGGGGGGCCTGCCCCAATCGAGTTTTATGGTGAGCCCCCAGGGAGTTTCGAAAGGTTCTGCGAGTGAGCGTGGGGTTTGTGCGTGTGTGTGTGTGTGTGAGGGCGCGCGTGTTTGTGTGCGCGCGCACGGACGCGTGCACGTGCATGCGCTGATGTGCGCGTGCGTGCGTGGGCTTGTGTGTGTGTGTATGTGTGTGCGCGTGTCTGTAGCAACGGCGCTAGGATCCAGCGGAATTGCGCGGCTTTATCCGTCTCCATCTTTCTCCAGTTCCCCCCCCCACCCCCCAACACTCCCTCACTCCCCTCAAGACTGTTTTAAAGTCTCTGTCATACTTGGGTTTGCACGCGACTTCCTGGACGGATGGAGAAATGGGCACAGTGTAGCGCTTCATCACCAAAAAGCAGCATCTACTTGCTTCTCTGTGACTGAAGGCGAGCTTTGCCTGACTGCCGAATCTTTCGTGTCCTTTCAAGCGCTAAGTGGAGCGTCGTTGCAGTCTCCTCTGTTGCATGTATCAAATGCACTATTACCACGCTGTCGCTGACTGGTATGCTCATGGTTAAGAATATCGGAGTGATGCTGGGATGCGAAGACTCTCACCTGGACCTCAGCTAGCATAATTTTTCCCATCCGTCAAATCCGCCTGATTAAGACTCCTGAGCGTACGCTGCGTCTCCAGGCGCTGCTTTTTACGCAACGGCGGTATTGCCGATTTGAACGGCCGAAGGGGAAAAACTCAACACTTGTGGCTTTTTTTGCATGTGGACGTGCGCCAGTTTACAATGTGGAGCTTACTGCAAACGTGTTACTACTGCTGTTGGATTTTCTCTGGGGTCGTACCATCCTTCGTTTTATTCTGGGCTGAGTGCCATCCCGGTAAGTTTCATCCCCTTGCATGTCGACAATGGGCTTTGTTGCCTGTGTTTTTTTTTTCTTTTTTAAAGAAAGATTATTAAAGCATTGCCGTTGAAAAAAAATCAGCTTCAACTGATTAAAGTCATCCAAGTGGTATTGCTGATGACTCTGGGTGCTGTTAATATTGCAATTCCTTCTCCGTGCTTTATTCGAACCAGTACTGGGACTGCCAGACCTCCAAAGGAAGTCGGGTGCACCGCTGGCACTCAGCGTTTCCCTTCGCTCCCAACTTGCCTATGATTCATCAATCTTCTGGTTTCCCCACATAGTGTTTTGTTTTTATTATTATTATTATTATTATTATTATTATTATTATTATTATTATTATTATTATTATTATTATTATTTAGAGCGACCAGAGAACTGAATCCAGTTCTACAAATGAATAGTATTGTGTCAAGAGGAGTGATTAACTCCAGTCAGTTATAAGGGTGACAACAGTCAGGAGGTTGTCTGTCAGATGGTGGTCCAAATGCAGGAAGCCGTTTTGTCGCTTCACTGTTGAGCACACTTAGACGCATTAAATCCAACATTGATAGTCAAATGTTGTGTCAAGGTAAAACGTTTTTAAAAAAAATATTTTGGTTGTTTGCATATTTTGGAACATATTCATAGTACAAAGTGACATGGTCCACTTATTCCCTCAAAAATGTCATTATCTCCACCATTAGATAACGAGTGTTCCCTTTGTTTCCCTTTCAGCACAGTTGAAATACATATACCGGAACATATTTTTGTGTAGTGTCCTGCCGCTCAATTTGAGGAACACTATTTTTTACTTTTATTTTTGTAAAACAAAACAAAACACACACACACACACACACACGCACGTCCAAAATCTATTGATCGACTGATCTATTGATCGCCCGATCTATCAATGACCTTGACCCCATGCGCCTTTACATTTTACTTGTTTTATTCATGTAAGATCTATAGATAGCCAGCCCTTTCTTTGCTTTCATTTTTGGCATCATGCCGCTGTCATGTTCAATTTGCGACATCCTTATCCTCACAAAATATAATCCAACACAACATGCAACATGAGTGACTGAATTACTCTGAATCAATTACTTAAATGTCATTATACAACCAAATTATTTTAAGCATGACTCAAGATTTTTGGTGAAAAAATGTAATCACCCAAGATTGAGTGTAATGTTTGCTGCATTGTGATTTTGGAAGTAATGAATACATTTCAACGGGCTACGATTTGCCGTAGAAATGAGCCTGAAAAATTGAAAGTCCGACAGCATTTGATAACAGATTATCTGATACTTGTCAACTCATGATTAATGTTTTTCGCTCCAAACTCTTCAGTTGAGGAAAGTCTGTCTCGAGTCACTCAAAGAGTGAATTATTGACTCATGGACCTTTGATGACTCTCCGGACCCTTGGCATCTCTAAAACTCTGCCTTAAGATTTGCTGTCATGTTAAAATTCATGTGCCCAGCAGCTATCCATAATATGGCATGTTATTACAGTGGGAGTTAGTCATACCCTTTTTTACACTGATTTTCAGCTCGCCTGGAGTAGCACCTATATGGCATATGGTTTAGAAGAATCTACATAGATGTCTCATGCATGCACACACACTTACTCAAATATGTACACACTCGAGAACGCATCCGACGCACACTCATGAAACTCAACAATGTTAACACAACATGAAATGTCAGAGTGTAAGATGAGATGAGTTTCTGGTTGACCATATCCGTATCCTGACTATTTAGTCATTCTTATGTTCGCATACTTGTTTAGTGTTGCAACAAGCTCTTCCTCCAAATTTTTGCAAGATGTTTATTTATTTATTTATTTATTTTTACGTGTGTGGGGGTGTGGGGGGGTGGTTGCTGAATTTGTCATCCAGCCAAAGTCTGGAAACAGACCAAGATGAGTGTGCTCGAATATTAGCCATATTTGTGTTTTGAATGCTGAGTGTCTTAAGTTGATCCAGTCAAAACAGTTCCGAATTAATAGCGATCTTATAAATTGGTAAGTCACAACACTGAGACGTTTACAATGTGTGTGAACTTGACGCCTTCATGGGGCATGTAATGAAATCCGGCAACCATAGACCGGGAGTATGTTCAATGTCTTTATTTTTACTTTTGTAACTGGTTGTTACATGATAATCAATATTTTATGTTTAGCTTGTTTCTTTATTATATTTTTATTTTGCATAACTGGGGAAATAATCATGAAATCGATAATCCTCATTTAAAATGTGTATTATCGTCTTCAAAAAACGTTAAGTAGGGTTCTGACAAATTCTTCATTGAGAACATATTTTAAATCGATTAAAAAAATAATACTACCGGTAATAACATTTTTGTGTCAAATTAAACAGGCCAAAATGAAAAATTGGTGTCAGTTTCCTCACGGAGCGGTTTTATAAATGTTCGCTGAAGAAAGCCATTATACACGTATACAACCAGACACCATATATGCAGTTGTTCTCACGCTCTGCCTTTTTCTGACATGATATCTTTCTCCCGGGCTCTATATTTCATGACTGCTTTTTGCTGAGCTTGACCACTTTGTTGTCATGCTATTGGCTGTGGGTGAACAATGGTAGCTGTTTTATGTTGAATGGCTCGCACATGGTAGAAGCAGAAATGAGTGTGCTTCTCTCCGACTCGGCATCATTATCAGCAACTTCGCTCGCTGGCTCCAGACCGGAACCTCCACTGTCACAATTTGGTAAATTTCATGTTTTTCACAAATAGTTAGCCGGGCTTTCGTTTTAGAACATACAAACTCCACAGGGAGGCCGGAGATGGAATTGAACCCAGTAAGGGTTCAATTCGCGAATCACTACTCCACCGGTCCGCCAACTATATATATATATATATATATATGAACATTTTATAATTATTAATTACTTATCCTTATAGTCATGCGGTTTCTGGTTTTGCACTCAGGCTTACATTAAATAACACATTAAATAACCTCCCCCCACCCCCCACCGCCTCTTTCAAAAATCACTTTTATGCAGTTGTTTGCTTCACCCAATTTGTCAAAGTGATCGAAGTGGAAAATTGCAAAGCCCTCTTTTTAAGACAGATTACGAATTGTTGGGATGTTTGGTGTGTAAAACCACATAGACCCGAAAGACGTCCTTTGTATTCCTAATCAATAAAGTTAAAATCAAGACTCTCTTTCGGATACAGACGGCTCGCTTAGAGAGTGATTGTGAGAATGTTGTGCTGATGTAGTTTGCTTTGCTGAAGGTTGTGAGTGTTTTACTTGATCCATCCATCGATCTACCCATCCATCATCTGAACTGCTTATCTTCACGAAGGTCGCGGACATGCTGGAGCGTATCCCAGCTGCCTTTTGGGCACTTGGTGGGGTACACCCTGAACTGGTTGCCAGCCAATCGCAAGGCACACATGTTGATAAATAATGTGGTCGAAAATTAGATTTTGCATGAACAAATTCAAGAGTCAAAGCTTTAAGAGGCGCTGCTGAATTTTAGAATCTATACTCCATTATTCGGTCATAGATATAGCCGAATATATATATATATATATATATATATATATATAGCTGTCTGCTTCATTATGCAGTGCAGAGAAAAACAATAAAATCTACATGCAAATAAAAGGATACCGAAGAATGAAATTTTCGTTGAGAAACCAGACACATATCTCCGTAAAGATCCAAACGCTGAAGCATAGTCCATTCTTTGGCCCTTTTTATAATACAAATGTTCGCACGGCCATTTGGGGTGACAAATGTGGAAATATGAATATTGTTCAAAATGAATTTAATTCATGCACTTGTTAAGATTCACTCTGCATCACATCTTGGATGGACATTTGCCTGTGTCTGTAGTTAGAGCACAAGAGTGAACTGGATATACACTGAACACAAGCTTAAAACGGAGCAGAAAACGGAAAAGAGAAACAAAAGTGAACTGCGACATTTAATAATGACATTTGTTCCATAGCCCAACCTCATAAGACCTTTGGATAGTTGGGAAAAGCATTGTTCATGTCACCAACAATGACATCGTAGTATTTAAAACATAGTACTATGCAGTGGCTTTCAACAATATCAAGGGGGGCAAGATGACATTTACTCTTTCACTTGAAGAGAATGCACAATAACAGCCGCAGGTTGTTAGTTATGACCAGTCAGTGGATAAATTTGACCTATAAATGGGGAAGCCGACTGACACTGGCTTTCAAAATAAATGACCGAGCATAACCTCTGTCTACAAATTAATAGACAGTCCAATACAATAGAGCAGAGCTGGCCAACCAGTCAGAGACGAAGAGCCAATTTTTTTACGGTGTTACTGCAAACAGCCGTTTTATATATTTTCTCAATGAAAATTGTATTGTCTTCGGTATCCTTTTATTTACATGTAGATTTTATTGTTTTTCTCTGCACTGCATAATGAAGCAGACAGCTCATGTCTGACAATTTTTCTTACGGGAGGATATGACGCCCACAATCGTGGCCCTGGCTCCAGCTCGCATTGTTTGGAGACTGGTAGTTAAGCGTTTTATTCTCAGAGACTTCGAGGAGCGGAGTACATTATTTATGCCTCAGTCCACCTTAATAATGTCACTCCACTGCAAAGCAACATCCTAATGATTCAGCCAATTGCTACAAGGACTACGGGACTTTGTGGGAGGCAGTCTGCATAAGCAACCTGACTGCAGCCAACATGCCTCTGGTCATCCACACAATGGTCAGTTTATAGCCACGCAAACATCTGTTGTTTTTTTGGGGATGAAAAGTGCTGAACAACACCACGGGCGTCTGCTAGCTGACACGGGACGTCACTTTTCCTCTTCTGTCGGCGGCATGCGGTGTCAGCATTGAGGCATCACATCCCTGTCATTGCACCACTCTTCAGCCCTGGGTTAACAAAACACTCTGGAGACGGTGAAAGAAAAGGAAGAAGACAGAAGAGCCGGGAAAGAAAGAGACGTTTGGCCTTCAATCTGTCACTTTCTGACGTGAAAAATGAACGGGCCCTGTCGCTTCCTTGCTCAGGAGGAAAACAACTGAGCAGTCATTGTAATCTCCCAAATGCCTCCGCCAGCGAATCTGCCGGCCCATAATGCATAACCCTCTCTCCATCTATATGTGTCTCTTTTTGCCCCCAACATTCATCCTCCATCCCAGTGTGGAGAGTGTGGATGTGAATTCATGCGTAGCAGATCCACCTCTTTAAAAATCCAGTGGCAAATGAGACAAGTTAGTTGGTTAAGTATTCTGAGCAGGCATCTGTGTCACCAACCTTCTCTCCGAGCCTTTTTGTTACAGTGATGCGGGAGGCAAAGAGGTGGGCGGGGCTGACATTTAGGGAAGAGATTGGATATGCTTCATGGTCCTCGGTTGCCAACATTATCATTATCATCATCTCGGCGCTCACTGGGCTATTATCCGGACTCCGCTGCGGCCAGGAAAATTCTCGCAGGTCTTCGCAAGGGTCACTTTATCAGTGAGCTTACGGCCTCTCATTGCCACCCGAGCTTTCCGAAATAGATTGATTAAAAGATACCGTGTCTTGCTTGTGTCTACAAAAGAAGTGACAATTATGGGAGGAGTGTCACCAGGCAGTAATCCTTGTAAGATGCTGTTTTTGGTAGCCTCTGCCTTTCATAATGAGGTGCTTGTTTGGAATCGAGGAGGAGGGAATTGACAACAAGATAGTTGGAAAATGTCAGCGAAAAAAAAACACACCTTCCTTTAGTACAATTGATTCAAGCAGGAAATGATGCTGTATTGTCACACAAGCTCAGTAAAGATAAATAGGTGTGAGAATAATTACAATCCTAATGAGAAGGGCACCAAAGGTGCTTGTAGCGTCAAGAATATGATGAATGAAGTTGTGATATTGATCAGTGCTTCTGTTGAGCTGAACAGACCAAATTTCTATCACTTTTTTTTTTCTTTACAGTGCCACTACAACATTTCAAACCGACAAATTATGGCCAAGAGTTACCCTGCTTTCTTCCATGTCTTCTGTCCTGTTGAACCGTTGCTCAAAAGGCTCCTATATCCTCTGATTCTTTCTCTCTCTCTCTCTCTCTCTCTCGCTCTCTTTCTCGCTCGCTCTTGCCATTGTTCCATTCCATTGTTTTAATCAAGTCCACTGCCGCATTTCCTTGAGAGTGAGGTGTTCCTGGTCTGTAACCACACACACACACACACACACACACACACACACACACACACACACATACACACACACCCACACACACACACACACACACACACACACACACACACACACACACACACACACACACACACAACTGAGACATGAAAAATCAAGGTGAAAATATGTATAGACAGTATATAATGCTGATACGAGTGGCGAGGAGTACACGACTAGATCCCCTTTCTCCGTTTTGCTTCACTGTTTGGGGCTGTAGTGTTAAACTGACTGAGGTTAGACTGACAAGCTGTCAGGCCAGCGTGCAGGCTGGCGAACCTGAGTCGCGGCGACACCAAACAAGCACCAAGAGGTGAGCAGAGCAGAAAATGGAGGAGAGAAACAAATAGACACAGTGTGAAAGAGTGCATTTGGTCCATCCTTGCCCTCCAGATTGAAACTTGCGATGCCATCAGGTTGTTTTAGCATCTGTAAGATTCAAATTGCGTATCCCTGACAGTGAGACAGCAGAAGTCTGCCGGGTGGTGATTTTGTATTTATTTATTTATTTATTAATTTATTTTTTTATTTATTTGGCCAGGGGTGCCTTGTCAGGACTTTCAGACACTTTCTGTTCATTTGTCAGACCTGATAGGTGGCCATTCACTCTGAAGCTGTGACAGCTCTCCAATACACCAGTGAAAGGTGTAGATGGGTGTTCCTGCCATTTCCCAGAACACTTTTTCATCTTGAATGGGGTAATGCACTTCACTCGCCTCCCATCAGTCATTCCAGCTGACAGGGATGGAGGCAGCTACATTCGCCCTCTAAAAGGTAAAAGCAACGCTACCACCTCACACTTGAATAATATTTTGCTGTGCCAGTGAAACAATGTATTTTACTTAACACTGTTGTTGTCAGGTATTTTGCTTCTCTATCTTGCTTCTGTGTTCATAAGAATTTTTTTTTTCTCATTTTTAACTTCGATCATAATTCTTACAATTTTCTTCTTTCTATCCACCCATCCATTTTCAGCACTGCTTATGCTGAACAGGGTTGCGGGGAGTTGCTGGAGTCTATTCCAGCTGACTTTGGGCGAACGGTGGACTTTTCTGGTTGCCAGGCAGCCACAGGGCACATAGAGACGAACAACCCCAATTTCACCCACACATCGTCACTGAGTAGATCCCACGCTGCCTGCACACAATTCAGGCGAGTGTACCACTACACCATCAGCGACTCTTCTCTTTCTATCCATAGAGAGTATTAGACCGTTTTTTAATTTTAATTATTTCCTTGGGACAGTGCACATTAATCAACACAAGAATAATCAGTGTAAATGCGCCGGACTTAGCATAAATGATAGTTTTCAGCAGGAGTCCCACGTCAGGTTTCTAAAATAGCACAGTGAGACACATGATGCGTAAAAATCATGATGACAGAAATAAGAACCAAATAGGTAAGACATCACAAAACAGACATTACAAACAGTTGCAGTACGCAATTACAGTACTAGACAATAGACCATGACAGACATACAGTACAACAACAAATTTGCTGGCCAGAAGCCCACTGGAACGGGCTGGAGTCTGGAAACGGAGCTTAATGGGTACGTATCTGATGTATTTTTAGCCAATGTTGAATTTTTTTTTTTTAAGTGAAATTTATTACAGGATTGCGTTACTTTTACTGAGGTAACCATGTGTAGGCCGCTTAGGTGTCTTCATCTCTGGCCATAAAGTTACATCCTATTTTCTTCAAAACTGATGCTCATTGACATGCTTAGGTTTGCAGTAAAATAATTTCGGAACTAAATCTTCCATTTAATAATTATTCAGGATTCTGCATTATGCAGAAAGTCAGCCTCAAGGGTCATGTTGAGGACACCCTTTAAAAGATCTGGATGTCATTCGATTGTGATGTCTACTGGCTTTGAAACCGTACATTTTGGGGTGCGACGGACACATTGCTTTGTTGCTCAATCCACATTCCATTCATCTGGAAAATGGGGCCATGATTACAATGGGAAATGATTTAAACGGATTGGCAAGAACAATTGCTACAAAAACAAAACAAAACAAAACAAAACACTAATTTTGTTTAATGTTTGCGAAATTTAAGATGACAAAAAGTATTTTTCTGAGCTGCCTTTTCAGGCAGGCTAATGTTAGGCTCATGTTTTCTTGAGCTATATTTGAGGTAAACTCATTCATCACAGTTGTTTGTCTCTTTAATTGTGTCTTAAACCATACAGATTACCGCACAACTGCAAACAAGCAACGCAGGGTTCAGCAGGCCATGTGCGTCACACCATAGCCCAGGATCGTTATCAGACTTCTCTGAGATTGCTGATGAGCTGCTCATTTGTGTTGGAGACAACAGGCAGGTTAGGTGAGCTCAAGCAGCGGACTTGGGCACCCCTGCCAAAGACCAGCTTCAAACCTGCACTCAAAGCACTCTTCATTGTCACTCGGCAATATAGGCAATTAGTATGCTATGAATATGATCCATCCATGAATATGAGATTAATATTTATGACCGAAAGCAGGAGATCCAGGATACAAGCATTAGAAATGTTTTTTTTTTTTTTCTGTAGGGTGTCCGAGTTCTCCTTTAGAGATAGGGTGAGAAGCTCGGTCATCCGGGAGGGGCTCATAGTGGAGCCGCTTCTTCTCCACGTCTACAGGAACCAAATGAGGTGGGTCGGGCATCTGATTAGGATGCCTCCCGGACTCCTCCCTGGTGAGGTGTTCTGAGTACGTCCTACTGGCAGGAGGCCCCGGGGACGACCCAGGACACACTGGAGAGACTATGTCTCACAGCTAAAACCGTTGCTCCCGCGACCCAACCCCCGGATAAGCGTAGAAAATGGATGGATACATGGATGAAGATATTATATTAATATTATAGTATTATTATTTGGATTTCTGAAAGATTTATACCATGGAACACAGCACAGAGTGTGTCTTATTTCTGCTGTAGATATCATCTCTCTTCAGTGGGATTGAAGAAAGTGAATAAAGATGAGAGAGAATGAGGGGAGGGTTTGGGGAGTGCATGTCAAGAAGTATTGTGTCACACATGCAGAAGAGAAGTGTGCAGCTCTCATTAAATCCTTGTGCGGTGGTGGTGCTTTTTCCACTTTGATGCTTTGGCTATGCTGGCTTCCTCCATGGAGAAAGAAAGTGACTTTGGGAAACCAAGACAAGTCCATAGTCCAATTTGTCTTGGGTCCAGCGTGGGATGGTTTTAACATGATTGTGTGTGTGTGTTGTGTCTCGCTTAATCTCAAGTGCCATCTTCTCATCTCAATTTTATGTCGACGTCTTGCAATGAGCCTTTTTGTGTTCTTGTTTACTTCCAAATGTTTTCTTCATATTCTGTGTGAATGTTTTTCAAATTCTCCAGCTAGCGTTGTGGGAGATCAAGAGAATTGAGGCTCAGTGGTTTTGACCGTGACTCGTCCAACTAACTAATCTCGGCTTGAAAATATTGTAAAAAAATGGGGGCAAATATTAATAAGCCAGTTAAGATAAACGGTAAACACCTATTTGTTTTTAAAATAAATGATTTTTGAGATGGGTACAAATAAAAAAGTAGAGGACAAATCCACATTAGTCACCAAAAGGGAAAAATAGATAAACAAAACAAACAAAAACATTTCCTCACCAAAGCCCAAAGGGCAATTGGTATTCATTGATTTGTTATGCTTTCCTGTTCTTTCTCTGCACATTATCTTTCTTTGACCTTCCATGGATTGCAGCTCAACTCAGTTGCTGTATTCCGCATGACACACGGTGCTTGAAGCTCAGCCAGCACAAAAAGACCATTGCAAAACTACACAATGGCAAACTTTGCACTGTGTCGAAAAGAAATAGCTTGACATTTGGACCCATTTAATATGTAATGCAGTGGAGTGAAAGGTGCATGTTTGTGTGTGAGCGTTTGTGTGCGTACAATTATTTGGAAGCAAAGCCCTGCAGCTAGAAAAACTGGGCGAATCGACGAGACACCACCAAGAGTTAAACAAAATAAATGTGTTTGTATTTTTTGGATTATTCAGAAAATAATGAGAGCAGTCATGTCCACTTTTAAACCATTTTTCCCCCCCGTTTGCATGGCAACATATGCACATTTAGAGGAGATTGCGAGATTGGGTCTTCAACAGCTGGTAATTAAAATTCTAATTATATAATATGAAACATTGGACTTGAGTGCTTTCCCGTGATTTCTTGAAACTGTCCTTCTTTATGGCCCCGCGGCATTCTCTAAATATAACATTTAACACGGCTGGTGTCTAGCTCCATTTGCATACGTTGCACTTCATTCTCTTGACAGTGTGATGCTGAACAGAACCAGAAGAAAATCTGGAACCAGAAGTCTGTCTATGGTGGAGAAGTAACAATCCCAAAAATGGCATTTAAGCAAAAGCACTGGTAATTTAGAAATTAAAAAAACAAAAACAAAAGAATCTTAATAGTGTCCAGATTGTTTACACATTTAAAACAACACAAAAGGGCGATCAATTGTAAAGATTAGATATGATTAAATTAGTTTTTAACAGGTGGATTCACTCATATTTCTATGCATTATTCAAGAACAATTTAAGTTCTGCCAACGTACAAATTTATATTGAGTGCTGGGCTTTTTACGGCAAAAAAAACCAGATAGCTCTCATGGGTCGGCTTGAGTTGTCGAATTGCACTTTGCATTCACATGCTTGTTTTACCCAAGAGAGAATGGCAATTTGCAAATGCAGATCGGCACAGCATCTTGTGTGGTTCTCAATTCTAAGAGTACTCCTGTCGACCAAAATATCAATATGTTGAGGCCAACACAGATATCACAGCTTTTCTTTTTCGTACTCCACCAATCCATTTTCTGCTGTCGGGGTCACCAACCTTCTCTACACACATACATAAAAAAAAAAAAAAATCCTCATCTCACCCCTCGGGTGGTGTCCGTCCCTCATTCAGCTCGGGTCCTCTACCAGAGGCCAGGAAGCTTGAGGGTTCTGCGCAGTATCCTTGCTGTTCCCAGCACTGCACATTTCTGGACTGAGATGTCCGATGTTGTTCCCGGGATCTGTTGCAACCACTCATCTAGTTTGGGGGTCACTGCGCCGAGTGCTCCGACCACCACAGGCACGACTGTCACCTTTACCTTCCAGGCTCTCCCCAGCTCCTCTCTGAGCCCTTGGTATTTCTCGAGTTTCTCATGTTCCTTCTTCCTGATGTTTCCATCACTTGGGACCGCTACATCCACTACAACGGCTTTCCTCTGCCCTTTATCTATGATCACGATATTTGTTTGGTTCGCCATTACCATCTTGTCAGTCTGGATCTGGAAGTCCCACAGGATCTTCGCTCTGTCATTCTCCACCACTTTCGGAGGTGTTTCCCATTTTGACCTTGGGGTTTCCAGTCCATACTCCGCACAGATGTTTCGGTAGACTATGCCAGCCACCTGGTTATGGCGTTCCATGTAGGCTTTCCCTGCCAGCATCTTACACCCTGCAGTTATGTGTTGGATCGTCTCAGGTGCCTCTTTGCACAACCTACACCTTGGGTCTTGTCTGGTGTGGTATATCTGGGCCTCGATGGCTCTGGTGCTCAAGGCCTGCTCCTGAGCAGCCAGGATGAGTGCCTCTGTGCTGTCCTTAAGGCCAGTCCTCTCTAGCCACTGATAGGACTTCTTGAGATCAGCCACTTCAGTTATGGTCCGGTGGTACATCCCGTGTAGGGGCTTGTCCTCCCATGATGGTCCCTCTTCCAGCGCCTCATCTTCTGTTCCCCATTGTCTGAGACATTCTCTGAGTACGTCATCCGTTGGAGCCTTCTCCGGAGCTTGGATGTTTCATCCTGGACAGTGGCTCTCACACTCACTAGTCCCCGGCCTCCATCCTTTTGGCTTGCGTACAGTCTCAGGGTGCTGGATTTGGGATGGAACCCTCCATGCATGGTTAGGAGCTTTTGAGTCTTAACGTCCATGGTCTGAATCTCTTCCTTTGGCCACCTTATTATTCCTGCAGGGTATCTGATCACTGGCAGGGCATCGCTGTTTATTGCCCGGGTCTTATTCTTGCCATTGAGCTGGCTTCTTAGGACTTGCCTCACTCGCTGGAGGTATTTGGCCGTAGCCGCTTTCCTTGTTGCCAGTTCGAGGTTGCCATTGGCTTGTGGTATACCAAGGAACTTGTAGCTGTCCTCAATGTCTGCTATTGTTCCTTCAGGGAGTGAGACCCCTTCAGTGCGGACTACCCTTCCTCTCTTAGTCACCATCCGACTACATTACATTTCTCAAGCCCGACCATATATATATATATATATATATATATTATATATATAATATATATATATATATATATATATATTCATTCATTCATTCATTCATCATCCGAGCCGCTTGATCCTCACTAGGGTCGCGGGGGTGCTGGAGCCTATCCCAGCTGTCTTCGGGCAGTAGGCGGGGGACACCCTGAATCGGTTGCCGGGCCAATCGCGGGGCACACAGAAACGAACAACCATTCGCACTCACACTCACACCTAGGGACAATTTAGAGTGTTCAATCAGCCTGCTACGCGTGTTTTTGGAATGTGGGAGGAAACCGGAGCACCCGGAGAAAACCCACGCAGGCCCGGGGAGAACATGCAAACTCCACACAGGGAGGCCGGAGTTGGAATCGAACCCGGTACCTCTGCACTGTGAAGCCTACGTGCTAACCACTGGACTACCGGGCTGCCCTATATATATATATATATATATATATTATACCGTAAATTCCGGGCTACAGACTGCACCTGATTAAGAGCCGCATGCTCAGATTTATGAAGAAAAATCAATTTTGTAATTATATGTGCCGCACCGTACTATAAACCGCTGGCCAATGAGTAGGCGGGGTTTGCTTCTGCATCCTGGAGCGCCTCCGGGTGCCGTCCCCTGCAATTTCTTAAGGTGAAAATAATCTCCATATTTTTATGAGCAACACATAAGAGGCCAGACAAAGAGAGATCTTGAAGCGCATCTGCATAATTACGAGGAGAAATACTGCAGCCCACTTGGCTTTAAATAGAATAATGCAAATCATATAAATGGGAAAATATATATTAAATTATTTCTATTTTCCCTTATTTTACATGGGGGAACATAAAATAAACGTTTGTCACTGTTTTTTGAAATTTTTTGGTGAGGGGAGGGGGGGGTTGTGAAACATTTTTTTCCCCCACCTGAAAATGAATCAAAGCGCGGTACCTGTCTCACACCAAGTTTTGTAAAAATATTCACATAATTAGCGCTTTGCACTCAATACCAATAAGACCCTTAAGACAGTCCAATATATAATAACAGTCCACATCTGAACAATCCACGCATAATTCTAATGCTTTAAATTTCTTAATGTCAAGTAAAATAAATAAATAAAATAAACATACCTGTGCTGGTGACAGTACTTGCGTGTACTTTTTCGCTGTTGGCAATATGTTTTTGCACCTGCAAAACACGCTGCTAGTCAAGTAAATCTTGCCTTGCAAGAACGATGGTAATCGCTTGGAATGGGCATCAAAGAAGCCAGGGTGTCACTGTATTTTTTCAATGTTTTGCTTGCACAAAACTTGATTGTCCTCTAAATGTTGCACACGACACATAAATCGATGTTTCTCACATGCTTCTTTGCTCAATAACATTTCATCCGTCTGTGCTGCAAATCTGCAAAAACATAAGAAATTTATGACAAATACTGTCAAATTGGTGAACAGATAATCTGCCAATGAGCAAATTTATTATTGTGGGCAAAGCATGATTACTGCTGCTTCAATAATGCTGTTCTGGAGGTACAGTACACGTACAGTAACAAACATTGGATGGACGGCACAGAAGTGCATGGTCGGTAAATCATCTTTTTCCATCCATCCATCCATCCATCCATCCATCTTCTACCGCTTATCCGGGACCGGGTCGCGGGGGCAACAGCTTTAGCAGGGAAGCCCAGACGTCCCTCTCCCTAGCTACTTCTTCCAGCTCTCCCCGGGGGATCCCGATACGTTCCCAGGCCAGCTGGCTGACATAGTCTCTCCAGCGTGTCCTGGGTCTTCCTCGGGGTCTCCTCCCTGTGGGACATGCCCGGAACACCTCACCAGGGAGGCGCTCAGGAGGCATCCGAATCAGATGCCCAAGCCACCTCATCTGGCTCCTCTCGATGTGGAGGAGAAGCGGCTCGACTCTGAGCCCCTCCCGGATGACCGAGCTTCTCACCTTATCTCTAAGGGAGAGCCCGGACACCCTGCGGAGAAAACTCATTTTGGCCGCTTGTATCCGGGATCTCGTTCTTTCGGTCACGACCCATAGCTCGTGACCATAGATGAGGGTTGGAACGTAGATCGACCGGTAAATTGAGAGCTTCGCCCTTTGGCTCAGCTCCTTCTTCACCGCGACAGACCGATACAACGTCCGCATCACAGCAGACGCTGCACCGATCCGCCTGTCGATCTCTCGCTCCCTCCTGCCCTCACTCGTGAACAAGACCCCAAGATTCTTAAACTCCTCCACTTGGGGCAAGATCTCCCCCCCGACCCGGAGGGGGCACTCCACCCTTTTCCGACTGAGGACCATGGTTTCAGATTTGGAGGTGCTGATTTTCATTCCAACCGCTTCACACTCGGCTGCGAAACGCTCCAGTGAGAGTTGGAGAGCCCTGTTTGAAGGAGCCAACAGCACCACATCATCTGCAAAAAGCAGGGATGCAATACTGAGGCCACCAAAACGGACCCCCTCAACGCTTCGGCTGCGCCTAGAGATTCTGTCCATGAAGGTTATGAACAGAATGGGTGACAAAGGGCAGCCTTGGCGGAGTCCTACCCTCACTGGAAACGATTCCGACTTACTGCCGGCAATGCGAACCAAACTCTGACATCGGTGTTATAGTGACCGAACAGCCCGTATCAGGGGGTTCGGTACCCCATACCCACGAAGCACCCCCCACAGAACTCCCCGAGGGACACGGTCAAACGCCTTCTCCAAGTCCACAAAACACATGTAGACTGGTTGGGCGAATTCCCACATACCCTCGAGAACCCTGCTAAGGGTGTAGAGCTGGTCCACTGTTCCACGGCCGGGACGAAAACCACACTGCTCCTCCTCAATCTGAGGCTCGACTTCCTGACGGACCCTCCTCTCCAGCACCCCTGAATAGACCTTACCAGGGAGGCTGAGGAGTGTGATCCCTCTGTAGTTGGAACACACCCTCCGGTCCCCCTTTTTAAAAAGAGGGACTACCACCCCGGTCTGCCAATCCAGAGGCACTCTCCCCGTTGACCACGCGATGTTGCAGAGGCGTGTCAACCAGGACAGCCCCACAACATCCAGAACCTTGAGGAACTCCGGGCGGATCTCATCCACCCTTGGGGCCTTGCCACCGAGGAGCTTTTTAACCACATCAGTGACTTCAACCACAGAGATAGGAGAGCCCACCCCAGAGTCCCCAGGCTCTGCTTCCTCCAAGGAAGGCATGTTGGTGGAGTTGAGGAGGTCTTCGAAGTACTCTGCCCACCGGTTCACAACGTCCCGAGTCGAAGTCAGCAGCGCCCCCATCCCCACTGTACACAGTGTTAGTGGTGCACTGCTTCCCCCTCCTGAGACGTCGGATGGTGGACCAGAATTTCCTCGAAGCCGTCCGGAAGTCGGCTTCCATGGCCTCACCGAACTCTTCCCACGCCCGGGTTTTTGCCTCGCCGACCACCGAAGCCGCGGTCCGCTTGGCCAGTCGATACCCGTCAGCTGCCTCTGGGGTCCCACAGGCCATAAAGGCTCGATAGGACTCCTTCTTCAGCTTGACGGCATCCCTTACTGCTGGTGTCCACCAGCGAGTACGAGGGTTGCCGCCACGACAGGCACCAACCACCTTACGGCCACAACTCAGATTGGCCGCCTCAACAATAGAGGCACGGAACATGGTCCACTCGGACTCAATGTCCCCCGTCTCCCCCGGAACATGGGAAAAGCTCTGTCGGAGGTGGAAGTTGAAACTCCTTCTGACAGGGGATTCCGCCAGACGCTCCCAACAAACCCTCACAATACGTTTGGGTCTGCCAGGACGGACCGGCATCTTCCCCCACCATCGGAGCCTACTCACCACCAGGTGGTGATCAGTAGACAGCTCCGCCCCTCTCTTCACCTGAGTGTCCAGAACATGCGGCCGCAAATCCGATGACACGACCACAAGGTCGATCATCGAACTACGGCCTAGGGTGTCCTGGTGCCAAGTGCACATGTGGACACCCTTATGTTTGAACAAGGTGTTCGTTATGGACAGTCCGTGACGAGCACAGAAGTCCAATAACAAAACACCACTCGAGTTCTGATCGGGGGGGCCGTTCCTCCCAATCACGCCCCTCCAGGTCTCACTGTCATTGCCCACGTGAGCATTGAAGTCCCCCAGTAGAACAAGGGAGTCCCCAGCAGGAGTACTCTCCAGCACACCCTCCAAGGACTCCAAAAAGGGTGGGTATGCTGAGCTGCTGTTTGGTGCATATGCACAAACAACAGTCAGGACCCGTCCCCCCACCCGCAGGCGGAGGGATGTAACCCTCTCGTCCACAGGTGTGAACCCCAATGTACAGGCACTGAGCCGGGGGGCAATAAGTATGCCCACACCTGCTCTGCGCCTCTCACCGTGAGCAACTCCAGAGTGAAAGAGAGTCCAACCCCTCTCGAGAGGACTGGTACCAGAACCTAGGCTGTGTGTGGAGGCAAGTCCGACTATATCCAGTCGGAACTTCTCTGCCTCACACACTAGTTCGGGCTCCTTCCCTGCCAGAGAGGTGACATTCCATGTCCCAAGAGCTAGCTTCTGCAGCCGAGGATCGGACCGCCAGGGTCCCCGCCTTTGGCTGCCGCCCAGCTCGCATTGCACCCGACCCCTTTGACCCCTCCCACGGGTGGTGAGACCATGAGAAGGGGGACCCACGTTGTCTCTTCGGGCTGGGCCCGGCCACCAGGCGCTCGCCAACGAGCCCCACCTCCAGGCCTGGCTCCAGAGGGGGGCCCCGGTGACCCGCGTCCGGGCAAGGGAAACTGAGTACCATCGATTTTATTTTTCATAAGGGGCTTTTGTGAGTCGTGCTTTGTCTGGTCCCTCACCTAGGACCTGTTTGCCATGCGTGACCCTGCCAGGGGCATAAAGCCCCAGACAACTTAGCTCCTAGGATCATTGGGACACACAAACCCCTCCACCACGGTAAGGTGACGGCTCACGGAGAGGTAAATCATCTTTTTCCAGGTGAAAATTTTCAGTCAATAGAAGATAGAGAGACGAAAAGCCAAGTTACGTTCTCGACCGCTGATGTCCAGTCAATGACCTTGTGTAGACTGGTCAAAAGGATTTTTGCTGTGAAAGAGCAGTGCCATCAATGCTGAGTGAGTATTCCAAGCAGGAGAGAGGAGTGGTGTGTTTGATAGTGTCAGACGCAGCAGTGAGGTTGAGGATGACGGGTGGAGTTGATCAGGGTCAGAGGAGAGGAGGTGATTGGTGACTATGGATGGCTGATTCAGTGCTGTGATGTGAAGGGGAACCAGATTTGAAAGCTTTGAATAAGTAATCGGATGTAAGGTGGGTTGTCAGTTGGGAGCTAACAACCCCTTAAAATAATTTGGACAGAAATAGGAGGTTTGGAGATGGTATGGTCATTGTTCAGAATGTTGAATGAAAGTTTTTATTGAGGATGGGAGTGACAGAGGCCATTTTGAGAAATTGGGGTACGGAGCTAGAGCTGAGTGAGCAGTTGATGATGAGTGGGAGATAAAAGAGAATCAGGTCCAGACTACAGGTGGTGCTTTTCATACCGGCCAGTCATGGTTTTGATCTATTTCTTGCAACAACAACTGGAAAATTTCAAAGGATTTGTCAAGATGATAATAGACTCAACAAACTCACGACTTCACACTTTTACCAGGGAAGTCCAAGAAATAAAAACCAGCATCAACTTTACCCCAAAAGAGGTAGACAACATTTTAAAAAATCTAATCCGTCAAACTGGCCATTCCAAAGACATGCAAACAGAATTCTACAAAATATGTGACGGCATGCTTGTATTAACAGACAAGATGGACTACTTGGAAGGACAGTCAAGAAGAAACAACTTGGTAATTGATGGAATTGAGGAAAAACCGGGAGAAACGTGAACTGAAACAGAGGAAATTTTTTTAAAAATCCTCAAGGAGAAGCTGCTGATTCAGGGGCAAATTGAGGTGGAGAGAGCTCACCGCACAGGAAGACAAGAACCTGGAAGACCTCGACCGAGGCCAGTTGTGGTGAAATTTCTAAAATACAAGGACAGATCAAGGATCCTACAAAAAGCAAAATACTTAAAAGGCTCCAACATCTACATCAACAAAGACTTTACAGATGCCGTATGACAAAAAAGAAAAGAGCTCCTCCCAAAATTAAAAGCTGCAGGTGACAGAGGGGAAACTGCCTACTTAAGGCATGACAAACTTATCGTCCACCCCTGCACCAGTACTCCAACACAACAGGCTCGAATTCAACACCATCAAGCAGCATACTGAGAATTGTTCACCACCCGACGATAAAAACTCTGACCCTACTGAAGCAGGAAATTTTCATACCAAAAAACATGGACTTCGAACCCTTTGATGACCCTTCAAACCCTTTGATGACTTCCAACCCTAATGACCACAAGACATTTGACCCTGAGAACAACTTGGACCCGGACAATAACATTTTCAAGACCGACCGACCGCGAGGGAGCCAGCGACGACCGACCGTGAGGGAGCCAGTGATGACCGCGAGGAAGCCAGCGACGACTGCAGGGAAGCCAGCGACCGCGAGGAAGATGGGAGACAACCAGCCAGCGACCACCGCGAGGGTGCCAGCGACGACCGCAAGGGAGCCAGTGATGACGGCGAGAGAGCGAGCGGTGACCGCGTGGGAGCGGGAAATTCACATCCCAAAAACATGGACTTCCAACCCAGCATATTATGATATTGCCTATAAGCCATTCGATCCCGAGAAAAATTTGGGCCCAGACAATAACTTCTTCAAGAACAAACAAAGGGTAACAAACTCTGACTATTACCTGGATGAACAATTCAACACTAATTTAAAATTGGAAAATGCACTTTCAGTAATACACTTAAACAGCAGAAGTGTCTATAAAAACTTCACAAAAATCAAAGAATACCTGACTAAATTCAATACATTTAAAATAATTGACATATCAGAAACTTGGCTTGATGAAGATAAAACAACTGAAATGGAAATAGAAGGTTATGAAACGAATAGAGAAAACAAAAAAGTAGGGGGGGGGTTGCAATATACTGTATGTAGACAAAGCACTTAAATCTATATATATATTGCGCGTCGTCCCGCACGCCGTCTGTCCTTCCGTCTGTCCCTTTTCAAAACGTACCTACTTCACCGCGCCGCCACTGCGCGCCGCCACTGCACGCCGCCACTGCGCGCCGCCACTGCGCGCCGCCACTGCGCGCCGCCACTGCGCGCCGCTCAGGCAGTGGCTCACTACGATCGCACGGGCATCTTAGCGAAAAAATGTTGTCTACCCACAAGCATTGCAATGAAATTGTTAGTTATTTAGTAGAGCTAAACATCTCTTTATTTTCGCGATAAGCAATGAAGATGAACAAAAAGTTGAACCCAGCAACAACACTTTTGTGGGCCGAAGGCCCACCTTACCAGCCTTCCGCAGGAACTAGCTGATGAGCCGCCCAGAGGGCGGTGAACCACCACCTTACCAGCCTTCCGCAGGAACTAGCTGATGAGCCGCCCAGAGGGCGGCGAACCACCACCTTAAAAGCCTTCCGCAGGAACTAGCTGATGAGCCGCCCGGAGGGCGGCGAACCAGCTAGTATTACCATATGTGGAAATATGTGGAAATGCCTGCAAAATAAACACACTCCCTATTCTAAAACTACAAAAAAGCAATTTGCATTATTAATAGATCAAATTATACGGAACCCACAAATCCACTATTTATCAAATTAAGTGTGATGCAATTTTATGACATGGTTGACTTTAAAATCGCCCAATTAATGTACAAAGCACACACTAACCCGCTCTACCAAAACATTCAGAAGTTTTTCGAAATTTGAGAAAGCAACTATGATTTAAGACGTACCAACTTATTCAAAAAACTCAAAACAAGAACAAACATTAAGCAAAGAAGTCTATCAATCAAAGGTGTTAATCTGTGGAATAATTTCGAAACGGACCTGAAAATGAGTAAATCGCTTGCTGAGTTCAAAAACAAATTCAAAAAAATAGTACAAACAACCTACATCAATCAGAGTTAAAATGATAAATTATAAACATTAAATATAATGATAAATCAGAACTAAGTTGATAAATAGAGAAAGGTATTGAAATATCCATTATGAATACAAGAGAAAATTGACACAAGAGTGACAGATGTATATAATCCCGATACAAAGCAAAAGTTGTAAAAATATCACGGTTAAGGGTAAAGTATGAGCCTTAATGGAGACTTCTTTCTTCTTACTTTTTTCTTTTCTGATTGATATGAAATCATTTATTAGATATAAACACATAACGGGGTAGGACTAGATACGTTTTTTACTTCATCCTACTCCCTTGAATATCATAACTGTGTTTAATGAAGACTGATTTCTTTCTTTTTACTATTTTATATCCCTTATTTTCTGTCAAATTATTACTGTATATTTTTTATGTTCAATAAACAACAACAGCAACAACAACGAACGTCTCTTCATACGAAATTAAGTTACGAAATGCCTCAACAGGAAAATATTGCCTCTAGTTATGAGAGTAATTTCAAGATACGAAAGGCAAAAATACAGGTTGGGTTGCTACTCGTAGCTCCGAGTTTCCTGAGCGCAATATACTTATAGCTGCTCTGCCATTGGATATTCCCGACCATAATCCTGGCATCCCATTGGTTAAGAGGAACCTCTACCGTATGTTTCTAGAGATACGATAGGTGTTTATGCAGCGTCCTTGTCATTCGCCTCTCGGGCCATAAGGTGTTCAGCTAGTTTTTACGGAAGGTAACTTCAAATTGGCGCCGCGAGAGTGGCTGCCTTTCCAGCAGCTCCTATATTTTGTTGTTCTACTTCTTCTGTTCTACTTCTAACTTTGCTGCTGTGAATTGGGAATGTCTCCATTGTGAGACTAATAAAGGTTTTCTTATCTTTTCTTATCTTAAATGTGAATCCCCAGAAAAAGTGTTCACCAGTCGGGCGATCGCTAACTCTGCTGATGTTTGGCTTGCACATTTTCGACGGATTGTTAAAAGCCGACAAAAGCAGATGTTCCTTACAAAATGCCAGGCAAAAACCACTTCTAAAAGAGAACATCAACTAAAGAGGGCAAAAAACGATAAGGACGCAGTTAAAAGATAAATGACCATCATTGTTATCCCTGGAGAAGCCAAGAACCCCTTTCTTCTTTGGAAAATTATGACTGCTATATGTTCACTGAACACCAAAATATGTTTTTTCAAACATTTAATGCTTTAATCCTAATTTAGGATTAGGGCCAAATTTGACCCTTTGGATTTAAGGGTAGCATTTGAGTAGCAGAATTTATAGGAGCGGGCGGCCCGGTAGTCCAGTGGTTAGCACGTCGGCTTCACAGTGCAGAGGTACAGGGTTCGATTCCAGCTCCGGCCTCCCTGTGTGGAGTTTGCATGTTCTCCCCGGGCCTGTGTGGGTTTTCTCCGGGTGCTCCGGTTTCCTCCCACATTCCAAAAACATGCATGGCAGGCTGATTGAACACTCTAAATTGTCACTAGTGTGAGTGCAAATGGTTGTTCGTTTCTGTGTGCCCTGCGATTGGCTGGCAACCGATTCAGGGTGTCCCCCGCCTACTGCCCGAAGACAGCTGGGATAGGCTCCAGCACCCCCCGCGACCCCAATGAGGATCAAGCGGCTCAGAAGATGAATGAATGAATGAATTTATAGGAGCCAAATTTGACCCTGTGGGTTCTCCAGGAATAATTATTCTTTACTTTTTTTTTTTTAACATTGTGCACAACTCGTTTATTGTGCAATAATCTAATTTGTAACATGTATTTGTTCCATATTTTGATGCATTTTTCTGCTTTAGAAAATATTTATGTCTGAATTGGGGGTGAGGGGTTGCAACGGAGTAGGGCATTTACATGGAAAATGCGTCTCTACTTCCAAAATTTCTAGTTAAGAAATTTCTTCCAAGAACCAATTAATTTTGTAAGTAGAGGTACCACTCTGTGTGTGTGTGTGTGTGTGTGTGTGTGTGTGTGTGTGTGTGTGTGTGTGTGTGTGTATGCGTGCATGCATACACACAATCATTGTGGGAAACCTTAAGCTTTTACTTGTCTACGAGTGTGAATTGTGGCAAGGGCAGGAAAATGTGAATTTTGTCCACAAGGAGTCAATATGCTTTAAACACCTTAATCTTGACATGCTCTGAACATCTTTGAGATTTTCTAACCAACATATTATTATTTGTATTTATTTATGTAAAATAATAAGGACATTAATTAACACATTTTTGAAGATAGGTATCCCAAGATCCCAAGATGATAACTTTTTAGCAGAAGTGGTTCAAATCAGGTAAAGAACTAAAATATTTTATTCTTGATTTTAGGATTTAAGAACACGTAAAAATCCGATCTTTCTTCGCTGATACCGATCAGCTTGGCTGTACTCGTCTTCAGATTGTTGCTTAATTTTCTCTATGACTGTTTGAAACGTGTTCCAAGCACACTGTTTTAGGTGTTTGCCTCCCGCTGTGCACAGTTTTCCACTCAAGCTGCCACTGTGACTCATTTCCATGGTGGAGCTCCGCATCATGCATTGGCCACTGTTTTGTGTTCTGAAATGCACTTGCGGTCTTCCATTCTTCTCTCCTCCTCCTTTATTTGTGACTTGAGAGGTTTTCACCACTGGATTCTTTTCAGTCTTTCTCCATTCTTCACTGCTAGACAAGTACTGTGTTCCACACAAAACACCTCTGGATTTATGCTGCAAAGTGCAGCCATCTTTCTTGCGTTAATCACCACAAGCTTGGGCGCCCCTGCTTGCCATGTCCCCAGGCCGATGGATGATCCACAGGGGGAAATCGAATGGAAACCAGCCAAGCCTGACGCTTCTGAAATAGTTTCAAAGTACCTCACTAAGACATAACAGGACAGCAGTTTAGTTTTTCAGTGGACTAGTGACCAGGGAGAGTTATCAATATTACATTTGAATGTTTTGGTTACAACATTGCATTTCTCCTCAACTTCTATTTCTGGAGATAGTTGTCATTATCGCTCAGTCATTGAGTCCATATTTTTGGCCGGGCAAACACCAATAGTCATTCTTAGCAATGCCTATAATTTTCTCACTTTGAAAAAGGTGAAGGTAAAATTCAAAGGACCAAAACAAAATTATTACGAATACAGAGACCACCACGTGATGTCTTGAGCAACATATAATCTCTGTTCGCTCTGCCAACATTTTAATTCTTTGAATTTGAAGTGGGCAGCAAGCTGGTTGACTGGTTAACACATCCGCCTCAGTGCAGAGGCGGACTCCCTTTGTGGAGTTTGCATGCTCTCCCCGTGCCTCAGTGGGTTTTCTGCAGGTAATCTGGAGATGATTGTGTGATTGTGAATGTGACTGGTTGTTTGTCTATGTGTGCCCTGCGATTGGCTGGCATCCAGTTCAAGGTGACCAACGACAGCTGGGATAGGCTTTGGTAATCCCGTGACCCTCGTGAGAACAAGCGGCTCAGATAATGGATGGACGGATGAATGGTTGGATGAATTTTAAATAAGAACAAGGGTAACAATGGACTTTTCAAGCACATGCATACATACTGAAACAATATTGAGAGAAATAGACTTTTGGTGACTTTAAAGTATGGACGACCCCCGTGTCTGGAGAAGTTGTGTTTCCACCGCGATAACACAGGCCAAATGATAATCTTGCACTCCTCACAGTCGCTAGAAAACAAAAAACAAAAACAAAACTGTTGAGTGTCTCATTGTCAACTCATTGTGAAAAGAATGAACTGACCAAGTACCATTGTTCAACTAAAACTAAGTGAACAGGATCCACAGACCAGCCATCAAATTACTTGTAGATCAATGTGCATTAGTTAGCCATCCATCCATTTTCTGTGTCACTTGTTCATATCAGTATTGCTGGTATGCCGGAGCCTATCCAAGCAACTTTGAACAAGAGGCAGGGTTCAGACTAAACTGGTCTCCAGAAACAAAGTGTACCATCAAAAACTGATTTTCAAAAAGTGTTACTTGCTTGGTGTGATTGCCGATTGTTTTGTCCCCTCCTCCGCACTCCTATTACACTTTTAACCTGAAACAACAAAACAATCCCGTCACGGTTTTGACTGGTTTTGCATTGTCAACTTCTGCACTATTGGTAACAGTTTTTTTGTTTTTGTTTTATTGTAAAGGTCCAGTTCTAATTGATATGTCATCTGAAAAGGGACATGAGCTGCCATAGAAAATCCACAGTGCTGCTTTTACTAAGAGCATAGGTTTCAAAAACGTGAATTAAAATTGCTGTGAAAGTAAAGAAATATGATCAATTTTGAAATTGAACATTAATATAATTTGGTATATTAAAGATAATCACCTCACATATAGTGCAGATCTAAATTGAATTTGCATACATACATTCAGCAAAACAATCATTGTTTAATTAGGGGCATTAACTAAATCAAGCTTTGCTACCAGAATTACCATTAGATTTTCCCAACTGTCATCATTCCTTTCATTAAAATGTTTTCCCTCCCAGCTAACTCGGATTTTATTAGTGTCTTGTGTCTCTTCAAGGCTTGCTTTTTGCGCCGGGAGCCCTGTTGAAAGCTCTGCATGTTGAAAAAGGGCTCTCAGGCGATGTCACTCCAAAGACCACTGCTGTGCCTTGATGTTGACAGGCGCTGGCTGAACCAACCAAAAGCAAAATCTAATTACCATTAAATCGGCAAGTCCCCAAAGCAAGCCCATTAGCCAAAATTAACACACACTCCCTCACACACACACACACACACACACACACACACACACACACACACACACACACACACACACACACACACACACACACACACACACACACACACACACACTTTCCTCTTCACGCTCACACTTTTCCTGCCCTTGCCACAAGCCTCCTTTTGTCCATTTTTTTTCTTCAAGTTTCAGAAGAATTGTCTGAAACTGAGTGGATGCTGTCTCATCTAAATGGATTTTTTCTTTCATCTTTATTCAGTACCAATGCCAAAATCACACTTTGAATTTGATATCCCAGATGGAAGAAATACACAGTTGGGTCCAGCATGATTCATGTTGGGTCTTAACTCAACATGGGTGCAACCGGATGTTGATGATGATGCATTTTGTTTTTTCTAAGAACACAATTGGAGCTCCAATGACACGAGCACGAGTACTTGTCAAGCATTTCTGTCCGCAATGTAGCCAGCTTCATTTTCATTATTCTTGTTACAATCATGATGAAGACATTCGTATCCTTATTTTTTACTTGTTTAGAATGATCATGTTTCCTTCCTGCCACCTTCAGTATACTGACTTTTGTATGACAAAACAAGACTTTCAGTTTTGCGGCATATGGTCCCAGACCTCGACTTCTTTCATTCGACCTACTTGACCTACCTGCGGGTTACGAGTGTGCTTGAGTCTCTCGCATCCAAATATGGGAGAGAGGCGGGTTACATCCTGAACTGGTCACCAGTCAACCAGAGGGCACATATAGGCAAACAACTATTCACACTCACATTCACACCTAGAGGCAATTTTGAGTCCTCCATTAACAAATTATGCATGTTTTAGGTTATGGGAGGAACAGGAATAACCGGAGAAAACCGATGCATGCTAGGTACAGGAAGTTTGGAGCTCAGATTTGAACCCACACCCTGAGAACTGTGAAGTGCTTCGGTTAACCAGTCAGCCACTGGACTGCCATATTCACTTTGATACTCTTCATAATTATTGAAGACACTTTAGTGAAGAAGATGCAGATTGTAATTTCTCACCTGTCAAGATTGCCTCAAGTGTTAATGGAATGGGAAAAGGTGTCCTGTTATCTGGGGGTGAGGTTATGTCGTGCAAAATGGAGTGGAGGCAAAATTCAGGTGAATCAAAGTGGCAAGATGAAGCAAGACTGCTGGAGAATTAAAAAAATGTTTTAATTCACATATTTAAAAGGAAGGGACAAAAAAGAGGCCCTGGAGTAAATCATAATGGATCATAACCTGAAAGGGATTTAAAAAAAAACAGACAGAGGGACACATGGTCAAAACACAAGTGGACTGAGAGAGCTGATTGACTGACATTGTTGCTGAACTGATGACATCAAATGGAGATTGTTTAAATTTCCAGCCAGAGAACACAGATCATTTTAGCTGTCTCATACTTTGTACGACCAAGACAGGTTCACTTCATTCAAAAGTTCGAAATTCTTCATTGATCTGGTGTTAGTGATCTTTCATGTACAGTGTCTATAATGACACTCTTATATGGCATTCATCTTTCGTTTTCATTTGTTTTATTGCGGCTTTAATTGTGGCTGTCAGAAGTGCTGTCCATGATTGCATTCAGATTTGGTCTAAATGGGTCAGGTTGAGGGCGGCACGCCGGGCGACTGGTTAGCACGTCCGCCTCACAGTGCAGTTCGATTGTGGCGGACCTTCCTGTGTGGAGTTTGCATGTTCTCCCCGTAGCTGCAATGGTTTTCTCTGGGTACTCCGGTTTCCTCCCACTTTCCAGAAACCTGCATGGCAGTTAAATGGAACACTTTAAATCGTCGCGAGCTGTGATTGCGAGCGCGAATGGTTATTCGTCTATGTGTGTCCCCTGCAATTGGCTTGCAACCAGTTCAGGGTGTACTCCACCTACTGCCCGAAGACAGCTGGCATAGGTTAGAAAATAGATGTATGGGTCAATTTGACAAATAATCCACTTGTCTTGACATGCGATCTTTGTTCACTTTCCAGATTTCTTCCAACAATTTGTAGCAATTATACTACAAATACCTAGAGGAATACATCTTTCGCATATTTTTTTAAAGGTAAAAAGACACCCATACCACTGTGTTTTATTCAGATCATGACATTTTTTTCAAAATAGACATGTAGACATGAAGTAAAAATGCAACAAAAAAAATAAATTCAACACATTGGAATACTTCATTTTTTACATTCCCCCTTTTTTAAGCCTTATGTGTCCCAGTGGCAGCCATCTGCTGTCGTCAACAAGTTGACCAAGTCTAAAAAACAAATGCCATTTTAAGCCATTTGTATGGCCATCAATCATGTCTTAATCTTTCTTTCCATGAGTTGATGTTAACAGCTCCATCAAATCTGGCAGTGGATACAAAATCGTTACAACAATGGCCTACTTTCTTTATCAGGGTTAATTTAAAAATGGTGTTTGGGGATTTGTGTATTGCTCAGAGACTGTGTACTTTAAGCTTACATTTGAATTCATAGTGTAATCCATTTGATCAGAGCTAGATAGGATTTTCGATCTTGTCACGGACAGGAGTTTGACTGTTGCAGCAAATTAAAGACATGGGCTGTGTTTGTGTCCTCAGAGGTTGCATTTGCAGAGTCCAACATTAAGCGTTTTAAGCGACCCTTTTCATGTTAAATAATAGTTTTAAAGACCAACATGGAAAATTATAAATTATATTAGTCACCATGAGCTACACTTCACTGTGACCAGTTTGTATGCTGTATTCCAACAAGTACTTAGCAGTGACATGTGGTGAGGTTTATGACTGGTGAGACTGCTCTTGAGTCGGTTATAAAACCCATCCATCCATTCATCCATATTCTAATCCGCTTCTCCCCACGATGGTCGCAGGCGTGCTCAAGCCGATCCCAGCTGTCTTGGGGCAGTAGGCGCGGTACACCCTGAACTGGTTGCCAGCTAATTGCAGAGCAATATAGTGTTCCATTAACCTGCCATGCATGTTTTTGTAACGTGGGAGGAAACTGGAGTACCTAGAAAAAAAAAACAACACGCAGGAACAGGGGCCCAGATAGCAAAGACATTTGCCCCACATTTGGCATGAAGCTGGCACAGGTGGCATTGCGTCGGCACTGGCATAAGCCCAGGAGTGGCAAAGGAGGCACTGTCTTGACTCTGACAAACAAGATATGGGCCAGTTGTTGAGTGAAGTATGTGGCCCAGAAATCAATTTCCAACTCTGGTCCATATATCGGCAGCCAGTATTGTGCCACCCTTAAATGCAGTTTCAGATTTTTTCTAAATACACAGCCTTGCTTTACATCACAGGCATATGCGAAATTCTATTCATCACACACACGCACACACACATTGGCACACACAAGCACTCATGCTTGTGCACGCTCGCTCGTGTGCATACACAAATTAAACTTCGTCAAGTAAGATTATGTTGAAGTCGACTGACATCAGGGATAGAAAGTACAAGAACCGTATTCTCCGCACTAAAAGACGCACTGGATTATGAGGCACACCTTCAATGAATGGCTACTTTGTAAATGTTTTTCATACATTGGACGCTTCACATTATAAGGCGGAATCTACAATGCCTCCACTAGATGGTGCTACGCTCCTTCCATTCAACTTGAGAGGCATTCATGACTGCCTCTGAAAAATGTAAATTAACTATTACTGTACTTAAATGAAACTACGAAAATTGAAAATAATGCATCAAAACAGAAAATCAAGTGAGGAAATCACAAAATAAATTATATAGCCCCACTCCAGAATTTATTTTGTGATTTCCTCGCTTGATTTTCTGCATGGTTTCATTGAAGTAATAATTAATTTACGTTTTTCGGAGGTAGCCATGAACACAAAACCACAGTCTCTCCTTTTTTCAACAAATGAGTCTTTTTTTGGTGAGTCTTTTTCCATCTCCGTGCCTTCTCTTATTCCGTTCAACTCGAGAGGCGTTCATGTGCGCCTCCGAAAAACGCATTGGCATTTCCTTGATCATAGCGCCACGACTACTACGATCAGATGTCAGTTGTAGTTATTTATTCATTTGTTATTTATTCACAAATAATGAAATGACAATATAAATTCCTTAGGGGTGGCTATAGAATTTATTTTGTGATATCCTCGCTTGCTTTTCAGTGTACATGTATTATTTTGAATTTTCGTAGTTTCATTGAAGTAATCATTATCATCTTGAACTCCTCTCAAGTCGAACGGAAGAAAGCACGTACTTACCGTAATGACCATACAAAAGACACACCGGATTTTAAGGCGCTCGGTGAGCTTTTAAGAAAATGGAAGACTTTTTGGTACGCCCTATAGTGCGGAAAATACAGTACAAATATTGCATTTTAGGTTTTTTTTGTTTTGTTTTGTTTTTCCCTTACACCTGTCAATTAAGAAGAAGAAGTAGAAGAAAAAGAAGAAGCCATTGGCAGTTAACGATGACACTCTTGGACCACAATTGCCCATTCACTCTCCGGTGAGACATCCAGAAAAGACGTGGTGAGTAAATGCATTTATTTTATGCTGAGGTTAATGTTTGTCTTTTGTGACAGCACACTGGCAGTTATAATACGACGACAATTCTGTCTAGAGTTTAGCCTGACTTTTGAAGATCGTTAATAATGATGATTAGCATGAGCCCGAAATGGGGGGACCGTTATGTGCTGCAAGCGCAGATATGACTTCTTTATGGTGGCACAGGGAAATATTTTAAATATATTGTGCTCCAACTTAAGGGTTATTTACATGTATTTTTCCTAAAATTGTCACTTGCTATATCTAAATCGAGAAACTGAAGCGCGCAAATTTTGAAATAAACCACTCAGCGATGTCACAGGTGGGTTGGGCCTGAACCTGCTGCATCACAGCTTCCGTGTGCATATGAGTTTAGTCAAAATGGAGGCGATTGCATAGTCAGATGTGCTGCCAGGGATTTTGGGCAAGATAAAGAAAGAACCCCTTCTGCACTGAAATACGATGAAACTCATTTTTTTTCAGTTTGCTGTGATGCGAACCAGGTACTTCATACTTGACCATAAAGTTAATTTAAAAATTATTACCTGATTAAAAAAAACTGACGTTGAAATGAAAAGTTTTGTATTTGTAAGACTGAATATAAAAATAAACAGAATTTAATTTTCAGTGAGATCAACAAAATAACTATCCTTTTCAAATTCAAATTGTACAATTCAGATTCAGTTATCCACATGATTCAGATTAAAATGTACAAATCCATCCATTATCCGAGCCACTGAACTTCAATTTATGTAATTCAAATGTGTTTTAAGCTATTTAAATCTTAAGTGATTCACATTTAGTTTTTGGTGGAAAATATTCCACCCAACAGTGTCACGCCTAGCTTAAGAAACTTCAATTGGTTATTTTTACTGACCATTCATTGGTAATGACACGTACAAACGTTTGTTTTCCTAACACACTGTCCATCCTTGTTTTCTTACAGCTGCTGTGAGATCTAACTGCCTAACATCTGGTGCCACAGACCAGGAAATCAATGTCACAATCAAAAGATGGCTACAACTGGCTCCTGTTGGGATGGTGACAGAAAGAAGAGGATGAGAAGAGGGCATGGAGAGCACAACAATTTGATGGAAAAATGCCGTTCAAAAGCAAGCTGCTGTTAGGGAGGGCCAGCCAGGCAGCCTCCTCAGCCAGGGTGCTCTGCACCTCACACCTGAGACTCGTCAGCTCATCACCCACCCATTGCCTATCTGCTCGTTTGGACTGGTATAAATTGACTCACAGACCATTCCTCAGTGCAAGTTCGTGCTGTCACCACGTCAGTGGGCTCTGTTGGCACCACCTGCAGTTTCTTGTTCCTTGTGTGGACATTCCCTTGTGGATTCCTCGAGCGTTTTAGTAAGTCCCAGTTTTCTCCCTGAGTTAGGGTTCGTTTCCTGTGGACATTTTCCCTGTGGCTTCTTCGTGCTTCTTCCTGAGTGACTTTGCTGAGATTCTTCAATAAACTACGCCAAGTGTTGGTTTCAACTATACTTGCCTGTTGTTGTGTTATTGGTTCACATCCAAACGCTAACAGCTGCATCCCAGTTTGGACTCCATGTTCACTGTTAAATAAAGAAAAGTGCAATTTTTTTTACCGTGTAGATTTATTCCAGTTTTGAAACACATTTTAAAATCAAGGTCACATTACAGTGTCAAACCAAAACATTTCACTCTTTTTATCCCCACAAAATCACTGACGTTCCTCTTCAAATAGTGAAATCCTGTGGGCATTGTGGCTTACGAACAACTTTACTATATCTGGTTGTTATTGGTATCTTTCTGGGACTTGAATCACTGAGTATGATCCTGCTCGTTTTGAACAGTGTCCATTTGAGTTTGTAGTCGCTATGTCCACAGGCGTACTTTGTGGTACTCCATGAGGTGCTTGCGATTACTTCTGAGAACTGCTCCCGAATCTAGCTCAATCTCATATGATCTTGAGCCAATAGATCTTTTCACCCTGCTCACTCTCCATATAGCATGAGGCTCAAATTGCTGTCCTCCGATCGTGTCACCCAGTTGTAGAGCATCCAAATCCCTGGCTGATCAGTTGTAGTAGGTGCATATATGCAGTTGGTTGTTTAGAAGTGCCTGCTCTGCTTGAAGCACTTTAGGCTGGAGAAGGCTGTTTCTCACTGGTAACAGAGTCCTTGTGCGGCAGCTCAACATTCTCTTTGTGTTCAAGCTCCTACAGTTGGCTGAATCTTTGAAATACTTGCGATGAGTATTGACATCCATTGTCTAAGCCTACACGGTGTTGGGAATGCCATGTTGAGCAAAATGTGCTTTCAATTTCCTTATCACCATAATAGACTTTGTATCTACCAAAAAGTCTGATTTCCCAAAAGTTTGAGTAGCAGCAACTATTACATGGTAGCAGTTCTTGTCAAATTTAAAAAGATCAACACCCACTTGGACCATGGGATCCTTGAAACATTATGATTGTGTAGAGCAGCATTGTCCTAAACATCGATCGCGATCGACCGGGAGCTAGTGGACTGGTCGTGAGGGGTAGGAGAATGAAACTAAGGGGGTGGAGGCGAAGATTTGTGTGTTGGTGTGTTTCGGGTTTGTTCATGTTAGGGGTTGTTTCGACTGTTGCTCATCATGGAGGAGAGGAGTGCTCAGGGAGATATGCTTTGCTTAAGGTGTCAGGCTGTTGTCAAGTTTCTGAATTCGCAACATCATTCGTTGAAGTCTCTTTGGTGCACTCAAAAGGTTTTTCCTTATGATGGTCTCTCGTGGCTTATGGTGAAATTGGACAGTGACTTTGCAACCATATGTGCACTGAAGTAATTTCTCCACATTCAACACCATCGCTTGAAACTCTTTCTTAATCTGGGCATGGGCTCGCTATGTCTGTGTGAGTGCTCTGCTTTCATAAGGGATGATTGCTGACCCCAGCCCTGTGTCTGATGCATGTCCTCCTCTAGGCAATTGTAATTCATGACACCAGCATCTGTAAAAACCTTTTTAGGTTCACAAAAGGATTCTCATGCTGCTCTGTCAAGTGCCAGTCTGTGTCTTTGTATGTCAATGGTCATTACACTTCACACTGGTCTGAAAGGTGTGGGCAAAACTTAGCCAAGTAGTTCACTATACGTAACAGTCTCTGGACTGCGTTCAGATCTGTAGGTCTCTGCATAAGTTTATTGGAACAAACCTTGTCGAGATCCTCTTTTAGTTCATTTGGTGTAAGGCAGTGTCCACTGTATGTGCAGTAACTTCGTCTTGGTTTCAACTTTTCTGAGTTTAATGCTCTTTTGTCTGCACTGCTCCAGGAACAGCCTTGACTTTCCCTCAACTTGGAATTTTGTTTTCATACAAAGCATCTCTTGTGCATGTCCTATGTTAGTGAGTGTTTTGTTGTTGATTCGGCGACACCCTCCACATTCATCCGAAGCATTTCATTTTTTTTTCTTTTTCAGACAGTATCTCTCCATCCATCCATCATCTACCGCTTATCCGGGGCCGGGTCGCGGGGGCAACAGCTTTAGCAGGGAAGCCCAGACTTCCCTCTCCCTAGCTACTTCTTCCAGCTCTCCCCGGGGGATCCCGAGACGTTCCCAGGCCAGCTGGGTGACATAGTCTCTCCAGCGTGTCCTGGGTCTTCCTCGGGGTCTCCTCCCAGTGGGACATGCCCGGAACACCTCACCAGGGAGGCGCTCAGGAGGCATCCGAATCAGATGCCCAAGCCACCTCATCTGGCTCCTCTCGATGTGGAGGAGAAGCGGCTCGACTCTGAGCCCCTCCCGGATGACCGAGCTTCTCACCTTATCTCTAAGGGAGAGCCCGGACACCATGCGGAGAAAACTCATTTCGGCCGCTTGTATCCGGGATCTCGTTCTTTCGGTCACGACCCATAGCTCGTGACCATAGATGAGGGTTGGGACGTAGATCGACCGGTAAATTGAGAGCTTCTCCCTTTGGCTCAGCTCCTTCTTCACCACGACAGACCGATACAACGTCCGCATCACAGCAGATGCTGCACCGATCCGCCTGTCGATCTCCCGCTCCCTCCTGCCCCCACTCGTGAACAAGACCCCAAGATACTTGAACTCCTCCACTTGGGGCAAGATCTCCTCCCCGACCCGGAGGGGGCACTCCACCCTTTTCCGACTGAGGACCATGGTTTCAGATTTGGAGGTGCTGATTTTCATTCCAACCGCTTAACACTCGGCTGCGAAACGCTCCAGTGAGAGTTGGAGAGCCCCGTTTGAAGGAGCCAATAGCACCACATCATCTGCAAAAAGCAGGGATGCAATACTGAGGCCCCCAAAACGGACCCCCTCAACGCTTCGGCTGCACCTAGAAATTCTGTCCATAAAAGTTATGGCGCCGACAGGTATGGCAGCCTCGGTCACACGCTCCCTAGTATTATCCCTGCTTTTGTTATTTTCGTTTGTTTTTGGCGACCCTGAGCGGCTTACTTACACGAGGGAAAAGTTGCTGCGCATTGGGGAGTCTACGCTCGGTCTTTTTTCACCAGCACACGAAAATCCACAAGGTTTTTCGGAGCTAATCGCGAGCGGAGCGGCTGCGCTGTACGGAGCATGGAGACGCCGCCGGAGGAGGGGGAAGCGAGCCGGCGTGCTCGTCAAGCTCAGGCAGCGCGGATTTCGAACCCCGCTCCCATCGATCCATCTTGCTAATCTACGATCTCTGCCAAACAAGATGGACGAACTTATTCTCCTCACAAAGACCAACAAAACATTTGCACGTTCTGCTGCGCTCTGCTTCACTGAAACCTGGCTCAGTGACCGCCATCCAGATCCCGCGCTACATCTACCCGGCTTCCGCCTTCTCCGAGCCGACCGCGACACGGAGCTATCGGGGAAATCGAAGGGTGGTGGGATTTGCTTCTATATCAACGAAGAATGGTGCACTGATGTCACGAAGCTCGACGCACACTGCAGCCCGGACCTGGAGTCGCTGTCTTTAAACTGCAAGCCATTCTACTCGCCACATCCACGAACAGGACGTGAGACGGCTCTTCAAGCAGCAAAAGATCAAGAAAGCTCCGGGGCCCGACAAAGTGTCCCCCTCCTGCCTGAAAGTCTGCGCTGACCAGCTGGCTCCGGTCTTCACACAAATCTTCAACAGATCCCTGGAGCTGTGTGAGGTCCCATCCTGCTTCAAACAGTCTACCATCATCCCAGTTCCCAAGAAATCGGCAACATCGGAACTGAACGACTACAGGCCTGTCGCCCTGACGTCTGTGGTCATGAAGTCCTTTGAACGCCTTGTGCTGAATCACCTAAAGAACGTCACTGGACCCCAGCTGGACCCTCTCCAGTTTGCCTACCGGGCAAACAGGTCTGTGGATGACGCAGTCAACATAGGTCTGCACTACATCCTCGAGCACCTCGACAGCACAGGGACCTACGCAAGGATTCTGTTTGTGGATTTCAGCTCTGCGTTCAACACCATCATCCCGGAACTCCTCACCCCCAAACTACTCCACCTCGGTGTGTCCCCTACGATCTGCCAGTGGATCCTCAGCTTCCTGACGGGACGGACACAACAGGTGAGACTGGGAGCAACAACATCATCAATACGCACCACCAGCACTGGAGCCCCACAGGGATGTGTCCTCTCGCCACTGCTCTTCTCTCTCTACACAAACGATTGCACCTCAACAGATCCAGCTGTCAAACATAAAGTTCGCAGACGACACCACGGTCATCGGTCTCATCAAAGACGGCGACGAGTCTGCGTACCGCCAACAAGTGGAGCAGCTGGAGCTCTGGTGCGGCCGACACAACCTCGGGCTGAACACGCTCAAGACTGTAGAGATGATCGTGGACTTCAGGAAACATTCTTCTCCTCAGTTGCCCCTCACACTATCCAACTGCCCTGTGTCAACCGTCGAGACCTTCAAGTTCCTGGGAATCACAGTCTCCCAGGACATGAAGTGGGAAGTCAACACCATCTCCATCCTGAAAAGGGCCCGGCAGCGGATGTACTTCCTGAGGCTGCTGAGGAAGCATGGCCTGCCACAGGAGGTGCTACGACAGTTCTACACTGCAGTCATCGAATCAATCCTGTGTTCTTCCATCACGGTTTGGTTTGGGGCCGCCACAAAAAAGGACAAAATCCGACTTCAACGGACAGTTAGGACGGCAGAAAAAATCGTTGGCACCGCCCTACCCACTCTTGAGGACTTGCACACTGCAAGAATCAAGACAAGGGCACGGAAAATCCTCCTGGATCCCCCGCACCCTGCCCACCACCTTTTTCAGCCACTCCCCTCAGGCAGACGCTACAGATCCATGCGCACCAAATCCAGTAGACACTTAAACAGCTTCTTCCCTCTAGCCATTAACTCCTTAAACAGTCACTGACGTAGTCACTCTTCTTGCACCACAAAATGGTACTTCAAAACTAGTGGTTACTCTAAAATGGTTCAATGATTTTGTTGTTTACGATGATACTAGTGCAGCGTGTTATACCGGAGACAAATTCCTTGTGTGTTCTACATACTTGGCCAATAAAGATGATTCTGATTCTGATTCTGATTCTGATTATGAACAGAATCAGCGACAAAGGGCAGCCTTGGTGGAGTCCTACCCCCACTGGAAACGATTCCGACTTACTGCCGGCAATGCGAACCAAACTCTGACATCGGTGGTATAGTGACCGAACAGCCCGTATCAGGGGGTTCGGTACCCCATACCCACGAAGAACCCCCCACAGAACTCCCCGAGGGACACGGTCAAACGCCTTCTCCAAGTCCACAAAACACATGTAGACTGGTTGGGCGAATTCCCACATACCCTCAAGGACCCTGCTAAGGGTGTAGAGCTGGTCCACTGTTCCACGGCCGGGACGAAAACCACACTGCTCCTCCTCAATCTGAGGCTCGACTTCCCGACGGACCCTCCTCTCCAGCACCCCTGAATAGACCTTACCAGGGAGGCTGAGGAGTGTGATCCCTCTGTAGTTGGAACACACCCTCCGGTCCCCCTTTTTAAAAAGAGGGACTACCACCCCGGTCTGCCAATCCAGAGGCACTCTCCCTGTTGACCACGCGATGTTGCAGAGGCGTGTCAACCAGGACAGCCCCACAACATCCAGAGCCTTGAGGAACTCCGGGCGGATCTCATCCACCCCTGGGGCCTTGCCACCGAGGAGCTTTTTAACCACATCGGTGACTTCAACCACAGAGATAGGAGAGCCCACCTCAGAGTCCCCAGGCTCTGCTTCCTCCAAGGAAGGCGTGTTGGTGGAGTTGAGGAGGTCTTCGAAGTACTCTGCCCACCGGTTCACAACGTCCCGAGTCGAAGTCAGCAGCGCCCCCATCCCCACTGTACACAGTGTTAGTGGTGCACTGCTTCCCCCTCCTGAGACGTCGGATGGTGGACCAGAATTTCCTCGAAGCCGTCCGGAAGTCGGCTTCCATGGCCTCACCGAACTCTTCCCACGCTCTGGTTTTTGCCTCGGCGACCACCGAAGCCGCGTTCCGCTTGGCCAGTCGATACCCGTCAGCTGCCTCTGGGGTCCCACAGGCCATAAAGGCTCGATAGGACTCCTTCTTCAGCTTGACGGCATCCCTTACAGTTGGTGTCCACCAGAGAGTACGAGGGTTGCCGCCACGACAGGCACCAACCACCTTACGGCCACAACTCAGATTGGCCGCCTCAACAATAGAGGCACGGAACATGGTCCACTCGGGCTCAATGTCCCCCGCCTCCCCCGGAACATGGGAAAAGCTCTGTCGGAGGTGGGAGTTGAAACTCCTTCTGACAGGGGATTCCGCCAGACGCTCCCAACAAACCCTCACAATACGTTTGGGTCTGCCAGGACGGACCGGCATCTTCCCCCACCATCGGAGCCTACTCACCACCAGGTGGTGATCAGTTGACAGCTCCAACCCTCTCTTCACCCGAGTGTCCAGAACATGCGGCCGCAAATCCGATGATACAACTACAAAGTCGTTCATCGAACTGCGGCCTTGGGTGTCCTGGTGCCAAGTGCACATATGGACACCCTTATGTTTGAACCAGGTGTTCGTTATGGACAATCCGTGACGAGCACAGAAGTCCAATAACAAAACACCACTCGGGTTCTGTTCCTCCCCATCACGCCCCTCCAGGTATCACTGTCATTGCCCACGTGAGCATTGAAGTCTCCCAGCAGAACAAGGGAGTCCCCAGCAGGAGTACTCTCCAGCACACCCTCCAAGGACTCCAAAAAGGGTGGGTATGCTGAGCTGCTGTTTGGTGCATATGCACAAACAACAGTCAGGACCCGTCCACCCACCCGAAGGCGGAGGGAGGCAACCCTCTCGTCGACCGGTGTGAACCCCAATCTACAGGCACTGAGCCGGGGGGCAATGAGTATGCCCACACCTGCTCTGCGCCTTTCACCGTGAGCAACTCCAGAGTGGAAGAGAGTCCAACCCCTCTCGAGAGAACTGGTACCAGAACCCAGGCTGTGTGTGGAGGCAAGTCTGACTATATCCAGTCGGAAATTCTCTGCCTCACACACCAGCTCGGACTCCTTCCCTGCCAGAGAGGTGACATTCCATGTCCCAAGAGCTAGCTTCTGCAGCCGAGGATCGGACCGTCAGGGTCCCCGCCCAGCTCACATTGCACCCGACCCCTTTGGCCCCTCTCATGGGTGGTGAGCCCATGGGATTTTCAGACAGTACTAGAAAATTAATGGAAGAATTTTGAATGCACATAATGTACATGTATTTTTAATCCAAAACTGCACCACTGACTTATTTTTCATGGTAATCACCACTTAAATGGCATTCGTATGAATGAGTCCTGATAACGAGAGAGGTAATGGCCAACAAAAGAGTGGAGGATAGCTACATGACAATGCACAGCACCTGCTAAAAAGAATCTAATTGTGTCTATTGAGCTTGGCATCTGTCTCTAGTTTTGCGAGGACTTTTGGGACATTTTATACTGTTGCTAAAGCAGAAAATTAACACCACTGAAACCTAAATAAAATGTATTTAGTTCCCAAATTTGTTGTGTTAGATTATGCATCCACTGGATAAATATTCATGCCAATGTATTTGAAAATTTGAACCTAAGTGAGGCTAACCATTTGTTTACATGTGTGTATACTAACAAAAAAGGGAAAGTGATGCTGTGTAATAAGAGGCGCAAGAGCATCAATGTGTTTGTTATTGGCCCCGTGTACAAAGGCTCAGAGTGGTTTAGTTTGACAAGCCTGTGATGTCACTGCTGTCAGCCATGCTTGTGTTTGTGTGTGTGTGCAAGGAATGCTAATGCTGTGGTTTGCACTCCCAATGGAACCAAGCTGTATTTATTATGCAACTGGCAAACCGTAAATCTGAGCTCTGCTAACAAAGAGGGGAGACAGACAGATCGAGATACACATAGTTGAATGGATGTAAAGATGGATAGCTGACATACATGAACAGATGAGTCAGAGTCCAAATGTCATATGGGTCCTTTTTGAAATTAATTGGTGTAATTTGGTTTTATATATGCAAGACCTTCAAGTCAAGAAGAACAATATTTGTATTCCTATTGGGCAAACATTTTCAACATTTTCAGGTCCATTCCCATGGCATATTCCACTGGATAAACTGTAAAATGCACGGCAAGTTTATTTGTATTGTACCGGAATAATGCAATTCGAAGGGTTTTTCATAAAACGTCAAAAGCATTTCAGAACAAGTATTCATTTGATCTTATTTTGTTCTTCTGTTTTCACGAAACTTGGCACTTACTAGGCTAACCTGGGACCTCTGGTACCCATTCCGTGCTATGTCACGGGGGGTATGCATGTTGCTAGGACAAAAAAAATAATAATTGAATCCTTAAACTCAACTTGAAATATAACTAGGAAGAACAATGGCAAAATAAATTAATAACAAAGTCAAATATGAATATATTAAATAATTGCGATAAAAAGCAATATATAAAAATAAATACCGGCTGTTCCTGCTGTACGCACATTGGCCTCTTAGGGGCAGTGAGGTGCCATGCATGCATGAGTACACACTTATAATGAAGAGTAGAAGGAGCAGGTTGTGATTGAGTGACAATATTTTTAAAAACAAAATGTTCACGGATTGGGAAGAGTATGTGCCTTGGAGTATTGTTATATTACCTGCCTATATGTGTACCTAAGCATTTGTGTGTAAATATTTGTTATTTAAGGAATATCACTTTGGAAAGTCAATGCAAATTTCCCTTTATCATCAGAATCAGAATCAGAATCAGAATCATCTTTATTGGCCAAGTATGTAGAACACACAAGGAATTTGTCTCCGGTATAACACTAGTATCATTGTAAACAACAAAATCATTGAACCATTTTAGAGTAACCAGTAGTTTTGTAGTACCATTTTGTGGTGCAAGAAGAGTGACTATGTCAGTGACTGTTTAAGGAGTTAATGGCTAGAGGGAAGAAGCTGTTTAAGTGTCTACTGGATTTGGTGCGCATGGATCTGTAGCGTCTGCCTGAGGGGAGTGGCTGAAAAAGGTGGTGGGCAGGGTGCGGGGGATCCAGGAGGATTTTCCGTGCCCTTGTCTTGATTCTTGCACTGTGCAAGTCCTCAAGAGTGGGTAGGGCGGTGCCAACGATTTTTTTCTGCCGTCCTAACTGTCCGTTGAAGTCGGATTTTGTCCTTTTTTGTGGCGGCCCCAAACCAAACCGTGATGGAAGAACACAGGATTGATTCGATGACTGCCGTGTAGAACTGTCGTAGCACCTCCTGTGGCAGGCCATGCTTCCTCAGCAGCCTCAGGAAGTACATCCGCTGCCGGGCCCTTTTCAGGATGGAGATGGTGTTTACTTCCCACTTCATGTCCTGGGAGACTGTGATTCCCAGGAACTTGAAGGTCTCGACGGTTGACACAGGGCAGTTGGATAGTGTGAGGGGCAACTGAGTAGAAGAATGTTTCCTGAAGTCCACGATCATCTCTACAGTCTTGAGCGTGTTCAGCCCGAGGTTGTGTCGGCTGAACCAGAGCTCCAGCTGCTCCACTTGTTGGCGGTACGCAGACTCGTCGCCGTCTTTGATGAGACCGATAACCGTGGTGTCGTCTGCGAACTTTATGAGTTTGACAGCTGGATCTGTTGAGGTGCAATCGTTTGTGTAGAGAGAGAAGAGCAGTGGCGAGAGGACACATCCCTGTGGGGCTCCAGTGCTGGTGGTGCATATTTATGATGTTGTTGCTCCCAGTCTCACCTGTTGTGTCCGTCCCGTCAGGAAGCTGAGGATCCACTGGCAGATCGTAGGGGACACACCGAGGTGGAGTAGTTTGGGGGTGAGGAGTTCCGGGATGATGGTGTTGAACGCAGAGCTGAAATCCACAAACAGAATCCTTGCGTAGGTCCCTTTGCTGTCGAGGTGCTTGAGGATGTAGTGCAGACCTATGTTGACTGCGTCTTCCACAGACCAGTTTGCCAGGTAGGCAAACTGGAGAGGGTCCAGCAGGGGTCCAGTGACGTTCTTTAGGTGGTTCAGCACAAGGCGTTCAAAGGACTTCATGACCACAGACGTCAGGGCGACAGGCGTATAGTCGTTCAGTTCCGATGTTGCCGATTTCTTGGGAACTGGGATGATGGTAGACTGTTTGAAGCAGGATGGGACCTCACACAGCTCCAGGGATCTGTTGAAGATTTGTGTGAAGACCGGAGCCAGCTGCTCAGCGCAGACTTTCAGGCAGGAGGGGGACACTTTGTCGGGCCCCGGAGCTTTTTTGATCTTTTGCTGCTTGAAGAGCCGTCTCACGTCCTGTTCGTGGATCTGTAGTGGAGAAAAAGAGGGTGGGGGGGTAGGTAGAGTGGTTTCTGGTAGAGGTGGGTGTGTGTGGGAAATGGGGGTGTCCTTTAAAATCGGCCAAAAAACATGTTTAGTTCATTAGCAAGACCCTTATTGTTCACTGTTTGGGGGGATGGCATTCTATAGTTAGTGATTGCTTTCAGGCCATTCCATACAGATGCAGAGTCGTTAGCAGAGAACTGGTTTTTCAGCCTCTCTGCATAGCTTCTCTTTGCGATGTTAATTTCCTTTGTCAATTGGTTTCGGGCATGTTTGTACAGTGCCCGATCTCCACTTCTAAATGCGGCCTCTTTCTCTTTCCTGAGTTGCCTGAGTTTGGGAGTAAACCATGGCTTGTTATTGTTGAAGGAGCGGAACGACTTCGTTGGTACAGACATGTCCTCACAGAAACTGATGTATGATGTTACAGTGTCTGTGTATTCATCCAGTGTGCCCGTTGAAGTTTCAAAGACGCCCCAATCAGTGCAGTCTAAGCATTCTTGTAGAGCTAGTTTTGCTTCATCTGTCCATTTTTTCACAGTCTTAACAACCGGTTTAACACATTTGAGTTTCTGTCTGTATGTAGGTATTAAGTGGATTAAATTGTGGTCAGAAAGACCCAATGCTGCACGGGCGACCGATCGGTATGCATTTTTGATTGTTGTATAGCAGTGGTCTAGAATGTTGCCTTCTCTGGTGAAACAGTCGATGTGCTGCTTATATCTGGGAAGTTCACGGTTAAGATGTGCTCTATTAAAATTGCCCAAAATGATCAGGGGTGACTCTGGGTATTTTAGTTCGAGTTTGTTTACTTGTTCGGCTAGCGTTTGTATCGCCGTGTTAGCGTTAGCTTGTGGCGCAATGTAAACACCGACTAGTAAAAAGGAGGTGAACTCACGTGGCGAGTAGAATGGCTTGCAGTTTAAAGACAGCGACTCCAGGTCCGGGCTGTAGTGTGCGTCGAGCTTCGTGACATCAGTGCACCATTCTTCGTTGATATAGAAGCAAATCCCACCACCTTTCGATTTCCCTGATAGCTCCGTGTCGCGGTCGGCTCGGAGAAGGCGGAAGCCGGGTAGATGTAGCGCGGGATCTGGATGGCGGTCACTGAGCCAGGTTTCAGTGAAGCAGAGCGCAGCAGAACGTGCAAATGTTTTGTTGGTCTTTGTGAGGAGAAGAAGTTCATCCATCTTGTTTGGCAGAGATCGTAGATTAGCAAGATGGATCGATGGGAGCGGGGTTCGAAATCCGCGCTGCCGGAGCTTGACGAGCACGCCGGCTCGCTTTCCCCTCCTCCGGCGGCGTTTCCATGCTCCGTACAGCGCAGCCGCTCCGCTCGCGATTAGCTCCGAAAAACCTTGTGGATTTTTGTGTGCTGGTGAAAAAAGACCGAGCGTAGACTCCCCAATGCGCAGCAACTTTTCCCTCGTGTAAGTAAGCCGCTCAGGGTCGCCAAAAACAAACGAAAATGACAAAAACAGGGATAATACTAGGGAGCGTGTGACCGAGGCTGCCATACTTGTCGGCGCCTGATGATGTATTGTATCATCAATATCAATTCGATTTTACAGTACCTTGAGCATTAGCACTGGCAATCTTTTAAAAACGAAGTGTGTCTTGTAATTAATTATACAATTTTTTTTGTTGTGTCTTTAGGTTTACAGTAAACTCCATCTGGGGTGACAAAGAATTTAAAGCAATGCTGTGGGAGGGCAAACTTGCATCACATCACCCACCTGCTTCGGGACACATTAGGGCACCTCTTATTAAAAATTGTTGTTGACCAGTATAATGGAGTGACGAATGGTGGCACACTTCATTCATATGATTGCAAGAACTCCACACACCATTTATGTTGAACTGAATTGAAGAAAGATGCAATGTGCTCCAAACACACAAAATGTCACAAGACAAAATGTGTTCTTTCCATTCTTGCTCCCTTGACGTGCCACCTAAGAGTGTCTCTCTGGCTTCCAGAACATATTGATTCCAAAATAACATCAAAGAGGCCCGCTGTCTGACTCATGGGGTGCAGAGAACGGATGGCAGAGGCTGCCACTGGGAAATCAGAGCAAATCAAATCTAGTCACAGAGAACCTGTACCAGTGGTAACTTCCAGCATGTGTAATGCTTGCATATGTACCGATTCTTAAGAGAGTACATTGGTTTACACTAGAGTTGCTGCTGTTTAAATAAATACATACATAAATAAATAAAGGTATGGGTCAGGGTCAAATGTTTAAATCAATCAGTTGCAAAATACGAACAACGCTTTAGAATTCCCCTTCGGCTGACGTATTCACATTATGGAATTAAATTTTACTGTACAGTGATTTCAAAGTATGTCATTAGCAGAGTCTGACAGACTGAAATATGTATTTAAAAGTAAATACGATTGGAGGGACTGTAATGTAAGATCTGAGTCAGAGCCAGTACTGTGTGAAGTAAACCCCAAAGTTGCAATATGACTTTGCTCAGACAGCATTTCGGGAGATGTACAGTATTGATTCGACAAAGACAGGTAAAGTGGGAAGATGTGTGTCGGAGTCCAGAGGGCATAGGAGCAAAATAAAGCAACAATCACATGCTAGGTCACCTGCTAGAGGAAAAAACAAAAAGGTAATGTCAACACTCAATAGCAACATTTTACAGGATTTGTCAATCCCACATTGTTGTCAGCTTCTGTTGATGTGCTGTCGGATCTCCCATGAGTGTAGGGGTAAAATCGTTGTCATCACATCCTAATGAGATGTGACTATTGCTTTGTTGCGGGAAGGGTAAAATGATGATTTTCAGATTAACTCGACAAAGCTTGATTTTTGTGAAATTAAAAAGATGAAGTCCCCGAAGAGTCAATGTTAATGCCATTGCAGAAAATAAATGAAATGTCAAAATCAAGTACAATATGTGAAGAATCGTAACCATCGGAAGAATGGTAACCATCCATTTATTTCTGTAGCACTTTCCTTGTGAGCCTGTCCCAGATGACTTTGCACGAGAAGGGCGACACACTCTCGACCTTCCAAGTGTGAGGCAAATGTGTCAACCACTTTCCACCATGGTGCCAAGTGTGGTGACAATTTATCTCCAAATCAGGAGCTGTGCTTCCTGCCATATGTCAATCAGACCACAAGACAATTCCGAAATATGTATTTGTTGAGTGCCCTTTAAATAACATGTATTATTCATTTATTCTTTTGACACAGTTCTCTGGTGTCTCAATAACAGGTATCTGACATTGTTGAATCAAATTAGACAAAGGATAAATAACATCAGAAAGAGACAATTTGCATCCATGTGAAAACCCAATCATTTTTATCACTTGTTTTTAAATATGTGCTTATGGTTCTGGCCTATGTCTTATGCAAATGAAGCAATGTTGAGAACACCTTTCACCATGGTAGTGGTGTTGGGGTGTATTCCATCCCGTTGAAAATGGCGGCTCTTTTTGGTCAAAGACGGGTGTGCTGTTATGTGAACTCAGACCAAGACACATTTCCAGAAATAGGCACCTATCAAAAGATTGAACTGGTTGTTTCATTTCACACTTGGTGAGTGTGTAAGCACTGCGGAGAACCATCTACATCAGTGGTTTCAAACGTATGGCCAGCGGGCCGGAACCAGCCCGCAAGGAGGTTTGATCAGGCCCGCAGGATAATTTAAAAGTGAAAAAAAGCATAATACACAATGAATATTTTTAATAAGGTGGAATTTGTGGGGTATCCGTTGGGGGGAACACACTGTTTTGACCAGCATAAAAGAAAACATTGTTTTGATCAGAGAAGAAGACAACAGCGGCCTCAGTCTGTCACTGATACAGACTCAACACAGCAGTTGCTATCAAGGACATGTGAATACTTTCTTCTTTACACATTTAATAGCACTCTCTTGAGTTTTTAAGTTGTAGGCAGGGATTACATTAAGATTTTATATGCACGTGTAAATGCTTTAAACATTCCTTTCTTTATAAACCTCGTTTAATCTTAAAAGTGCATAACTATAGTTTTCAATACCAATTATTTGTTAAAGTTGTGTTTATTTACTTTATACCATCAGTGGGATCAGCCGCAATGCATGTATGTGAATGATAAACGTAAATCACACATATGTCAAAGGAAATCTTAGAACCCTTTTCCTCAACTGGCGGACCGCGATCCACGACCAGACCGCCGACGTCCTCTGTCCGGACCGCCGACCTCCTCTGTCTGGACCCTCGCCAAATTGTATAAAATACTAAATTATAAAGTGATTTTTACTTTATACATTTTCTATTTTTGGACTATAATCTGCGCATTACTGCGATCGCTTGTTAAAATTATCCGTTGTATTATTTGCGTGCACGAACAGATGTATTGCAGAGGACGCAGCAGCGCGACTGTGTGTATAAGGTTTGACGAACTGGAGACGGGGGCATGTCGGCGATAACGATGCGCTGATTGGCTCCTCTGAACTTAAGGTGTGCCCATACATCAGCGTCACGCATTCAAAATGGATGATTGTGTCAGGAAACAGACGCATGTGCAACGCCCCAGTGTGCTCACAGCTTCAACACAGGAGAGCCACACACAGACAATTAGACGAGACAAATCGCGGGACGTTTCGATTGTGTGCAGTTTTGCTCCCGTCTACCGGGGGATCTTTGCAGCTGTTTAACAGCAGAACACCGCAACATGTTAAATGAACATCCCAATGGCGTCCTCAAATAATATTTGCATGCCTCAGACATTGCATTCACCTTTAGTGGAAGAACAGCACTGCACATTCCTGTGCTCCCTTGTGTCAGTATTTAAAATGGTTCTTAAATCCTCTTCTGATATATTTTTCAATGATTTTAGAGGGGATGTGAAAGGGGGAATTGTACAAATGAAAATAATTTTTGTTTTCATTTTTAGTATTTATTTTGGTAAAATGAATATTTTGTTTTGCTTTTGTTAAATTAAGGGAAAAAAGACAACTACTGTTTAACAAAGTTAAAGTAAAAAATGTCTTATTTCCCTAAAAGGGCTATTTCTATTATTAAGCAGGCACAACTTAACAAAATAAAAGAGTTCCTCTGCCTCAACACAATACCTCTCATGATTTGCTGTGTACTGGCTAAGTGAATAATTGTTATTTTCGTGCACCCCATTATTGGTTGGTTGTGAGGAGTGTTGATTTGTATAAGCTTGGCTTGACCATACTAAATGGGCATATAGCCCTGCTCCCCCTGACCACCGTGCATGGGACCGGACCTTGGTCTTTAAAAAAAAAAAAGTGGACGGACAGCATTTCTAGTTGAGGACCACCGTCTTAGAAGCTTCATGAAATGTTTTGTAAAAGATCAGTTTTTAAAATTTCAACATTTTCCTTGTGATTCTTTAGACAAAAATAAAGGAAAGAATATATCTTGGTTATTTATAGCAGAGTATGATATAATGTTAATGGTCCGGCCCACTTGACATCTATCGAGGCTGTATGTGGCCTACAATGTGAAATGAGTTTGACACCCCTGATTATACAGTATTTTTTGACAATGAAAAAGTGAACTCTGCATTATATGCCCCCTTTAAGTTAAATTCCCAACTGCATTAAACGGGCCTGGAAAGTTCCAAAAATGACATAAATTGTAAAAACTCTTGGCTTTAAAAACCGGTTTTGCACTTTCCACCGCCTCGGTCACTCCACTCTGGTTAATTGTACTACAGTGCACTCCGCTTAATAGAACACCGGTTAATAGAGTAATCCGCTTAATAGAGCAAAAGGCTCTGGAACGGATTTGCCTAATGCAATTTCCTATAAAGATACTCCGCTTAGTAGAACAGATCTCCGCTTAATAGAACAGGCCGTAAGCAATGAACATTGTAAACTAGTGGTTTTCGAAGTGTAGCTATTGCGATACTGTACCACTATCGCGAGAAAACGCGGTAGTTCTAGCCGTATACAGTAACAGGTAGCACGCGTCACTCCACACATAGACACACGCACGTCACAATGGCTTCAACTTCATTCAAGAGACGAGGGCTATCACCTGCGGATAAGGACATACTCAGACGATACGATGCATTGCCGGATTCTCAGAAGGTACGCCCGCGGTTTCCAGGACTTCCCTCTTATCCAGCGCATTGAGAGAGAAGTCAACCGCAAAATTACGGACTCCTGTTTCCAGACAAAAGTAACGAAATTGTTCTCGTGATTTGAGATGTTTGACTGAAGTTGATTAAAGTTGTTGTTTTGTTGTTTGATTAAAGATATGGACGTCCACAGTCGAAATATCTCTTCTAACTCGTCAGCAGGGGTTTTTCTGCGTGCATAACTTGGTCTTCGACGTGTCTGAAGGTGTACCTAATAAAGTGTCTCCGGTTAATAGAAACTCCGCTTAGTAGAACAGAAGCGCTTCGGCCCAATGGTGTTCTATTAAGCGGAGTGCACTGTACTTCAATCTCCTTTTGTCCTTTAATCTCGCTGCACTGCTATTATTCAACCTACCTACGTCATAACCATGAAGTATGTTCTGCCAACAACATCATCTCTGATCAATACCTACAATTGAATTCAGGTCCATGAAAAATTCATTTCATTTGCCTGTGGTGTCAGCAACTAGCCACTATAATTCTCTCGGGCTCCAAATACTTTGTATAAATCACAACACAGCCACTCAGTGCATCCATTTGTAATTGTGTGCCGCTTCACTGGCACTGGACACAGAGCTGTAATAGGCCTTAGCGCTCTTTGACAAATGGCTTCAAAGGCTAGGCGGGTGTAGATGCGGTCGGGTGTTTTTATTTATTCATTTTTTTATTTTACCAGAACTCAGGAGGCAAGGACTAATCAAAGTCACCACAGAAAAGACAGCAGGCCAGTACAGCATGACCAATTGTCTGACAGGACGATTGTGTGTCATTAGGGGGAAACGTGCATCCGCAATTGTTTTAGTTGGCTAATCGTGTGGCTGCTTCAGCCCCCCCGCACCCCCTGCACCTCCAGTCGAGCAGTCAGCCAGATAGTAAATCAGTCTGCTGGTTAGAGACTGCTGCAGCAGTAATAGCTGCTGGACCCTCCCCACTGGCTAATGCCAAAACTAATAGGTCAATTAGTGTATGGGGATTGTTGTGATGAATGCGCAAGACACAGAGCTATGCAACACAAGGACCTCGATTTGTGTCTTTGAAGTGGATCAAAGGAAAATATATTTTCTAACACAAACATTTGGGGGTTACTTTTTCAAATAAAGCCCGTATTTCACACTAAATTTCTTTGTGAGTAGACTGACTTGAGTGTACTATTATTTCAGTATAGAGTGGTGCCATAACTGATGAGTTGACATTTCTTTATTGAAATGAAAGGAAATGCACACACACAAAAAAAGTCACGTGTTTTCCTAAAGAAATCAAAATAACCTTCTTTGCAGATTTGTACTGGATAAATAAAATGCAATGATAACAAAAATAAAATTGATTCAATTAAACAGTTGGTGCATTTATGTTTCAATGTTCTCCTTCTGGGGTGTGCACCTTGGTCGACAGGGAGCAATATTAAACAGACACATATACCTTACCTCTCTGAGCTCATCCGCCCCTATACACCTGCCCGGCGCCTCAGGTCTGCGGAACAGACATTATTTGAAATACCAAGAATCAAACGGAGGCTCAGAGGGGATCGCGCCTTTACCGTTGCTGGTCCCTCTCTCTGGAAGGACCTCCCATTGAACATTCGGCCTCGCTACCCATCTTTAAAACCCGCCTCAAAACTCACTTGTATTCTTTGGCATTTGACTCAACATGACTCAGACTTGATCTTAGTTTTGCTGTTTGGTGCTTTCTACCACCCTTGTGACTGATTTATTGCTTTATTGTTGTATATACGACAGTTGCTCCATGTACAGCCATTAAAAGTGCTCTATAAATACAGCTGAGTTGAGTTGAGATAAGAACAGAGTTTTCATAACAGTTTTACAACCAAGTGGTTCATTAACTTTTATTTAACCCTTAGATACATGACGAACCAATCACCACAATTTTCCATGAGTGGGGTAAAAATGTTGTGAACATAGCATTGGATCGTTTCACGAGACAAACGTAAAAGTTTGGTTGAATGGTTCCACCTGGGGACTGGAGAGGGTTGAAGGGATGCTTAACAAACACATTTATATATATATATATATATATATATATATATTCATTCATTCATCTTCCGAACCGCTTCATCCTCACAAGGGTCGCGGGGGTGCTGGAGCCTATCCCAGCTGTCTTCGGGCAGTAGGCGGGGGACACCCCGAATTGGTTGCCAGCCAATCGCAGGGCACACAGAGACGAACAACCATGCACACCCTCACTCACACCGAGGGACAATTTAGAGTGATCAATCAGCCTGCCATGCATGTTTTTGGAACGTGGGAGGAAACCGGAGTACCCGGAGAAAACCCACGCAGGCCCGGGGAGAACATGCAAACTCCACACAGGGAGACCGGAGTTGGAATTGAACCCGGTACCTCCGCACGTGAAGTCGACGTGCTAACCACTGGACTACCGGGCCGCCCATATATATATATATATATATATATATATATATATATATATATATATATATATATATACACCTGTGTGTATATATGTGTGTGTGTGTGTATATTAGAGCTGTCAAACGATTAAAATATTTCATCTAATTAAAAAACACAATTGTCATAATTAATTCAAATTAACAATACAATACAATACATGCTGATTTATATAGTGCTTTCCCAACAACGGCAGCTGTAACAAAGCGCTTAACAAAACAATTAACATAAAGTAAAATAATAAACAGAACACATAACATAAAACACGGACAGTCATGCAGTAACTCATAATAAATCATGATACTCACACATTTTTTATCGTTTCTGAATTTCCTTAAATATTTTTGGTCCTATTTTTCCCCGTTTTAATGCGTTCATCAACATGGACGAATGAATTGGTTTTGTATGTGTTAATATGTGCAAAATGCAAATATTTACTGAAATAAAAATTTAGATTTTCAATTACACATGAACATTTTTCACTTGAAGCAGTTATTCACACATAATCTCTCACACAATAGTACACAACAACAGTGAAAAATATATTTTGTCACACAACAGCTGCTTTAACAGCTGTTTTTATCGAATCAAAACAGGGCAATATAAAATTATAAAGTGCACATCTAAGGTAAACTAGTAGTCAGCCTGTAGTGGATTTAAGCCATGGTTGCATAATTCGTTTTTCTCAAGTTTGCTTTGAACACAGCAGTCGGGCTATGTTGATTCTGTTGGTCCTTCTTGTGCGGAAGTCTCTCTATGGTTTTGTGTAGACGTCATTTCAGATGACTACACTTGGTTCGATGACAACACTGGAAACTTTATATTTTCAGTGTGGTCGCTAGGTCGCTACCACTGTACCGCTGAACTCTCGAAGTGCCTCAGCACACCGTTGCTGGCAGACAAACTCAGAGAAGCTCCACCCCCCATTATTTATATGGACACGGAACACGGTAACCTTTCACGCAAAATTGTTCCAAACAAGTAACAATAGTGCCAGTGGCATACATCGTACTCAACAGAATGCCTGCTTTTTATTCACCAGAGGCTAATCAATCTAGTCTCTTATTTCTCTCCCGAAACAGTGTCTTCTCCCGCTTGGTGTACATTAGCCTTCTCCGCTACGTAAAATTTCTGTTCATAGCTTGTAATGGAGGCTCTCGCTGGCAATCCGTAGTGGAGGCGTTAGATGCAATGCGAAGGATTTCAGCTTGAGCCTAGCTGTGGACAATGTTGACAGGCTTGCATGCAGTAGCCATACATTTAACTATGGCTTCAGCAAATTTGTTCTTCGTCATGTTATCCATTTTCTTCGCTTTGAAATTATCCATTGCTGTATGTCTTAGACGAGGGGGCAGAGTACTCACATCAGCTGTGTGCTTGGCCATTAATTGGTATTTCAGACTCGACGTGCTATGATGATCGCTCACATTACAACTGCAAAACATACAGGTAACTTTGGTCTCGTCAGTGGAAATATCTTGCAACGTTTAAAAAGTAAACTTTCCATTCATAAACTCCTTACTTATCCATTTTCGGTGTCTCGCGCTGCCGTGCCTGGTAAAACCGACATGGGTGTGGACCTGTGCAGCTCGCTTGTTGTTTGGTTACTGGTTTATTTATAGGGAAACATAACATCCGCTGTGATGTGTGCTGCGTTAATCTTTCGAGAAAAAAAATTAATCATGTTAAAATTTATTTAAATTAATGCCGATAATAACACACTAAACAAACAGTTCAAATATATTTTATATATATATATATATACTAGCTGGTTCGCCGCCCTCCGGGCGGCTCATCAGCTAGTTCCTGCGGAAGGCTGGTAAGGTGGGCCTTCGGCCCACAAAAGTGTTGTTGCTTGTTTCAACTTTTTGTTCATCTTCATTGCTTATCGCGAAAATAAAGAGATGTTTAGCTCTACTAAATAACTAACAATTTTATTGCAATGCTTATGGGTAGACAACATTTTTTCGCTAAAGATGCCCGCGCGATCGTAGTGAGCCACTGCCTGAGCGGCGCAGTGGCGGCGCAGTGGCGGCGCAGTGGCGGCGCGCAGCGGCGCGGTGAAGTAGGTACGTTTTGAAAAGGGACAGACGGAAGGACAGACCGCGTGCGGGACGACGCGCAATATATATATAGATATATACACAGTAATCCCTCGTTTATCGCGGTTAATGGGGACCAAAACCACCCGCGATAAATGAAAATCCGCGAAGTAGCGTCCAATTAACATAAACAGGTGAAAAAATGTTTAAAGTCCGCAAACGGTCTGTGAGAAGCTGCAAAACAACAGCGAGTCACATAGAGCAACATATACAGTACTGTACTCCATGTATATGTAAAAAAAATAAAAAATAAAACTTTTTTTAAAAAATATGTTTGATATGTTTAATATGTTTGAAAGATCACTGTGATCACAAAGAACAGTGAGGCATTGGATCGATAAGCATTATTGATAAAATCATATCAATACCCATCACTTTGCTGTAAGCATGTTACATTATATTGTTACTGATTTTACAAGCAGACAGAACGATATGCTAGACGCTCATAATCACCCTCAATGGTGCAAGTCATTATTAAAACATCAAATGATGAATGATGAACACATTTTGTTATTGCCAGCCAATCGCAGGGCACACATATCAAACAACTATCCGTGCTCACAATCACAACTAGGGATAATTTAGAGTGTTTCATTCACCTGCCATGCATGTTTTTGGAATGTGGGAGGACACCAGCTAATCAGTCGTCCACCGTGCCTCACAGAGTGTGTGTGTGTGTGTGTGTGTCCCTGAAAGGCACGCAAGCTCGCATGCATGCACACACACAGGCACACACACACACACACACACACACACACACACACACACACGTCTAGAACTGTTTTAATTATAGTTCCTTGGATCATACTGTCAATTTCCTCTCACGTCCTACAGCTTTGCACCATGTTAGAGCATGTTAGAACTCTGCCCAAGGAAATGTCTCATCTCAGGCCTGAGGTACTCATCGACTCCAATCTTCTCCATCATGGGAATGCACCATTGTGCCTTCAGCCAAGGGTACTTAACCCTCAAACACTTAAACACATGGAAATAGATCATGGCGGAATTACGGCTGGATTCTGTGGAGAGAAGATGTGGCGTGTGCTTCTGAGATAGGTCAAAGTTCTTGGAGAGGCTTTGAGTGTTAATTTAAAGCAATTTTCTCTCATTCTATCTATGACACATACTATGGGGAATGACCCTGCAGTCACCCATTTTTTTCCCAGGTGAAATCATAATCTAGAATTTGTTCATCTCATTGGACGCTCTAAATTGTCCCTAAGTGTGAGCGTGAGTGCGAGTGGTTGTTCGTTTCTGTGTCCCCTGCCTACTGTCCGAAAACAGCTGGGATAGGCTCCAGCACCCCCCGCTACCCTAGTGAGGATCAAGCGGCTCGGAAGATGAATTAATGAATGAATGACTAAGAAAGAGTTCACTCCATTTCTTTGGCTCCAACGTCCTGGATGTAATTTGGAATTAATTTTACAAATGCAAAGATTTCATCCTGGACCAGAATTTTAAGTGTGCTGTTCATAGTCCATACATATAATGACTGTGGTATTTTGCAGCCACCTTTCTGGGACTTTTGGTCAGTCAAAATGTCAGCTTGTAGTTTTGAATTAACCTCATTGATCAACATTCTGTGAAGAACAACTCGTTATCTTTGTTATCATTTTGATATGAGCATTGGAAAAAGGTCGTTTGGGATTAACCCTTTTATGCACCCTGTTACCTGGGTTTCCAGGTTGAAACCTTTTCTCCACTGCGGTATGGGTTTTATTTTTTACTTTAATTAGAAGTCGTGCCACAGAGTTAAAATGATTAAAAATAAAATCTCAGGATGGAGGTTAAATATGAGGAGGGTTGTGTTGTGAAATTGTGATAAAATTTGCAGCCACTTCAGACGGCAGGTAGCATTTCCTCACTGTTCTCACTGCGGCCTCATGGCTACATTAAAAAAAAACAGACAAACAATCTAATTCAGATATTCTAAATGACATTGCTTTGCTATAATTATCAAAAATGATACAAATGACAATTTTTTTGCCATATGACTAATACAACAAATAGCATTCTCTTTTGAAATAACCCCACTTTTGTATCTTCAGCATCATAATGACTGAACTCAAAGAACGTAAAAAATGTTTTCTAAAGCAAATGTTTTTTTTTTTGTTTGTTTGTTTTTCAGTGTATTGGTGAATAAATGACTATAAATAAGCTGTCCACTGTCGTAACCGCTGTCCCCAAAAGGCCTAATGTGCGAACAAGACAAATGTCTGAGTTAATATTATTGTAATATGCAACGCCACAATCAGTTGATTTGGCGCAGTTCTTAAGGGTCAATCTTTTTTGTGCCACGGATTTTTGCGACCGTTTTTTTTTTTCGGGTGCTCCGGTTTCCTCCCACTTTCCAAAAACATGCATGGTAGGTTAATGGAACAGTTTAAAACAGGAGTGTCCAAAGTCGGTCCTCAAGTGTCCTGCCTCTTTTCCAGCTCTCCCAAGAGCAACACACCTGATTCAAATAATCAGGAACATTCTAATGCTGCTTCAGAGTTGGCTGATGAGCTGATCATCTGAATCAGGTGTGTTGCAGCCGGGAGAGCTGGAAAACAGGCAGGGCAGTGGCACTCTAGGCCTGGAGCTGGTCATGCCTGCTCTAAAATGTCTCTTGGTGTGAGTGTGAGCGCGGATGGTTGTTGATCTCTGTGTGCCCTGCGATTGGCTGGCAACTGGTTCAGGGTGTTCCCCCGCCTACTGTCCGAGGAGGGCTGGGATAGGCTCCAGCAGCCTATCCCAGCAAAATGGATAGACGGATGATTGCAGATATACAGGGAGGTTTTCAAAAAGTTACAAAACCCCCTGGAAGTCTAACTATTTTTATGGCATTAATGTAGGATATCAATGGTGGGTTGGGGGGGACAGTTTTCAATTCCTTATACTATTTCTAAGTTTCTCTATGGCAGGAGTGCCCAAACAGTCGATGGCGGATGACCCATTCTCTGCGGACTGGCCCCAAGTCGACCGCAGTGTATGTAGGGGAAAATGAAAAAAAAAAAGGCTTTTGTGTGTGTAAGAGCTCACTGCACCCTAAGCGTCCTATCAGTTTCAAATCCACAAAAAAGTATTTGAAAAAAAAAAACTAGGTCACCTTGAACCTTCGGTGGCACAAGACCTGCGTCACAGGAAGTTGTTTGGGGTAAGCTGTCTGCAGTTGCAGCAAGTGATCAGAGTCGTTGAGATACCTCTATTTTTTATTCTTCATTCAAAATTTGTTTGATCTGCAATGCATCTACGGCATTGTCAAAGAAAGGAAATGTGGAGCGCCAGGAGCAGCATTTTAAAATGGTAACACGTGAGCTACGATAGTGATGTTTCTGTACTCAGCATGTAGAGGACATGGACGGAAGCTGACAGGGAAGACATTTCATCTGTGCTCATGTGACAATAAAGTTGTACTTGACTTGACATTCTGACTCAAAAAAAGCTTTAGCAACGTGTCACTGAGTAACTCTATCTTATATTCTGATCCTACAGGACAAAATAAAGGTGACTAAATAAAAGGCTAAAAGTACAGCAGCAACTGCGATAGCAACTGATACATCAAGGAACAACCAGTCATAACAGGGCGGTTATTTTGGCATTTTCTGACAAGTGAAAATGACATCACGGTTGCTCGGGGGGCGGCCCGGTAGTCCAGTTGTTGGCACGTTGGATTCACAGTGCAGAGGTACCGGGTTCGATTCCAGCTCCGTGTGGAGTTTGCATGTTCTCCCCGGGCCTGCGTGGGTTTTCTCCGGGTGCTCCGGTTTCCTCCCACATTCCAAAAACATGCATGGCAGGCTGATTGGACTCTCTAAATTGTCCATAGGTGTGAATGTGAGCGTGGATGGTTGTTTGTCTCTGTGTGCCCTGCGATTGGCTGGCAACTGATTCAGGGTGTCCCCCGCCTATTGCCCAAAGACGGCTGGGATAGGCTCCAGCAACCACCGTGACCCTAGTCAAGTCAAGTCAAGTCAACAGTATTTATAGAGCACTTTCAAACAGCCATCGCTGCATACAAAGTGCTGTACATGGAGCAATTTAACATGCACAATAAACAGTAAGACAAATCGGAAAGAAAGGCGGTAGAAAGCACCAAACAATACAATCAAGAACAAATCTAAGTCATGCTGAGTCGAATCCCAAAGAATACAAGTGAGTTTTGAGGAGGGCTTTGTAGATGGGCAGCGAGGAGGCTTGCCGAATGTTCAGTTTGAGGATTAAGCGGTTCGGAAAATGGTTGGATGGAAGATTTGCTCGGGGCTCAGCTAGCAACCAATCCCGGCTCATCTTATTACCTGTTCAATTGAGAGCAGTAGTGTCAAACTCATTTTTGTCGCGGGCCACATTGGAGTTACAGTTTTCCTTGGAGGGCCATTATGAATTTGGGGAAACGATATAAATATTTAATCCCCTCCACCTATTACATACAAAGTGCACAACAAATTGACAAATAACTAATTTTTAAAATCATAAGTCAAGAATAATGACTGTTATTGTGAATTGCATGTGACAATTTGCAATTTTGCTTCAGACTTTCACAAGCACCATGGAACTTGACATGCTAAATTTGCCTTCGCGAGCCACATAAAATGATGTGGCAGGCCAGATTTGGCCCCCAGGCCTTGACTTTGAGGCCTGGGATTCAGCGCTTTTGTTTGGGAAATTCTGGGGGAGGATGTGTGAGGGGGTGCTGCATGGTGACCTACAAGTGATGCCTTGCCTTCATCTCCTTGTCTCGTCATTTTGATATCTCACCTTTAAGTTTGATTGCTAGTAATTTTTAAAATGTATCGCCGAGTGTTTAAAGCAAGTATTTTACAAATACATTTATCAATGACAGTATCACATTCAAATTTTAGCTTTCAGGTCTTGTCATCATGTAAGATCGATATGTTTCTTCATTTAGTATTGTTTTTTCTCATTAGCTCTTGAGTCAGACATGACGTTTCTTAAATAATTTAAATGAAATTATGTATACCCTCATTACATCCTTAAAAGGGCTCTCAATAAGTCATATTGGGGACTTGCCATTTTCATTGAGGGACAGAAACTTATTTATTTGCACAGTTATACACCAGGTGAAAGGTCTAAGTTGGAGTACACATGGTGTAACATGATTTTGGTGAATTTCAGACAGGTGCAGGCAGACAGATTCTGTGCTCCAATGATGTGTGTGTAGAATGTCATTGTATTTCAGTCAGAAATATGATATCAGCCACATGGAAATCTATGACTCATTAGTATTATTATTGTGATTATTATATTTTTTACTGTAACTAGTGTGTGTGTGTGTGTGTGTGTGTATGTGTGTGTGTGTGTGTGTGTGTGTGTGTGTGCGTGCGTGCGTGTTGCATGGGGGGGGGGGATTTCACACACAGATGCATGATCGGGGGTTGAAGGCGGGGTCCAAGTGCCCACTTTGCGGCGACCAACATTATATGATCTACACGTGGAGATCTTGTTGTTCCTTATAAATGTTCTTTACGAAAGTTGATCTCCTGCACGGACTTCCGCGGTCCTGTCATGTTTCAGCAATGCATACCGTACACCTTTGCTGCACTGAATTTAAAGGGAATGAAGATAGGTGCTTCGACTGCCTAGGAATAACGTTGTTCAGTCCCGCAATGGTGCAAACATCTCTTTCGAACTGCGCCTATCTACGAAAACCCCGAAAGAAAGAAAACTTCATCCATGCGCACAATTAATCATAGCACAAAAATAGGGTCCTGAAATGTGACTGTTTTAATTTAATTCTGATCTAAATTAAGTCTAAATTATCTAAGATGAATCTGACATTTTAAAACAACAGTGACAATTTTTGGAAGTCGACCCCGTGTTCTAGTCATTGTAACTGAAAAACTTTGACACTCGGATTGTAAAGAGTTGAAATATCGTTTCGATTTATATTTCACCATGTCAGAATACATTTCAACATGGTAAGATTAAAATAGATATTTCAATGAATGAAAAGCATGATGTTCACTTGACGTGACAATGTCAAAATCTATCAATCTGGATGATTCTCCTAATGACAGTAATTTTCCTGGGCATGCAAACTGTTCAACAGATTAGCAATATCCAGCCATTTCCGTATGCTTGGGACCCATACTTCGCATTTCTGCAGTAATTCATGGCATTATCATGTTTATAATGGGGCTCGGTGGGCTGGCACTTTGTCTGAAGACAAAGAAATGAAGAAGGAAACCAAAAAAATAAATAAAACACCATTATAAAAGAAAAAATTACAAGGCGTACCTGAGAGCACTCTTGTTTTTGTATTTGTCAT